>NC_041385.1:590796893-590818366 GCF_002162155.2 Triticum dicoccoides | reverse complement strand
CACCGCTCCTCCGCCATGCGCCGCCCCCTCCGGCCACCTCCCCTCCGCCGTGCGCCGCCACCACCCCTGCGGCTTTCCACCACCGGGAACACTCGACGCCGACGCCGCACCTTCCCCCAACTCCTCTCTCTCCTCCTTTGCCGCACCGCTCTTCATCACCCGGCCAACTCCGTCGAAACGGGCAGGCGGCGCTGGAGTTCGCCGGAACGGGCCGGCGAGCGGTAAGAGCCGCGGCGGCGGCGCGAAAACTGACGGATTCAGGCGCGGCATCGACGGATCTGGTGACTGGTGCGGCAGCTTGCTAGATGGCGGCGGCTGGTGCCCTACTCATCCAGAGAAAGAGAGAGACAGAGCGTGAGGGAGAGAGGAAGAAATGAGAAGGAGAAGGGGCGCAGGGTGAGGGAGGCAGGCAGGGCGGCGTGTTCCTGTTGAGGCGCCGGCGTGCGGTTGCCGGCAAGGGTAACACATCTCGCTGGAGCACACGTTGTTCTTGGCCAGAGGCCTCGGATCGACCGGCTGGGCTCGGCGCTGCTGAGCAACGACGGTGGCGGGGGGTCAAGGGGATCGTTGAGGACGCCAGCAAGAACCTCTTCAAACTACGCGTAATTCCTGTACCATTGGCTTTATCGGTTATTTGTACGAGACTCACCCTCTTTGTGTCGAGGAAAGAGCCGGAAGGAGAGTACATGGATGAGGAGGGGAAGAATGGCTAGGCAGATTGCCCACAACTTTGCACAGGTGCAGCCAAACAAAGCCTAGCTGGACATCATTTGTCAAGGTTTGCACACAACTACACACTGAAAATTCTAGATGGGTTGATTCAGATTTTGGTGCTACTGCCTATCATCCATAGCATCTCCTCTTTTTACCACCAGCCACCACTACCACAATGGTACAAATCTCATCTGAACTCCATGTCACTCCCTTGCCTTAATACCTTCTTATACTTGTTGTTTGTTTGGTCCATCTTCAGTTCCTCACACAAATCAGGTTGTCCCACCGGCCTACAGAACTTGGATATTTGCTACAACAGTCTGCCATGTGGTTCATTACTTGGTTGATGCCCATCGAGAGTTCAAGACTAATCTACACTAGACATTCTTGATTCCTTATTATTTGCATTATTTTCAGATCCATTACCTTCTTGCGTATCGTCATCTATGCAGCACATGCCAACAAGCTCTGTCGACGTGGTGCGTATATAGTAATCTAACAAGGCAGTACACATGTATGCAAGCAGGTATGCATCAATGGACATAGGCTCCCAATTATCTTCTCGCTCTGTACTACTTAGACCACACGCAAGCACCCATTATATGTGATTTTCTATGCATCTCGATTTCATCCCATATCAAAGATTTTTTATCTTGATTTTCTTATGTATAGCACATGCATATTAGAGAAGTCACATCTGCTTAATTATCATGTATCACAAAGTTAGGCAGTAGTAGAATAAGATCATACAGCTGCCTGTTATTTTAGATATTATCATGTATAGTAAGGTGCTAGTTTGCAGGAAATAAAGCACAATTTAGACACGAAAAGTTTGAACATAACCAACGCAGTTTTATCTTGCATTCATGCGACTCGCCTTTAAAGTGTTATCTTTGCACACAGAGAGACATATGAGACCATGAGGGCATCCTATAGACAAAAAGGACATTCGAGGAATTAAAAAATTGAATCGTCTCCACAGAACAAACTGCAAGCTTTGAAATCATTGAAGTGTTGACAATTCCGTAATCTCTTAACATAGGCTGCCGCCATCATGCTTCTCAGGTAGGCTAATCCTTTTCTCCATCAAGTTGTTCATTACGTTCACGACAGTGAGTAGCACAGAACCTAAACAAATGTATAATATTGTCTGTTGATGTCCCCACCATGAAGGCCCGGAGGCTCTGTTCATAATCACCTCTCGCCATATCCGGGGAGGATTATGGTCTAGGGCTCTAGGAAGAGCGGCACATGATGCTGTAGTGTGGCTATTGTCAATGACACGGTCGTGATGTTGTCCACTTTGTCCCGGTGGTTCGAAAGCAACGCAATGACATCATGTTTCTTCTCCTCAGCGAGTTTATTATTTTTCATAGACCTCATGGTATAAATATAAGTTCTTGATTCTTCTCCCACTCGATCATATTCATCTGCATCTACTTGGTTGAAATATATTTTTTCCCGAGTGAATACCTTGCTTCTGTACAACTGCTATGTAGGAGAAGAGTACCCAGGGCTGAGGAGACAAGTGCTGGAGAGGGTGGGATGCATCAGGATGAGAGGGAAGAAAGTGCTAGAGGATGTAAACATTTGGAGGAACATGTATATAGTGATTCTTTGTGGAAAAAAATGTATAGTGTGGTTGGTGTATACGTCCTTTTTGTGATAATAATAAATGAAGTGCATTCTGGTGCTATGGCCGTGACTGAAGATGCTAGCGGCAAAAGCAATTGCGACGTAAGTGTGAATAGCCTGGTGTGGTGCCTCTTTTGATCCTGCTTTGTTTATTTTGCAAATCATTAATATATTTTCATCGCTTTTCTTCTTCCATGATTGCTCTAATCTCCAGCAGTTTTGTGTTGTTGATAATAAGTAGTTTATGCAGTTGTGATCATGAAATTGTATTGAGCAGAATAGGAAAATGTTAGTATTTCATTAATGGAATAGATTATGCCTTAACTCTGTTCAAGATAGGTCTAAGATGTGATCATGGAATTTTACTTAGAAAAAAGGTTATTTGTTTAATGGAATAGATTGTGCCTGAACTCTGCTTGATTATGCCGTAACTGCTCGAGACAGGTCTCAACTCAAATATTTTGGAAAGAAAAATGAATGCCACCTGAATTATAAGTTTATAACACAACGTGTCTCATTCGAAATTGTGCTTACAAGGTGTTTGATCTGAAAACTACGTTCATGTATACAATGTGGTATAAAAGGTTGATGAAATCATCATATGAAAATGCTTCAGCGTTTCAAAATTACGTGGTACAGTATTATCAGTTTTTTTGCACTATTTCCCAGTTCTCTTGAGGTACTATTCCGCAATCTCGCCTGCCAGATAAATGAGGGGTTTTGTTTACTTAATGTGGTTGCCTGATTAACGAAGTCATAGTTTCTGTTAGCTATTTTTTTCCACTACCTAAACAACAACTTATCTTTCTACCTACAATACACACTACTCCTTGATTATGTACAAGACACGCATGGTGTTGATGTTCCGAGGGTTAATGTTCATTTTTAGAGGAAAATAATCTCAGATTTCTAACTGAACTATAATCACATCTAGGTATGGTTGTAGAACAAAGAACATATTGCACATCAATTTAATCCCTTCTAGATTGCTGTAGAACAACTAAAGTTTATGTTCCCGTTGCAACACACGGGCAATTTTCCTAGTACACCTAATGGATATATTGTTATGGCATAGATCCAACAATGTTGTGCCAACTTCCCCATTTTTCTATATGGATGCGTACACTACAAGAGAAGCCACTCCCAAGAAACAAATGTAGATGGGTTATACAGGAAATAAACAAATGTAGATAGAGGGTAGCCAGGCTGAGAACCATGTTGCTAGAGGTTCTGTTGCCGGAGTAGTAAGGGTGACGGGAGAGCGCAAGGTGAGCTAGCTTATATGCACAGATGCTTGTCCTAAAGAAGCATAGTCACCAGCAAGTGGCATACATCATCCACAATGAGTCAACCAGAAACTGAAGATTGATTACTTCCTTCAAACCACAGCGGATCGGTATTGCCCGTCGAACAGACAAACAATCACGCGGTTCATATCAACCTGATCAGCGTGAGGTCCGTGAGGCCCGAAGCAGGGACCGTGTGGTCCGGCTTAGCGTCTCTGCCTATAACCTAGTCTCGTCGTGACTCCCCATTAACAGTGAATCATAAATTCCCCCCTCAAAGAAATGGTTATGCAGTCAGTCCAGGACATGTGTATAGGGATGGATTTGAGTAACAAATCACATGAACTCAATAAAACTTACAGTATTCTCATCTGGATCAATGAAATTCAGGTATTCAAGTTTGACAACTTCCGATTCAGATTACTTGAACTCTCTAATATACTGATCACCTTGACACCTTCTGTTGACATCTACAAATTATCTATAAATGAGATGTAGAATAAATTGGAAGTTGCACGCATGCCCTGAGCCCCTCCCAACCTGACTTAGAGCCATTTGAGCCCCTCGAAATGATGCACGCCCTGAGCCCCTCCCAACCCATAGGCCCCAATTGAAACTGGTCAGATGTCAATACGCACCTCCGGCTAGTTGCTCGACATGGTGGATCTGGAAACGGTGTGCCCGATGACTCTAGATATGGCTTGAAAAATCGGACACATGCTTCAGGGATGTAGTGCGCCACTAATTTGCGGATGGAGCTCGTCGCCGGCTCGAGAAAAAGATGCTCCTTGTTGCGCCTTTAGGAAATACTGGAGAAGGAGGATAGCGGCAGGAGAGTGAGAGAGACGAAAGGAGCGTCGTGTGGGGTGTGGGTGCACGGAAGGAGACTTGTTGAAGCCCATTAGGCCCAATTTGACACCAGGCGTCCAAAATAGTCACCGGAGAAGCTGCCCAGAAAGGAAACGCTCAGTTTTAGCGAACACAACGATTCCACGCGGGATTAAGAGTAAATCTGATGGCCAAAAACGATCTAAACTGATGATCCAAAGGCTGAAAATGCTAATAGCCCTAGAGGGCTGGAAAGGTGCTCAGTCATAAAAGAAGAAGACCCAAGAAAAATGTCCAAGAATTGAATTTCTCAACAGATATTAACTTGGAACAGAACACTCTTATCATCTCTACATTGTGACCACTTTTGCATTTGAGTGTCAAGTAAATTTATATTCAAAGCGTAATCGAAAAGGTGGCATGTATATTAAAAGCTTAATTGTGTGATTTCCGATACCGTTTCTTGGTATGCAGCAGAGGTAATGTCAATGATGCGATGGCTCAAAATAGTTTCAACAATGGAGAAGGTTTTGCATAAATATAGGACATTACCCAATACAGATGAAATGATATGCTCACAACTCACGTACGGGCGTAGCCTAAATTTAGTTTTTGTACCTCGTATATGTCAACACTGATGTTCGGATAAAGTTCACATCATCATATTTAATTTAGATTTGCTACAAATTACTGAAGTTGCTCAAAAGGGCCCACAATCAGACATACACCAGTCTTAAAAAAAATCAGGCACACACTGAAAGCACCAAACATTCCATAATTCTTTCTTCTTTGCATGAACTGCACAAACATTAGATATGTCATTTTATCAGATATATGAAGAAATTAGAAGTGCGTAAGAGAAAACTGATGTTTGCGCATATGGATCTATTTTCCTAAACAACCTGATGCATATATAGCCGGGAGTAGCTTGTCATGAATAATTAAGAACAGACAAGCATGGAAAATAACTAAGCAATCATTTGAACACATTGGATATGAAAAAAATATGACATTACACTTAATTAACCTGCCAGCAGCCATTGGATCCTAAGTTTCAGAATTAAGGAACAAAAAAACCCCATAAACACCCTACAGAAATTTGTTGAACCAATAAGCCAAAACCAGTCCCGAGCACTTGGGCGTCAGTAACTACAAGAAGTTAAGAGCAGAAATCAGCATCAGTAGGAACCCGATCAGAGCGTGAAGGGATTGTAGTGGGAATGGGAAATCCGCAGCAAGTTGAAGATGAATGGGCGACCTAGTGGAGAAGCATAGCTGCTTGATGCTACTGCGTACTGCTAGAGGAAGGACGACAAACCTGGGTGACGGGACAGAGCATATATGCAGGTAATTGAGGCGGATTAACCTCTCGATCATCTTCGTTGGTGATAGAAGTTCAATGGACGCACGACTGTTTGCTGCCACACATCATCCCGCCGCGCTGTGCAACCGAACAAACCGAGGCAATCGAGCCGACTCCATGCCGTTGTCTGGTGAGGCGCTGTTACCGTCGGCATGGAAGTCCTCGTTCCCGGATCAATCGGTACCAACGTGAAGGCCGCTGGAGAGGCGCCGGCGCTCTCGCCTCTTTGATCCCTGAATCCGCTCGATTCGGCCGCTCCTCACCTCCGGTTGATCCAATCCAGCGCCTCGCATCGGGCACACTACCGGCCGCTCCTCTGTGCGCCTCAAATTGGGACTGGATGGACACACACACGACCGCTCCTCTAGATCCTTCGTGGATGAACCCCTTTGGCGAATAGCAGGTAGCAGCACGGGCTCGAACTTCGATGATGCCTCGGCTCGCCGCCGCTGGCCTTGGTTAGGGTTAGCTATCACGCCCCACGACTGGTCGGTTTGATCCTTTTCCTCACGGAATGCTTCCTCGCCTCAGCCGACAGGTATGCTAGGTGGGCTGTTTGGCCCAATTAACCACATTAGTCAGAAAAAGTTACGGGAGCAGCTACCCTCAAGAAGCTGCGGGGACGGGGGTGTTCAGAAAATTTCTACCATGCATCCAATGGCCCAGGACAGCCATAATTTGAAATTGGACGGCTTCAAAGGCAGATAGCGTGAGAGAGCTCCTAGGGTGCCCAGTTATAATATATTAAAATATTTTGTTTTAATGAGTTTTGATGCAGGCTATATAAGCAAAGGCAAGTTATAATGCAAAGGGCAAATTTATTGGCATGGCATGTACCCACTCACGTACATGCACATGCACATGCATGAAATATGGTGCAACTAATGTTTGCATGTACGTGTCCGGCCACATGCACGTAGGCTAGCTAGCTGATATACATTCTTATGTATTCTTGTATTCATATACCGACAAGCTCGCATACGTACCTAAATACAACATGTGTATATGCCATATATACACGTATTCGGGTATACACGACCGGCCGACAAGCGTCTCGAATACCCGTATTAAGCAGGTAGTCAACATGCGATTGACTCATAAGGCTTGCTTTGGTCTTGAAGGAAAAACGATGCACGTTTGCAAAGGAATAGGTACGTCGGCAGCTTTCACGCATATATGGAATTCTTTCATTTTACTTGTGCAGGCGTGTGGGATAAGAAGAGCAATGTTTTAGAATGAAAATTTTAAGAAGGAAAGTTTCGACCGGCTTGGCAATCAAGAAATCAGATCGCTTGTTTCCTGCCTAATTGGTGGCCGACCCCAACCTATATAAAGCTAGCACAGGAAGAGGCAGAGAAGGGAGCAGAACCTCACGCACGTACCCGGCGGAGACGAGGCGCGCACCAGGGGAGAAAAGACGGGAGGCCAGGAGAACCTCACGCTCCAAGGGGATGCGCCCTTGGCGGCTGCGTCTAAAGAAGACGACGCGCCTAGCGGAGGAAACCCAGTAAGGCTGCAAGACCTCACATATGCACAAACATCAGCAGAAGAAACGCGTCCGTGGCGGCGGCGCGTGCGCCCACGCGGCGTAGCGACGGCAACCTCACAGCACGCGCGAGGAAGCACAACAGTGACGCGGCAGCCGCAACAAGCCGACAAAGGGCAGCGGACGCATGGTGGCCGAGACCGCTGGGCTCCCTCGTTCTATTCTTGTCTTTTACAGGTTGCTCCTGGCAATATCGTGTACACCCCAACACTGAGAAGGCAGCAGGCGAAACCCACGAGCGACGCGCCCCTGGAGGCAGCGTAGAGAAGGTCACAGGACGCATCGGTGCCGGCGCGTGCGCAATGAGGAGGGAGACGAAACGAGGATAGCCGACGCAACAACAAACACAACCGAGGAGACGACGGCGCGTCCGCGACTGCACGTTTGCAAACCATGCACCCGATGTGATGAGCCCAAGAGGAAGAGACGCCGGCCACATCGGCGGCCTGCCCACGGCGAGGATGTAGGCGCCCTAGGAGATAAAGAAACGGGAGCTGATCAAGACTCACTGACTAATTTTATTTGTTATTGTGTATTTTATCTCTATCAGGTGATGAACATCTATACAAGGACCTCACACACGAAGGAGGTCCGCCCTTGGCGGCTGCTTCAAGAAAAAGACGACGTGCCTAGCGGAGCAAACCAGGGGAGCGCGGCGGTGCCCTCGCAC
Organism: Triticum dicoccoides; assembly: GCF_002162155.2. Classification (NCBI taxonomy): domain Eukaryota; kingdom Viridiplantae; phylum Streptophyta; class Magnoliopsida; order Poales; family Poaceae; genus Triticum; species Triticum dicoccoides. Next base: position 590,810,324 of record NC_041385.1, on the reverse strand, counting down.
ACACCCGTATGGACGAGGACGAAGCAGCCCGTCATTTTCTTCTTTTTTATGTACATGTGTGGAGGTGGTGGATAACACATCCAACAGAGATGGCAGCGGAGGACGCGACGCTCGTCTTCTAGCAAGTGCAACAGAGCCGGTGGATGGTCCACCCAGTGGAGATAACTCGGAAGCAGCCGGAGCTTGCCAACAACATAGCCCAGCCTCTAGCTCCTTTGCAGGTCTACAATGTAAGCTCACAGGACCACGACGAACAGGTCCATGGTGAACAGGTTCATGGTGAACGGGACGCCGGCGTATAGGTTTTGCACCATGCTTCCAGGAGGAGACGGTGTGGCGGAACCGAAGATCGCGACGATGTAGCCCGAGTCAACTCCATGGCGAACAAGTCTCTCCGGTGCACAAGTCCTTGGCGTCCCGATCGCGGCGAACAGGTCGTTGGTCTTGCTTACTGAAGGAGACGGCATGGCGGAACCGGAGCTCGCGACGACGTAGCCCGAGTCAAGTCCATGGCGAACAGGTCTCTTCGGTGCACAAGTCCTTGGCGTCCCGATCGCGGCGAACAGGTCTCTTCGGTGCATAAGTCTTTGGCGTCCCGATCGCAGCAAACAGGTCTCTTCGGTGCACAAGTCTTTGGCGTCCCGATCGCGGCGAACAGGTCGGTGGTCTTGCTTACTGGAGGAGACGGCGTGGAGCAGTCGGAGCTTGCCAACGACGCAGCCCAACCGCTGGCCCCGGTGCTCTACCACGGCGGTCTACATGCCACCGACGAACAGTTCGCGACGCACAGGTCATGGCGAACAGGTCTCTGATGCACTGGACCGTGATGTTCCAATCACGGTGCACAGGTCATGACGCACACGTCCTTGGCAAAAGGGTCCGGTCTACAGGTCCATCGGTCGCCGGCGTACAGGTCACCCCTTTTGGTGTTGCACCCACCCAAGGTGATGTGGCCACCTTTCGTCGACCCCGTAGGGAGGCGGCCTTGTCCTAGCAGACCAACAAATACGGGGTCCAACTGATACAAGGCGCCGCAACTACTTTGATCATCTATCCACAAGTTCGCCGGGTGGTGCCCTCGGATATAGCGAACTATCATAAACTTGGCATTCAATCAAGTGAGGCGCACTTATCACGGCAGGCAAATTCTTGGCGTACAGGTCTCGACGTACAGGTCCATGGCGTCGCCGACGTTCAGGTCACCCTTTGGCGTAGCACCAACCAAGGCGACGCAGTCTCCGCGACACCACCTTTCCACGGTCCTGTGAGGCGGCGCCCTTGTCTTGGCGGACCGTCGTAAACTCGGCGTCTAGCCGGGACGAGGCGCCAACCACACTGGTCATGCCGATGTGAGCGTGCGACGGTTGTACACCGACGCCGGTCTCCTAAACAACTTACTCCCGCGAGGCATACCCCTTGCATACCCCGACGAGTCCGCTAGGTCGTCTAGAAGTCCAAGCCGAGAAGGACCCATGCAAATTCAACCCCAACTACATCATTGCCGCCAAGACCAATGAGGCGTGACGGCGAGGGAAGACATGGCTAGCACAAAGCCATGTTTTGAGCGGCGTGTGTATCGACGAGGACACGGGCTCTGCCGCTGCCCACACATCACTATCATCATGCATGGAGAACGCAAAGCAAAGAAGACGAAGACGACCACACAGCTTAATCGGAGGTATCCCATGGAGTAGCCCATAGGAGTAATTAACCAGGAGCCTTCCGAGGCCCCGGGAACCAGAGACCGCAATCGTTACAGTCAGGCTGGCCGCGCTAGTAGGCCGCTGAGTGCATATGTAAAGGGAACTTGTAATTTTGTTTCTCCGATGAGAGATTAATAAAATGCATGTTTCCCTATGTTTATTTGTGTACTTAGTACACTGGCATGCCCGCAATGTTTTATTTCCCCTAGTGCGTAGAGAGATAATAATACAATAACCAACGTTATTTTTATTATTTCTCGCGTCAAACAGTTCTATAAGATCAGGATATAAGTCTGAACGTCCGTTACCGTGGACACGACTATTAAAAGATAATCTTCCCTGCAGGGGTGCACCACGTTTTCCAACACGCTTGATTAATCTGGCCGGACACACTTTTCTGGGCCATGCCCTGCCTCGAAAGATCAACACGTCGTAGCCCTACCTAGGCTCAGCAGAGAGGTCCCGCCGGTCTACATCCTAAGCACTCCGGGGTCTTGGCCCATCGCCCGTTGCACTCTGGATCGTTGCGAGCAGGGCGGACCAGGCTCCACCACTATAGGATGGTGCCGGCCCAGCCATGCCGCACTGCTGAACTAGACGTCTGACAAAGCGTCGGCTGATACCACGACGTCGAGGCCCATAACTATTCTCGCGTGATGGTTGGTGCGTAAAGGCCAGAGGCCAACTCAGAACAAATACCCAAACCATAGTGTATTATTAGCTTGCGGAGACGAGCAGAGACTCATGATCGAGGTGACCCCGTCACCCCGCCTCGTGGACTTACGGCAAGGGCCCAGAATGCCCGGCAGTGCCACGTCATTATCTTGCGGGTGCTCTCCGGGCCTGCCTGACTTTTTCAAAGGTCTCAAGTAAAGTCAAGGTAACCGTGTGTCCAAACATCAAGGGGAAAACCCAAGGAATCACCCCCGGTGGATTCGACTCGATGTAATCATCAAGGTGAACGTAAGAGGAACCACCCTCGAGGTTCACACTTGAGGTGTTGCACGACAGAGCCGTATCAGGAATGGTGAAGGAGGAACCACCCTCGATGACCACGACTGAATAGCTACACTACAGAGATCTCATCAGGAGTGATGTATGAGGTTCCACCCTCGGCACTCGATGGTAACTCTGCAGAGTCGAGCAACAAAAAGGGGCGTGATGTGATGTGAGGTGTCGGGCTCCGGTTGTCGATCACGTTGATCGAGTCGTCGACAATGAAGCGGGGGCAACAAGGACAAGATGGGGGTCACTGATGGATCAGTAACCAACCTATGCTAAGCAGTTTAGGACAAGCAGGTAAGGTACAACAGCAGGTACAAAAGCAGGCTATGCATCAGAATAGGAGCAATCAAATACAGTAGCAAAATCTAATGCAAGCATGAGAGAATGAAATGGACGATATCGGGATGATCAAAGGGGGCCTTGCCTGGAAGCTCCGCTGAAAGGGAAGAAGTGTCGTCGGTGACGTAGTCGATCACAGGGGCATCAGCTGCGGTGTCGGGGTCTACCGGAGAGAAGAGGGGGGGAGAAACAGTAAATATAAAACACATAGAGGTAATACAGATGCACGACAAGAACACACGCAGTGCTAGGGGTTCTCTAACGCAGTGTTACACGATACTGGTGAAGGGGGAAACATCCGGGAAAGTCTTTCCGGTTCCGGACGTTTGACAAACAGATGAACCAGAGGGAAAATGTTGCATGTTCGCTATGCTAGGGACGTGTCGCGGATGAACGGACCGCGTATTCGGATTCATCTCGCCGTTCTGAGCAACTTTCATGTCAAAGTATTTTAATCCGAGCTACGGTTTATTTTATATGATTTTTCAAAGTTCTAAACATTTTCTGAAATTACTTTTAATTCGAAATAAAAAAACTGAATATACATTTGTCACCTAGCTCTACACTAGTCTGAGTGTATGACCAACGGGGTCCAGGAGTGGTCCAGTCAGCAGAGTTGACCCAGTCAACAACCCAGTCAGAGGTGACCGGTCAAAGTGAACAGTGTCCGCGGGACCCAACTGTCACGGGGAGTAGCTAAAATTATTTTGGTTATTTATTTTAATCTCCACGGGACCCGCATGTCATCTGTACATATACTAATCTAAACACTAATTATCATCTACTCCCTTCGTTCCTAAATAATTGTCTTTCTAGAGATTTCAACAAGTGACTACATACGGAGTAAAATGGATGAATCTACACTCTAAACCATGTTTACATACATCCGTATGTTGTAGTTCATTTGAGATGGTTAGAAAGACAATTATTTAGAAACGGAGGGAGTAGTTTAAATAGGGGGTAGCTCCAGCGGCCATGGCCCAATCCAACCATTAGTGTTCTTGGGCACACACGCACGGGTGTGCATGGAGGCCACGGCCAGCAGCGGTAAGAACATGCAATCATGGGCAGCATCAAAGCATCAGCAAGCAGCGGCAGCAGGAGATAGAGCAGCATCAATACGTAGAGCAGCAGCAGCGCAAGCAACGCAGCGGCGCTAGGAGAAGAAGCAGCAGGGCGAGCGCGGAAGCAATGGGCGGCAGCAGTAGGCGGAGCGGGAGAGCGGCCGAAGTTGACCGTAAGAACGACGGCCAGCGGCGGTGCACAGCGGCGGCGGCGACGATCAAACGGGAGCCTCCGGCGACCATTTGAGGCGTGGCTTGAGCCTACGGTTCAGCTTGCAGCCGCACATCTAATGGCGCAAGCGGCCGAGGCAGGGGATGGCTGGAGCGATGCCTACACGCAAGCCCGACGGCGGCCGGAGCTCGGCCTTGCGGCAACGGCGCCAGGGACGGCCAAATCAAGCAAAGGGATAGGGGAAACGAACGGCGGCTCACAGCGGAGCTTGATGGAGGCTCGACGAGGCCGTAGCTCGTTGGAGAGGTGCGGATCGAGCAGCGGCGACGTCGCGGCCGGAGCGAGCGTGGCCAGGCGGCTGCGGGCGAGGCAGAGGCGGCGAAGTGGCCGGGCGGGAACCGCGGCAGGGCGGGCGCGCGAGCGGGTACCAGGGGGGCACGGCAGCAGTGGCTCGCAGCGACGCAGAGTAACAGCGGCACCAGCAGCAGCATGATCACAGCAACAGGATGCACGCACATACACGTACGCGTAAGCGGGAGCTCGGACGGACTCAGGGACGGCGGCCTACGGCGCAAGAACGGGAGGGGAGAGGAGGTGCGTGTGCTCACCGGGGAGGCACACGAGGGCCCGGCGGTGGCTTAGTAGCAGCAGAGCAGAGGGGACCGAAGAAGATCGTCGGCGGCGAGCGTGGAAGAAGACGAGGTCGATCCAATCCACAGAGGGGCGATGATCTCGAATTGGCGCTTGTAGTTGATGTGGATGATGTCTTCGGTGCCCCTGCTGCAGTCCTAGGTGGTGGGGATAACGACGGGCGCGAGGTTGGCGACGGCCATGACGACGGAGCTTCGGCTTGTCGCATGGAGGAAGAAAAATGGCGCGAGGGGGAGAAGAGAATGAGGGCTAGGGTTCGACCCGAGGACAAGTTGGCACTAAGTAGGCACCAGGGGGCTGCGGATGGGTGCCACGGTGATGGTCGGGGCCGTGGCGGCCATCGGCGCTGTCCACGCCTCCTCTGTGAACAGAGGAGGGGGATGGGGGGCGCGGTGGCTGGCCTGGTGGTTAGGTGGGCCAAGTGGACCGCGGTGAGGGTTGTTTCGTTTAGTTTTTTTTAAATACCTTTAGTTCATTAAAAAAATGGGACCCAAACCTAAATTAAGGTTTTAGTTTAACCCTTTGCCACAAAATGTTTGGACTCTATTAAAAGTAGTTTGCTATTTTTTGAAATTATAAATGGCATTTATATAATTGTTTAAGCGACTGTTTTAATTATTTTTTAGCACTTAAACCTTTCATAAAAATTTGATTTCTTTACCAACAATACTTATCAATTATTTGCCACTGTTTGCACATTTTTATTTTGTCACTTGAGAACTTTTATTTTTGACTTTACTTTTAAATTTGAATTTGAACCGTTTTGAATCTAGACGAGATTAGCAACAGTAACCTGATGACATGGCACCATTCGAAGGGGATAAATGTAGCCTAATTATCCGGGTGTCACAGGTTGTTATTGATTGCAATAAAAGCAAGGTCATTTTTCATATCAATGGTAATGAGCATACGGTGCACTTTTCGAAGAAACAATTTCATGTGAATGGTATTAATGTTATTGAAAAATCTCCGACAATCACTATTGTAAGCTTTCAAATAGCTCTACCTACTGCTAAAAAGAAATATAAAATGCTTATTGTTGGGGACATTCATATCCCCGTTATGGTAACTTAGTGATTTTACGAAATTCTTCTGTTTCATGTTAATCGAAAGTGATTGTTAATAAGACTTGATCAACCTTATTAATGGATCATTTTTGAGCGGTATGAAATTGATGAATTTAGTAAGCACTACCTTCTGTCGCTATCTTTTGTTTTTATTAGTTAAATAAAATAAAATGCCATGTTTTGTCTGGTTTCTGAATTTCCCATGCAATAAAAAATGACCCAAAAATAAAAGTTCTCAGAATTGCTCTAAAAATTTAATACAATTTTTTTAATATTTAAGAATTTCTGGTGCAAATAATATCAGAGGGAGGTGCACCAGGTGGGCACAATCTACCTGGGCGCGCCAGGACCCCCAGGCGTGCCATGGTGGGTCGTGGGCCCTCTCACTTATCTCTTTACACCACATCATCACCTACCTCCAGAAAAAATTCACCATTGCTCTGTCTCTTGTGTTCTTACTCTCAAACCCGCGGATTTCGATCTCTTTGCTCGAAGTTCCGTTTCCAAAACTATTTCGGGGGATTGTTGCTTCGTATGTGACTCCACCATTTTTCCAATTAGTTTTTGTTTTAGTGGTTTATATTTTGAATAATTAGCAACTCTTGGTGCTGCTGTAGATGAGCTTGCATGTTGAATTCTTAGAGTTCTAAGTAGTTTGAATGCTTGCTATGGCCTCTATGTATCCCTATGAGTAGTTGCTATCAATCTTATAAAGTTTTGTTGAGAAAAAAATTATGGACTAAAAATTTCAGAGTTTTTGTTCATAGGAAAATGATGAATATGTTTAGGAAATTTGCTTCCAAGAAGAAATCCAAGGGAGTTATTGGGGAGTCATCTGATAGTGATCTCCACCCCTGGAGGTTGGCGGAAGTACGGCCGTGCGAATGGTCGCACACCCAGTTCATGGAAGAGGCTGGGATCCTTCAGGAGTTCACACAATATGCTGCTAATGCCGGCCTCACCGACTTCATCGCAGCTAAATGTGAACAGTATCATCTCTTCACAAACATCTTTGTTCAAAGTTTTAATTTCCTTCCTAGGAATAATCGTCCTGAGGTGCAGTTTAGCTTATATGCTAAAACCCGTCAGATACCACTTACTGAATTTTGTAACATATGCATGATCCCTTCTGACGGGAGCTTAATAGAGCCTAGGTTGGCAGAGTTTGAGGCCTCTTGTCGTACCTTGACAGTGGGAGATGAGAGAGGGGTGTCGGCTATCACTGCCGCTGGCTTGCATTTTCCTGCTGTTCATTACTTTGTTCTTTTCATTGCAAAATGCTTGCTTACTAGAGAGAAGGTGGGTGCACTCAGTTCACCAGACCTTGTAGTTTTATGTCATGCACTAGAGGGCGGCAACACTTATAGCTTGGGAGCTATTGTGGCACGCCGCCTTCACATTAATAAGTCTAAGGGTAAAATACATGGTGGGATTTTCGCTACTCGTTTGGCGGCTCACTTTAATGTTGAGATGCGCCCTCATGATTACCCTTTAACTAAGGTTTACCTAGACCGTGCAGCCATGGAACACCATCATTTTATTGCACGAGATTACCCTAACATCCCTATTCCGTATAACCTGGTTTTTAACATTGAAACTTGTGATATTATTCCATTGCATGCTCCTGCTTTGTTTGATCCTGTTGCTAGGGCGGATATAGGATTATGCCTGCAGACATCATCGCCTACCGGAACGATCAGGCTGCAGCAGTGGAGGAGCCTCAGCAGTGGGATGCGTGGATGCCTGTTCCTCGGCACCCCAACTACTATCCAGGCTATTGACTACTTACCAAGTTAGGCCAAAAGCCTAAGCTTGGCGGAGTACGTGTTTCTCACCGGCATTACATTCATGTTCACACATATCATTCCAGTTGTTGGTGCTCACACTTTTTCATTGTATCATCCATGCTTAAATTTATTTCCTTGCTTTCTTCTTGTGTGTTTGAAAAACCTTAGACAAACCAAAAAAATTAGTTGTAGTTTGTTTACTTTCTATGCATGCTTAGTTTTAATACTAAAAATAAACCCCAAAAAGATCTCCTTGATCTTCTTTTGCTTGTTGGGAGCTTTCCCGTGTAAATAGTTTTTCTCTTTTTGCTTTCCCTTTTTTATTTGCCTATTCAAGAAAACCAAAAACTCCAAAAATATTTCAATGTGTTTATATGGATTTCTTTTCTTTTATTTGAGTTGTACCGAGGAGAATACCACGATGAAAATGTTGAGTGGCTCTCTTATGAATAATTGTTGATCTAACAAAGAGCCCATATTACCTTGTCTTCTCCTGTTGAATAAAATGTTTGCAGATTCCAGCTTAGTCCACGACACTCTTGCACTATTATTATTTTCACATCGTGCGACCATGCAAGTGAAAGGCAATAATGACGATATTCGATGAACTGCCCATGGTAGAGAGAAATGGGTATGAACTCGACTTGTTCTGTTTGTGTAAATATGTTTAACCTAGTATCCATGATTCAACCCATTATGATTAAACATGTTTGCAATGACAATTAGAGATTATAGTTTATCATGCCATGCATAAGTAGCTAGGAGTGGATAATGATTTATCTTGGATATCAACACTGTGTAAAAATGATTGTGATGTAGTATGATTATATGGTATCCTCCTCTGAATGTTCGAGTGGCTTGACTTGGCACATGTTCATGCATGTAGTTGAATCAAAACCAACATAGCCTCTATGATATTTATGTTCATGGTGTTCATATCCTACTCATGCTAGTGTCCAATGTTACATATGCATAATGCATGTTCATGACCGTTGTTGCTCTCTAGTTGGCCGCTTCTCAACCTAATTGCTAGCCTTCGCCTGTACTAAGTGGGAATTCTGCTTGTACATCAAAAACCTTTAACCCAAGTTAATCCAGATGAGTCCATTATACCTACCTATATGCGGTATTACCCTGCCGTCCTAAGTAAATTTGCATGTGCCACCTCTAAAAAACTTCAAATAAATATCCCTTTTGTGTGCCTGGATCATTCATGGAACAATAGGAGGTGGTCGGTATCTTCCATGCTAAGCGGGTTATTCTCAGGTCGAGTGTTTATTCACTCGCCATCACACGAGAAAAGGGCGGTAATAGGGATGCCCAGTCCCAAACTGCAAACAAAAAAAGCTTACAAATAATCAAACAAAAACTCCCAATGGTGTCAACACCTTTACTTTTTATCGCTTGGGAACTGCCACTAGCGTGCTTAGCATGAAAGATATTGATAACTGATGGTCGTGAAGTAAATGAGAAGGGTGCATGTTTCAAAATATCATTTACCTTTGTTTTAAAAACTTGAGCTGTGGCACCTCTGCAAATCACTGCTTCCCTCTGCGAAGGGACTATCTATTTACTTTTATGTTGTGTCATCACCTTCTAAAATAAGCGCCAGAACCTGAGAGCACTGCTGTCATGCTTATGCATTGTGTGTAGCTAATGTTGGATGCATCATGACTGGATCTTTTCTACCATTAATTACAATGTTTAGTCATTGCTTGAACTTTGGAGGTGCTCTGCGTTTATGTTTTGCGGTCTCAGAAAGGGCTAGCAAGATACAACTATTGTCATATTATATCATGGTTGTTTTGATAATGTGTTGCCATTTGAGATATCTTATTATTGCTCGCTAGCTGATTATGCCATTGTTATGAGTTAATATAATTTTTATGAGTTCTTGCCGGCATGGTTAGTTATAGTGTTGGCTGAAAAACTGGGTGCTGTTTAAGCCTATTTATGCAAACAAGAGCAAAAGCGTTCGTAAAATTTTTTCTTTTTCACTTTCAGTTTATCAACTGAATTGCTTGAGGACAAGCAAAGGTTTAAGCTTGGGGGAGTTGATACGTCTCCAACGTATCTACTTTTCCTAGCGCTTTTCCTCTTGTTTCGGACTCTAATTTGCATGATTTGAATGAAACTAACCCGGACTACCACTATTTTCAGCAGAACTACCATGGTGTTGTTTTTGTGCAGAAATAAAAATTCTTGGAATAGAGCGAAACTTTGCGAGGATTTTTTATGTCAATAAACAGAATTTCTGGAGCCAAGAGCCACCGGAGGGGGGGCACCTGGGTGGGCACAACCCACCAGGGCGTGGCACCCTCCCAGGCGCGCATAGGTGGGTTGTCCCCACCTGGTGGCCCCGCAGACCCTGAAACCGATGCTATAAAACTCTATTTTTCTAGAAAAAATCATGGAGAAAGAATTATTGCGATCCACGAGACGGAGCCGCCGTCACCTCCTGTTTTTCATCGGGAGGCCAGATCTGGGGTCCATTTGGGGCTCTGGAAAGGGTGATCTTCGTTCTTCGTCACCACCAACCCTTCTCCATCGCCAATTCCATGATGCTCCCCACCGGTGGTGAGTAATTCCTTTGTAGGCTTGCTGGTCGGTGAGGAGTTGGATGAGATTCATCATGTAATCGAGTTAGTTTTGTTAGGGCTTGATCCCTAGTACCCACTATGTTCTAAGATTGGTGTTGCTTTGAATTTGCCATGCTTAATGCTTGTCTCTTTGGGCCCGGGTGCCATGAACTCAGATCTGAACCGTTTATGTTATCACCATTATATCCATGTTCTAGATCCGATATTGCAAGTTATAGTCACCTACTACGTGTTATGATCCGGCAACCCTGGAGTGACAATAGTCAGGACCACTCCTAGTGATGACCGTAGTTTGAGGAGTTCATGTATTCACTATGTGTTAACGCTTTGTTCCGGTTCTTTATTAAAAGGAGGCCTTAATATCCTTTAATTTCCAATATGGACCCCGCTGCCACGGGAGGGTAGGACAAAAGATGTCATGCAAGTTCTTTCCATAAGCACATATGACTATTTATTGAATACATGCCTACATTATATTTATGAACTAGATTTAGTGCCATATCGCCCTAGGTTATTACTGTCACATGATGAATATCATCCAACAAATTACCAATCCAATGCCTATGAATTTATCCTATATTGTTCCTGCTAAGTTACCACTGCTATCGTTACTGTTACACTTGCTACAAAATTATTGCTATCACTGTTACCATTACCATTGCTACTGCTACTATTATCAAAACTATGATATTACTTTCCTACTGATCACATTGCTACAGATAATTAATCTCCAGGTGTGGCTGAATTGACAACTCAGCTGCTAATACCTTCAAATATTCTTTGGCTTCCCTTGTGTCGAATCTATAAATTTGGGTTGAATACTCTACCCTTGAAAACTGTTGCGATTCCCTATACTTGTGGGTTATCAGTAGCCACCTCCAATTCGTGAACATCGGGACAAATCTGGGAACTTTAGCATGTGCCCTACAACATCATGGATCAGAGCGAGCTTGCTCTTAATACATCATGGTATTGTGAGCCACGTTGACACAAATTTGGAGCCCTACCCCTTCGTTTTATAGCCTAATTTTGCTTGTTTTTGCCCAATTTCGAAAATCCCCACCAAAAAGTGCCATACCAATTTTTTGTGATTTGTTGTTCCTAATGTGTTTCCGCATACTTGTATCTCAGTTAATTATGCACCCATCTACTACATATGTATACGTGTCAATGCAAATTGTCTTTAGATTAGAAGTGCGGCAGTGCTACTTATTGATGTAATAGGTGTACTTGAGAAATTAAGGTTGATGTTTCGACTTCTTACCATGCTATAGTTTCCGCATCAGACATTAGTAATTAAGCTTGGGGAAAACCATGGTAGTGGTACCTTGCTTGATCCTAGAACTCTCGGACCAGCACCACGGGGCAGTCCTGCAGATCATGTGGCAAGTGTCATGGAGCTTGTAAGACGGGTGTGAAGACACCAAAAACCCCATGATTGAGCTGCAGGGAAGGGTGGACTCGGATCCTACAGCCCCCGCTTTGCTGATTGTTGAGTTCTTATTAAATTAGAAGATGGGAGAAGAGCAGCATGGTCAGACCTTTAGATCGTATGGCATGTGCCGAGGAGGCCATCCATCCTTCTTCTCCCTACCTCTCCTTCCTGGATCCTCTTCTGTTTCTCTTTTCTACCAGGGAAAACTGAAGCCCTGTTATGGCCTTGGATCTCTCCCTGCCAGCCATGGAGGCCTACCTCTGCCTGATACGGCCACGCGTGGTCCTATTACCGTGCATGCGGTTGGATTAATAGTGCAAAAGTGTGTTGTGTTCAACCATGACTTAAGCCAAGCTACGTCTGAGACCCACAAGGAGGAAAGGATTAAATTGCTTCTATATGTCCTGTTGAGATCAACAAGCGCGCAACATCAGGAGTTCCATGCGTGCATGCTACGAGAAGATAAGAAGAAGATGAGCTGGTTTGAAAGGAACATAATCAATATATATTTCTTGTTTTATTTCTTACCATCCAAGGAGTACAACACATTGGTTATCTTTCCCTAATAATAAACCATGGATTTACTCTGTCGGGTTCATCGTCGCGCCCTTTTTGCAAAATAGTCCCTGTAGTTTTTGGTAATTTAACCCGCGGTCCTTTCTTAAGTGAAAAACGTTTCATTCGGGCCGTTTTCCAAACTCCCCCTGCAGTTTTCATTATTCAACCCGCGGTCCAAAAGCACATAGAAGCACGGGAAGAAAAAGGAGCACGGGCTCTGCCTTGCCTCCCGATCCCAGCCATAGGAGGCGACCAACCCCGTCGACGCTCGATCTGGTGTTGCGTCGGCCGCCGCCCTCGCCTCCCGATCCTCGGCAACGCTCGATTCGGTGTTGCGTCAGCCGCCGCCCGCCGCCAGCAAGGATTTGCCTCCTCTCCCAACCCACGTCTCTCTCTTGCGAAATAGGGTTGGGCGCCACCGCCATTTTCCGGTTGATGGTGGCCAGCGTGGCGCAATAGGCAGCCAGAGCGCCGCACGGAGGCCCTTGTCGGCGAAGCCTCGGATCACGGCATTCCCGTGGAGGGAGCGGGCAGCTGGGTCGAGCTCCTGTGAATAGAGAGGGGGTGAGGATGGGCGTGGCATGCAGAGCCCCATCCTCCTTTGTCCTCTCCCATCGAGCGCCTGATCGAAGAAGCTGCAGCTCCCCACCTCCATCCTGTCTGCAACGCACGGGCTTGTTCGAAGTCTGGACATGAACAAACATGGAAGAATATGAGAGACAATACAAAATTGAGTCCATTACATCTTAGATTGTTGCCTGGTTTATTTTGGCTAAATTCACATCATCCTGGTATTTATATTCAAAGGAGGATAAATTAACATTATCCAGGTACACATGAGTATTTATATTCATCTCAGATTGTCCACATTTAACTTCAGGTAGCAGGAAATCATGAAGCACACACGTTCAATTAGCCACCTACTTATGCTTGCATATATTTCTATGGAGTACTGCATATCCTGATCTGCATCTACTTGATGAGCCGATCCCATAGATTATGTCGATTTGGTCGCCATTGAGTAGTTGGAGAGCTACCTTAAGACATAAG
>NC_041385.1:590795358-590796687 GCF_002162155.2 Triticum dicoccoides | reverse complement strand
ATACATACATAACAGGGCTTTACTTGATCAGTGTTGTTAAAGATAAGGCCACTGAATTTGGCGTGTCTGCCTCTTTGATTTCTGAATAATGTGAGAACTTCTAGCCTTCTAGACCAAACATAGTAGCTTATTTAACTTTTTCTAATAAATATCCTATATGGTAAATCTAGATGGAAGTGTATTTATTAACTTGGATAATCTAGGTTGCTGTGTATCTTTGGTGCCTCTTTCACTTAGTATTTATCACAGTGATATTGGCAGCTCTCCATAGTACTCTGTTTGTACTACTTTTACCTTTTTTCTCCAAAATTGAGTAGTTCCATTGTTTTTTTGCTTCTGACTCTGTTGCTCTGCTGCAGACCACAACTCTTAAAGTGGACTTTTTGAACATTTGACAAACGTTTGGGAATTCAGTCCTGGTACATTTCCTGGAATTGTGACCTTTATTTCTTAGTGAATTTTAAGTTTTAGTCACCCCTATGGCCATTTTAATAAAGAAAGAAAATATTAGGTTATCAGGAATTTTGCATCTCCCATCTCATTGTGAACATGCTCTTCACCTCTACCCTATCATTACCCGTATGCTCTTAATGCACTTCAGCAAGTTCAAACTTCAGTGCGTATTTGTCGGAAGATGATAGTACACGGCGGAACACGCTTGCTTCTAGCAAGCTGCTGGGTATCTAACAATACAAACTATCAACTCCAGAGATCATAGGATCAAAGGCTAACGGTTATTTTGATTTAATAATATTAGTTAAAAGATTCAAGGATTCAATTTTATATTCTTAACATGAGCATGAGGATTGATTGATCCTTTGTACTTAATTGATCCTTCTTTTTTTTAGTGAACTATAGTTTGCAGCCAATCAATTATTTATTAATTTTCATTGCTTTCAACTTTGACACATCGTCAGAATATTATGGATGAGGTGCCATTACTAAGGAAAACATTATACACAGCATGTTAGCAGTAGCGCTGGGCAAAATCATGCGCTACTGCTACTTATTAGTAGCGTTTTAAAATAAACCGCGCTACTGCTACGGTTTTAGCAGGAGCGCTTACTAGCAAAATGCACTGCTGCTATGTTTGTATTGGGCGCAGATGGCTAGCCCCACTTAGCAGTAGCGCGTATCCGTGCCCAGCGCTACTGCTATGCTCCGTAGCAGAACCGCTTTTCGCGAAACAACGCTGCTACTAACCTTACCTTATCCTCCCCACGCGCCCGACCCTCTCACTCACTCTCCCTCTTAGTCACTCTCGCCCCGCGCCGATACCCGTCGTTCGCCGCCGCCACCGCGCTGCTCCTCCACCGAGGTACTCCCTCC
>NC_041385.1:590761907-590794995 GCF_002162155.2 Triticum dicoccoides | reverse complement strand
CCCTCCTCCCTCCATCTCTATTTTTTCTGTTTTTTCCTGTAGTTTTTTACTATTGTATAATGTATTTTTTTTACTATTTTTAGTAAGTGTTTAATAGAATTAGTAAGAAAATTAATAGAACTAGTTGGACTATTTTATTTTTTGTAAGAACTAGTTGAATTAATAACTCTAGTGTATTTTTAGTAAGAAAATTAATATAACTAGTTGAACTAGTTTATTTTTAGTAAGAACTAGTTTATTTTTATTTATAGTAAGTTTATTTTTAGTAAGAACTAGTTGAATTAATAGATCTAGCTCAACATGTCACATTTGTTGTTATTTTTTTAGTTAAAGTAATTATTCGCGCATCGACGTCGATGGTGCCTATCCTGCATCCTCGTCGTCGACTTGGCGGAGGACACCTGCTTGATCAGAGGGGCCATGTCTGGGACTGGGCTTCACCAGGATGGTACTAGGAGGTGGTACCTACCGGGGGGCACAGCTTGGTGAGGAGCCAGCCCGTCGTTGACCCGAACCTTCTTTGGTGGCGGTCGCGTGGGCCAGTGACGGTGCAGAGACTTGAGGACCCCGCGGAGGTGGTACATCACCGTGTCAGCGAGGAGGACGAGCACGTCCGTCGCTACATGGTTGTGTTGGAGGGCAGGTTCTCCAACACCTGGCAGGTTCTTCAGGGATCTCACTAGAGCTATGATCCTGTGATGGTTCCTTCTCTTTGGGTGTCCACTGCCCGCGCCGATACCCATCATTCGCTAGGGTTTTAGTTGTATTAGTGATGTTATATGTATGATACTATTCGAGATGTATTAGTGATAATATTCGATGATGTACGGACGCAAGAGATGATTTAGTTTTGCTTATTGAATGCACGCTAATTTGAATACTTATATATTTTGCGATTTGGTTTTGCTTATTGAATGCTCAAATTGGAGAAGTACTCCTATTTTGAATGCTCAAATTGGACCAACTATGCAAGGCGTATGCATTTGATTAGTTGATAGCTTATAGTGTTTTTGTTTTTGCGGAAATCAAGGAGCCCCTCCATCGTCCCCGCCGTCGTCCCCGTCACCGACCCCCTCCGACCTCGAGGTGAGACCAGCCAAATCTCCATGTCAATATGAGTCCTATAAGATATTTTGAAATTTTTTTGTTCATATTTTCAACCATTGAAATGCAATGACCAATAAGTTTGAATGCTCATATGATGTAGATAAAAACATGTATATCTTGTGTTGCTCAAATAGGATGTGTGCTTTCCCAAGTGGCCGGTCATGTTTGCAGGTTACACCTCCGAGTGGCCTATGTTTTGCCGGAGTGTTGATTAATTTACGTTCCGGCAAATTTCAGGCACTCGATATGTCCTTTTTTAGAAAAGGTCATGCCGGATTTTTTTTCGTGAATTTTGGTATGACTTGTGCTAGAATATGTAGGAAATGTCGAGTGGCCTGGATTTTCTAGAAAGATAATTAAACGACATTTCGGGTTGACTTTAAGTCTATCGAGGCTCCACCGATAGTCAACACGTGATGAATAATAATAATCTAATTTAGTTTTTGTAGTACATATATTTAATTGTACAAGTTTAATCTTTGAATTATGAATATAGGAAATGTCGTACTCGAACGACGAAAGTCTCCCGGGAGAGTGCGACTGGTGCAACGATGATACGTCTCCAACATATATATAATTTTTGATTGTTCCATGCCGTTCTATTATCAATCTTGGATGTTTTATAATTATTTTATAGTCATTTTATATCATTTTTTGGTACTAAACTATTGACATAGTGCCAAGTGCCAGTTGCTGTTTTTTCCATGTTTTTTACATCGCAGGAAATCAATATCAAACGGAGTCCAAATGCCACGAAACTCCAGATTATTTTTTATGGGCCAGAAGGAAGCAGATGGGACCTAGTTGCACCTAGGGGGAGTACTGAGGAAGGGACAACCCACCAGGGCGCGCCAGGAGGCCCTGGCGCGCCCTGGTGGGTTGTGCCCACCTCGGGTGCCCCCTGGACCGCCTCTTTGCTCTATAAATACCCCAACAATACCAGAACCATAGAAGCATCGATGAAATATTCATCCAGCCGTCGCAGAGTCCAGAACCACCAGATCTAATCTAGACACCATCTCGGATGGGGTTCACCACCTCCATTGGTGCCTCTCCGATGATGCGTGAGTAGTTCTTTGTAGACCTTCGGGTCTGTAGTTAGTAGCTAGATGGCTTTCTCTCTCTCGCTGAATTCTCAATACAATGGTCTCTTGGAGATCCAGATGATGTAACTCTTTTGCGGTGTGTTTGTTGGGATCTGATGAACTTCGAGTTTATGATCAGTCATATCTTTTTATATCCATGAAAGTTATTTGAGTTTCTTTGATCTCTTATATGCATGATCTCTTATAGCCTCGTATTTCTTCTCCGATATTTGGGTTTTGTTTGGCCAACTTGATCTATTTATCTTGCAATGGGAAGAGGTGCCCGGTAGTGGGTTCGATCTTACGATGCTCGATCCCAGTGACAGAAAGGGAACCAACACGTATGTATCATTGCTACTAAGGATAAAAAGATGAGATCTATATAAACCGCCATATAGATAAATGGATCTTGTCTACATCATGTCATCGTTATTATTGCATTACTCCGTTTTCCATGATTAATACACTAGATGCATGCTGGATGGCGGTCGATGTGTGGAGTAATAGTAGTAGATGCAGGCAGGAGTCGGTCTACTAATCTTGGACGTGATGCCTATGTAATGATCATTGCCTAGATATCGTCATAATTATTTGAAGTTTTATCAATTGCCCAACAGTAATTTGTTTACCCACCGTTTGCTATTTTTCTCGAGAGAAGCCACAAGTGAAACCTATGGCCCCCGGGTCTTCTTTCTCATATATTTGCCTTGCGATCTACTTTTCCTTTGCAATTTTATTCAGATATATTACACCAAAAAAATACAAAAATACTTTGCTGCATTTTATCTTTATTTATTTCATTTGGCGTTCGATCTATCAATCTATTAAAATTTACCTCACGTCCGCTTGCCTATCTTGAGGCGCCGTACCCTGGAAGGGATTGACAACCCCTTTAACTCATCGGGTTGCGAGGTGTTGTTGTTTGTGTGGAGGTGATGATTACATTGTGTTGCTTGGTTCTCCTACTGGTTCAATAGCTTGGTTTCATAACTGAGGGAAATACCTACCGTCGCTGTGCTACATCATCCCTCCCTCTCCGGGGAAATAACGACATAGTTGCAGCTACCATCAAGGAGAATTTCTGGCACCGTTGTCATGGAGGATCTTCAACATAACTAGGTTCCTAATCACAAATCTCATCTCCTTGCAATTTACATTATTTTCCATTTGCCTCTCATTTTCCTCTCCCCCACTTCATAAAAATTTGCTGTTTTATTCACCTCTCTTTTTCCGTTCACCGTTTTCTTGCCGGATTTGTTTTGAGTGCAATCTTGTCGTATGATCATCATGACTCAAGAGAACACCAAGTTGTGTGATTTATCAAATACCAACAACAATGATGTTATTGACACTCCGCTTGCTCCTCCCGCCACTAGTGCGGAGACTTGTGATATCAATACTGCTTTGTTGAATCTTGTTATGAAAGACCAATTTTCTGGTACTCCTAATGAGGATGCCGCGTCCCATCTTAATACCTTCGTGGAATTATGCGATATGCAAAAGAAAAAAGATGTGGACAATGATGTGGTCAAGATGAAATTATTTCCGTTTTCTTTGCGTGATTCTGCAAAAATTTGGTTCTCTTCTTTGCCTCGCAATAGTATCAATTCTTGGAATAAGTGCAAAGATGCTTATATCACTAAGTTTTTCCGCCCACAAAAATTATTTCCCTTAGAACCCAGATCATGAATTTCAAGCAACTTGAACATGAGCATGTTACACAATCTTGGGAAAGGATGAAAATGATGCTAAGCAATTGCCCAACTCATGGGTTAAATCTTTGGATGATCGTACAAAAAAATTATGCGGGGTTGAATTTTGTTTCTCGTAATCTTTTAGATTCCGCCGCGGGTGGTACTTTTATGGAAATTACTTTGGGTGAAGCCACCAAATTTCTTGATAATATCATGACAAATTATTCACAATGGCATAGCGAAAGAGCTCCTACTAGTAAAAAGGTTAATTCGGTTGAAGAAATCTCTTCTTTGAGTAATAAAGTTGATGCTCTTATGAAATTGTTTGCTAGTAAAAGTTCTCCTATTAATCTTAATGATGTGCCTTTGTCTACTTTGATTGAGCAAAATCGTGATGCAATTGATGTGAATTTTATTTCTTGCAATAATTTCAACAACAATGCTTATAGAGGAAATTTTAATCCTAGGCCTTTTCCTAGTAATTCCTCTAATAATTATGGTAATTCCTATGGAAATCAATCTTATAATAATAGGAACACCTCTGATCTTGAGAATAATATTAAAGAATTTATCAACACACAAAAAGTTTTCAAACTTCCATAGAATAAAAGTTGAATAAGATTGATGATTTGTCTAGAAGTGTTGATAGAATTGCTCATGATGTGGAAAATCTCAAGATGAAAATTTTGTGCCTAAAGTAGATGAATCAATTAAATCTCTTTATGTTTCTATGGATGAAAGTAATAAAAGAACTGCTATGCTTAGAGCTAAAAGAGAATTTTTAAAGAAAGCTTTTTCTAGTGATTATTCTTGCAAAAGTGATGAAGATCTTAAAATGATTGGTGTTTCTTCTATTGATTCCTTGTTTAGTAAAGTTAAGAATGATGAAAAAGGGACTGGAGAAGAGTCAACTTTAGGTAGAAGGCGTTCCAATATTTCGGAGGGTGAAAATCTTGTTGAGAAAATTGATGAAAGTGGGTTTGGAGAGGTCAAAACTTTAGCTAGTGATGCACCCACTCTTTTGGATTACAAAGACTTTAATTATGATAGTTGATCTTTAATTTATTGTATTTCTTTGTTGCAATCCATGCTAAAGTCACCCCATGCCTATGAACAAAACAAAGCTTTTACTAAACATATTGTTGATGCTATGGTGAAAGCTTTAGAAGAAAAAAATAGAATTAGAAGTATCAATTCCTAGAAAATTGCATGATGAATGGGAACCTACTATCAAAGTCAAGATTAACAATTACGAGTGTTTTGCTTTATGTGACTTGGGTTCTAGTGTTTCTACAATTCTGAAATATTTATGTGATGTGCTTGGTCTTACCAATCTTGAAGAATGTTCTTTGAATTTGCACTTGGTGGATTCTACTATTAAAAAGCCTATGGGGAGAATTAATGATGTTCTTATTCTTGCACATAGGAATTATGTGCCCATAGATTTTATTGTTCTTGATATTGATTGCAATCTGTCTTGTCCAATTATTCTTGGTAGACCGTTTTTACGCACTATCTTTGTCGTGATTGATATGAAAGAAGGCAATATTAAGTTCCAATTTCCATTGAGGAAGGGTATGGAACACTTTCCTAGAACAAGAATTAAGCCACCATATGAATCAATCATGAGGGCATCTTATGGATCTAGCACCAAAGATGACAAGACTTAGATCCTTGCCTTACGCTTAGCTAAGGGCGTAAAACTATAGCACTTGTTGGGAGGCAACCCAATAAATAAAATTTATTTTTGCTTTTTGCTTTCTGTTCTTGTGTGTTAACACAATTATGCTACTGTTATGATTGTGTTTTTTGTGTTTTAATTAGTTTTTGTGCCAAGTAAACCCTTTAGGATCTTCTTGTGTGATAGTTGTTTAATCGTGCTGAAAAAGACAGAAACTTTGCGCTCACAAAAATAATTTTCATAAATCAAAAAAAAGAGATTTTGCTCTAATTATTTTTTCAGAATATTAATATACAAATTACCATGGTCGTCCTAATTTGGTAGAATTGTTGGAGTTCTAGAAGTATTCGAAAGTTCCATATTAGTACAGACTGTTCTGTTTTGACAGATTCTGTTTTCTTTGTGTTGTGTGCTTATTTTGATGGCTCTATGATTTTCTTTGATGAATTTTTGCCATGTAAAATTTGTAATAAATTATATATAATACAAAAACAAAATATGAGTTGGTTTGATACAACACTTATAGTAGTGGTTTGCTTTCTTTTACTAACGGATCTCACAAAGGTTTGTTGAGTTTTGTGTGATTGAAGTTTTCAAGTTTTGGGTTATCTTGCGATGGATGAAGGAAGGATGTAAGAGACTAAGCTTGGGTATGCCCCGACATCCCAAGCTATTATCCAAGAATGATCAACCAGCTAAGCTTGGGGATGCCCCCGAGTGGCATCCCCGCTTTCTTCCAACAACTATCGGTATTTTACTCGAGGCTATATTTTTATTCGTCACATGATATGTGTTTTGCTTGGAGAGTCTTGTATGATATGTGTCTTTGCTTGTTTTATTTTGTGTTTTATGTCATCAATCCTTGCTGGACACACCTATTTGAGAGAACCAAAATTATATCATGATTTGTTAAGAATTGCTCTTTGTGCTTCACTTAAATCTTTTATGAGCTAGGACTTGCTCTAGTGCTTCACTTATATCTTTTTGAGCACGGTGTGCTTAGTATTTTTGAAGAAATGCTCTCTTGCTTCACATAGATTTATTTGAGAGTTAGTGAAATTTTAAATAAATTCACTCTTTCTTCACTTAAATTATTTTGAGAGAAAGAAAATTTGTTATGCGCATGATCTTCACTTATATTTGTTTGAGCTTATGAAAAGCAACACATGAAAATTAGTCCCAAAGTGATAGATATCCAAGAAGGATAAAGAAAAATATATGTCATGAAGATCATTGGATAAAATGAACTTGATTCTTATTAATAGTTTTGAGATATGATGATGTGATATGTGAGTTATGTTGGTGAGTAATTGTGCTCTAGTAAGAATATTGGTGCTAAGGTTTGTGATTCCCTGTGCTCAAAAATCATGCAATGAAAATTATATACTACTTGCGGTGCATTATATAATGTTAATTATACTTAATGCTTGCTTATGATATTATTCGTTTCTTGGTTGGTTGCTTCTAATCTTTTTGCTAGCCTTCATTTTGCACCAAGTATGACCTCTACTTGTGCATCCAAAATCCTTTAAACCAGTTTTGCCACATGAGTCCACTATATACATCTATATGCGGTATTCTTTTGCCGTTCTCAGCAAATTTGCATGTGCCATCTCTAATTTTCAAAATAAACTTCTCTTTTGTGTGTTTGTTTCGCTCGCGGAACGTTAACGGGTGGCTAATATTTTCCATGCTAGATGTGTTATTCTCAAGATGAGTATTTATTCACTTGTCATTGCACGAGGGTAAGGCAAAGGTTTTTGGATGCCCAGTCTCGAAATGCAAAAAATATTTACTTTATGTTGTCAAATAATAAATTCCTTAGAAAGTGTTGGTATGGAGGGCAACCGTGGATACAGCTAGCTATGGAAAGTGAAAGTATGGTTGAAAAAGGAATAAACTTTATTTTCTGTTTGGGAACCGCTTGTGGCATATCTAGCATCGAAAGTGCCCGGAACTCTGAGTTGTTTTTGTTTGTGGGATGGATACACCTCCCAAAATGTTTTATCTATAATTTTCCGCTTTGAGCTCTAGCACCTCTACAAATCCCTACTTCCCTCTTCGAAGGGCCTTTATTTTACTTGATGCAATTTATAGTTTTGAAATTTGAATCTCCATATTCTCTTACAAAAGCACCAACTAGGAGGCATTATGACCGTGCTCAAGTATTGGGTGTAGTTAATATTCAAGTGTGTTTCATGAATGGATCAATGTTTGAGCATGATGGGCTAGGGATAGCTTGTTTTAGCATTGATATTTTGTAAGACATGGTTGCTTGTTGATATGCTTGAATATCTAAATTATTATGTCAAAACTAGACTATTGCTTTGAATCACATAAAAGTCCAAATGTCCATGCTATAAAGAACAGAATATGATATGACTTGATGAACAACACTCCTCATCAAAAATTCTATTTTTATCACTTACCTACTCGAGGACGAGTAGGAGTTAAGCTCAGGGATGCTGATACGTCTGCAATGTATCTATAATTTTTGATTGTTCCATGTTGTTTTATTATCAATCTTGGATGTTTTATAGTCATTTTATATCATTTTTTGGTACTAACCTATTGACATAGTGCCAAGTGTCAGTTGCTATTTTTTCCACTTTTTTACATCGCGGGAAATCAATATCAAATGGAGTCCAAATGCCATGAAACTCCACGATGATTTTCTATGGGCCAGAAGGAAGCAGATGGGCCCTGGTTGCACCTAGGGGGAGTCCCGAGGAGGGGACAACCAACTAGGGCGCACCAGGAGGCCCTGGCGCGCCCTGGTGGCTTGTGCCCACCTCGGGTGCCCCTCGGACCGCCTCTTTTCTCTATCAGTACCCCAAAAATACCAGAACCCTAGAAGCATCGACGAAATATTCATCCAGCCGCCGCAGAGTCCAGAACCACCAGATCCAATCTAGATACCATCTTGGATGGGGTTCATCACCTCCATTGGTGCCTCTTCGATTATGCGTGGGTAGTTCTTTGTAGACCTTCAGGTCCATAGTTAGTAGCTAGATGGCTTTCTCTCTCTTGCTGAATTCTCAATACAATGGTCTCTTGGAGATCCATATGATGTAACTCTTTTGCGATGTGTTTGTTGGGATCTGATGAACTTCGAATTTATGATCAGTCATATCTTTTTATATCCATGAAAGTTATTTGAGTTTCTTTGATCTCTTATATGCATGATCTCTTCTAGCCTCGTATTTCTTCTTCGACATTTGGGTTTTGTTTGGCCAACTTGATCTATTTATCTTGTAATGGGAAGAGGTGGCTGGTAGTGGGTTCGACCTTACAGTGCTCGATCCCAATGACAGAAAGGGAACCGACACGTATGTATCATTGCTACTAAGGATAAAAAGACAAGATCTATATCTACCGCCATATAGATAAACGGATCTTGTCTACATCATGTCATCGTTCTTATTGCATTACTCCGTTTTTCCATGAACTTAATACACTAGATGCATGCTGGATAGCGGTCGATGTGTGGAGTAATAGTAGTAGATGCAGGCAGGAGTCGGTCTACTAATCTTGGACGTGATACCTATGTAATGATCATTGCCTGGATATCGTCATAATTATTTGAAGTTCTATCAATTGCCCAACAGTAATTTGTTTACCCACCGTTTGCTATTTTTCTCGAGAGAAGCCACAAGTGAAACCTACGGCCCCCGGATCTTCTTTCTCATATATTTGCCTTGCGATCTACTTTTCCTTTGCATTTTTATTCAGATCTATTAAACCAAAAAATACAAAAATACCTTGCTGCATTTTATCTTTATTTATTTTATTTGGCGTTCACTCTATCAATCTATTAAAATTTACCTCACGTTCGCTTGCCTATCTTGAGGCGCCGTACCCCGTAAGGGATTGACAACCCCTTTAACTCGTCGGGTTGCGAGGTGTTGTTGTTTGTGTGGAGGTGATGATTACATTGTGTTGCTTGGTTCTCCTACTGGTTCGATACCTTGGTATCATAACTGAGGGAAATACCTACCGTTGATGTGCTACATCATCCCTCCCTCTCCGGGGAAATACCGACGTAGTTGCAGCTCCCATCAAACGATGACCGAGGTCTGTGCGACATGCCTCAGCTGGACGAAGATCGGTGCTTCAGCATTAAGCTCCAGGAGACCTTCGATGTTGAAATGGTACGCAATGACGACAAGTGTTTTTTTCGTAATTAAGCACGACTTCAACTATTTCAACGTGTAATTTTCATCTTTTACAATTCGACTAGCTTATCCCATGCCATGCAAGATGCTATGTCTTGAAGAGGATGGGTTTTGAAGACCATGAAAGTTTCGAAACAAAGAAAATTCACCTAAGGACCCATCATGGTATGGATTTTGAAGTAAATATGTACAATTCTGAGAGCGTAACCCATTTTGGTTGCACAAATTGGGAAGCACTTTGTAAGATGTATGGTTTTTATGAGGGTGTGCTTGCGACCATGGATCCTGGTGATCCTGACATCGAGCAAGACAATATGGACATTTGGGTCCTTGTTGATACGCTTCCAATTCTACCGCTATGTGAGTTTCTCAAACATAGTTATTAACTAATTTATATTGTTTATTTCAAAATAGTTGATAGCTTATTTCCATTAATAGATTATTTTCATTCTTTAAACAATGTGCAGAAGATGGTAGACAGAACCTACTACATCGATGGCTCCGAATTAACTTATCAGGAGAAAAATCATCTGACCGCATTTTGTACTGATCTTGAGAATTACAATATCTATTATCAAACTCCTCCACATTATGGTCAATACGTGCCACTAAAGCACGTGTTGAACCACGGTAACATCCATGGAGATGCCATGGTAAGATTTTTTTACTATTACGACATCCGTGCATCTTTTGCATACTTCTAAAACTGAACTACATTGCTAACTATGAAGTTATTACTATGTTTTTCAACAGAAAACCCCGAAGGATTGTGTGCCTCATCTGATGTTTCAGAATGGCCGCCTTGATGTTTTGAACATACATCCAGGTCATCCTACAAATCTCACCTGTCTATATCGGATTTCTAAAATGAGTTAAGACATGGTAATCAGAGAATGGAAAAAAAATGTATGGAGAGTCATAAGGAGGTTCTTGGAAGCAACATTGTGCGAAAGGTAAGAATTGGAGATAGGATAATCTCCATTATCCATAATGGAGAGTCAGGGGCTATCCTATTTTATGCTACTTTACCTAAGAGAAGGTAGTAGGTCCTAAGAGAATGTAGTAGGTCCTATGAGGTACAATGTTTATTATGTGGTACAATGTGTTAGAGTCGATGATGAGGAGTAGTTGTGATTATGACTAGTGACCAACTTGCTATGTGATGTCTCATTGATGAAAACGATGATCATGAGGAGGTGTTATATGACAAATGATGTATTATGATGATAAGTTGTTAATGATATGATGATGATGATATTCATTATATCATTGTGTGAAAGAACCGTGGATTAGTTTCAAGTGGATGTCCATCCACTTGAAACTAGTCCACGGTTCTTTCACCAAGTGATGTAATAACTCATTATGATGTAAATACAATCTCTAAATTGCAGTTGTATGAAAACTTGTATAAAGGTGTATGAATACAACATGAAATAAAAAAGAAAAACAATACGGAAGCGCTACTAGAAATTACTAGTAGCGCCCTTTCGGGGAAGCGCTACTACTAAGTCGATATAGCAGTAGCGCCGTACCAGTAGTGCGGTGATACGTCCATTTTGCATCATGCTTTTATATCAATATTTATTGCATTATGGGCTGTTATTACACATTATATATCAATACTTATGGCTATTCTCTCTTATTTTATAAGGTTTACCATGAAGAGGGGGAATGACGGCAGCTGGAATTCTGGCCGGAAAAGGAGCAAACATTGGAAACCTATTCTGCATTGCTCCAAAAGTCCTGAAACTCCACGAAACTTATTTTTGGAATTAATAAGAATTATTGAGCGAAAGAAACACCTCAGGGGGCCCACACCCTGGTCAGGAGGGTGGGGGGCGCCAACCCCTACTGGGCGCGCCCCCTGTCTCCTGGGCCCCCTGGTGGCCCTCCGATGTCCATCTTCTATTATATGAAGGCTTTTACCCTGAAAAAAATTGTCGGCAAGCTTACGGGACGAAACTCCGCCGCCACGAGGCAGAACCTTGGCGGAACCAATCTAGACCTCCGACAGAGCTGTTCTGCCGGGGACAGTTCCCTCCAGGAGGGGGAAATCATCACCATCGTCATCACCAACGATCCTCCCATCGAGAGAGGGTCAATCTCCATCAACATATTCACCAGAACCATCTCCTCTCAAACCCTAGTTCATCTCTTGTATCCAATCTTGTATCCAAAACCACAAATTGGTACTTGTGGGTTGCTAGTAGTGTTGATTACTCCTTGTAGTTGATGCTAATTGGTTTACTTGGTGGAAGATCATATGTTCAGATTCTTAATGCATATTATTAGACCTCTGATTATGAACATGAATATGCTTTGTGAGTAGTTACGTTTGTTCCTGAGGACATGGGTGAAGTCTTGCTATTAGTAGTCATGTGAATTTGGTATTCGTTCGATATTTTGATGAGATGTATGTTGTCTCTCCTCTAGTGGTGTTATGTGAACGTCGAGTACATGACACTTCACCATTATTTGGGCCTAGAGGAAGGCATTGGGAAGTAATAAGTAGATGATGGGTTGCTAGAGTGACAGAAGCTTAAACCCTAGTTTATGCGTTGCTTTGTAAGGGGTTGATTTGGATCCAAATGTTTAATGATGTGGTTAGGTTTACCTTGATACTCCTTTTGTAGTTGCGGATGCTTGCAATAGGGGTTAATCATAAGTGGGATGCTTTTCCAAGTAAGGGCAGTACCCAAGCACCGGTCCACCCACATATCAAGTTATCAAACTACCGAATGCGAATCATATGAGTGTGATGAAAACTAGCTTGACAATAATTCCCATGTGTCCTCGGGAGCGCTTTTCTCATTATAAGAAATTGTCCAGGCTTATCCTTTGCTACAAAAAGGATTGGGCCACCTTGCTGCACCTTATTTACTTTTATTGCTTGTTACTTGTTACAATCTATCTTATCACAAAACTATCTATTACCTACAATTTCTGTGTTTGTAGAGAAAACCTTACTAAAAACCGCTTATCATTTCCTTCTACTCCTTGTTGGGTTCGACACTCTTACTTATCGAAAGGACTACGATAGATCCCCTACACTTGTGGGTCATCAAGACTCTTTTCTGGCGCCGTTGCCGGGGAGTGTAGCGCTTTTGGTGAGTGGAACTTGGTAAGGAAACATTTATATAGTGTGCTGAAATTTTCTGTTACTTGTCACTATGGAAACTAATCCTTTGAGGGGCTTGTTTGGGGCATCTTCTCCCCGACCAGTAGAGCAAAGAGTTTCTCCTCAACCTACTGAACCTACTGAAAATTTTCACTTTGAAATTCCTTCGGGTATGATAGAGAAACTGCTAGCTAATCCATTTGTAGGAGTTGGAACATTGCATCCCAATTTACACCTTATCTTTGTGGATGAAGTTTGTGGATTATTTAAGCTTGCAGGTATTCCCAATGATGTTGTCAAAAGTAAGGTCTTCCCTTTATCTTTGAAGGGAGATGCATTGACATGGTATAGGCTATGTGATGATACAGGATCTTGGAATTATAAACGATTGAAGTTGGAATTTCACCAGAACTTCTACCCTATGCATCTTGTTCATCGTGATCATAATTACATATGTAATTTCTGGCCTCGCGAAGGAGAAAGCATCGCTCAAGCTTGGGGGAGGCTTAAGTCAATGTTATATTCATGCCCCAATCATGAGCTCTCCAGAGAAATGATTATTCAAAAAAATTATGCTCGGCTTTCTCTCAATGATCGCACCATGCTCGATACTTCCTATGCTGGCTCTTATATGCCGAAGACTATTGAATTCAAATGGGACTTATTGGAAAGAATTAAACACAACTCTGAAGATTGGGGTTCCCGACGATGGTAAGGAGTCAGGTATGACACCTAAGTTTGATTGTGTTAAATCTTTTATGGATACCGATGCCTTTCGTGGATTTAGCGTTAAATATGGACTTGACTCTGAGATAGTAGCTTCTTTCTGTGAATATTTTGCTACTCACGTTGATCTCCCTAAGGAGAAGTGGTTTAAATATAATCCTCCCATTGAAGTAAAAGTAGTTGCACCTATTATAGTTGAAGAAAAGACCATCACTTATAATGATCCTATTGTTCCTACTACTTATGTTGAGAAACCACCTTTTCCTGTTAGGATAAAGGATCATGCTAAAACTTTGATTGTTGTTCGTAAGAGTAATACAAGAACTTATACACCTCCTGAGCAAATTAAAGTTGAACCTAGTATTGCTATGGTTAAGATCTCTTGGATGATAATTTAGATGGGCATGTTATTTATTTATGTGATGAAGCTGCTAATATTGCAAAACCAGATGCTAAGATACATAGACCCATTGTAGGCATGCCTGTTATTTCTGTTAAAATAGGGGATCATTGTTATCATGGCTTATGTGATATGGGTTCTAGTGCTAGTGCAATACCCTATGACTTATATAAAGAGATTATGCACGATATTACACCCGCTAAATTGGAAGGTATTGATGTTACTATCAAGCTTGCTAATAGAGATACTATTTCACCAGTTGGGATTGTTAGAGATGTTGAAGTCTTGTGTGGGAAGGTTAAATACCCTGGTGATTTTCTTGTTCTTAGTTCTCCACAAGATGACTTTTGTCCCATTATTTTTGGTAGACCCTTCTTGAATATAGTTAATGCTAGGATTGATTGTGAGAAGGATACTGTCACAATTGGCTTAGAAGGTATGTCTCATGAGTTTAATTTTGCTAAGTTTCGTAGACAACCTCGTGATAGAGAATCACCTAGTAAGGATGAGATTATTGGTCTTACTTCTATTGCCGTGCCTCCTACTGATCCGTTAGAACAATATTTGCTAGACCATGAAAATGATATGTTTATAAAAGAAAGAAGGGAAATAGATGAAGTATTCCTTAAGAGGGTTCCTATCTTGAAACATAACTTACCTGTTGAAATCCTAGGGGATCCTCCTCCACCCAAGGGTGATCCCGTGTTTGAGCTTAAACCATTACCTGATAATCTTAAATATGCTTATCTTGATGAAAAGAAGATATATCCTGTTATTATTAGTGCTAACCTTTTAGAGCAGGAAGAGGAAAGATTATTGAAAACTCTGAAGAAGCACCATGCTGCTATTGGATATACTCTGGATGATCTTAAGGGCATTAGTCCTACTCTATGCCAACACAAAATTAAAGTGGAAAAAGATGCCAAACCAGTCAGAGATCCTCAACGAATATTAAATCCTAAGATGAAAGAAGTGGTAAGATATGAGATACTAAAGCTCCTCGAGGCAGGTATAATTTATCCCGTTGCTGATAGTGAATGGGTAAGCCCTATCCATTGTGTCCCTAAAAAGGGAGGTATTACTGTTGTTCCTAATGATAAAGATGAATTGATTCCGCAAAGAATTATTATAGGTTATAGGATGGTAATTGATTTCCATAAATTAAATAAAGCTACTAAGAAAGATCATTACCCTTTACCTTTATTGATCAAATGCTAGAAAGACTTTCCACACATACACATTTCTGCTTTCTAGATGGTTATTCTGGTTTCTCTCAAATACCTGTGTCAACGGAAGATCAATCAAAAACTACTTTTACTTTCCCTTTCGGTACTTTGCTTATAGATGTATGCCTTTTTGTTTATGTAATGCACCCGCTACCTTTCAAAGATCCATGATGGATATATTCTATGACTTTTGTGAAAAGATTTGTGAGGTATTCAAGGATGATTTCTCCGTTTATGGATCCTCTTTTGATGATTGCTTGAGCAACCTTGATCGAGTTTTGCAGAGATGCGAAGACACTAGTCTCGTCTTGAATTGGGAAAAGTGCCACTTTATGGTTAATGAAGGCATTGTCTTGGGGCACAATATCTTCGAGAGAGGTATTGAAGTTGATAAAGCTAAAGTTGATGCTATTGAAAAGATGCCATGTCCCAAGGACATAAAAGGTATAAGAAGTTTCCTTGGTCGTGCCAGTTTTTATAGGAGGTTCATTAAGGACTTATCCAAAATCTCTAGGCCTCTGACTAATTTATTGCAAAAAGATATTCCTTTTGTCTTTGATAATGATTATGTAGAAGCATTTGAAATACTTAAGAAAGCTTTGATCACTGCACCTATTGTTCAGCCACCTGATTGGAATTTACCTTTTGAAATTATGTGTGATGCTAGTGATTATGCTGTAGGTGCTGTTCTAGGGCAAAGAGTTGATAAGAAATTGAATGTTATCCAGTATGCTAGTAAGAATCTTGATGGTGCCCAGAGAAATTATGCTACTACTGAAAAAGAATTCTTAGCAGTTGTGTTTGCATGTGATAAGTTTAGACCTTATATTGTTGATTCTAAAGTTACTATTCACACTGATCATGCTGCTATTAAATATCTTATGGAAAAGAAAGATGCTAAGCCTAGACTCATTAGATGGGTTCTCTTGCTCCAAGAATTTGATTTGCATATTATTGATAGAAAGGGAGCTGAGAACCCCATTGCAGACAACTTGTCTAGGTTAGAGAATGTTCTTGATGACCTACTGCCTATTGATGATAGCTTTCCTGATGAACAATTAGCGGTCATTAATGCTTCTCGTACGGCTCCTTGGCATGCTGATTATGCTAATTACATTGTTGCTAAATTTATACCACCTAGTTTCACATACCAGCAAAAGAAAAAGTTCTTTTATGATTTAAGACATTACTTCTGGGATGACCCACACCTTTATAAAGAAGGAGTAGATGGTGTTATTAGACGTTGTGTACCTGAGCATGAACAGGACCAGATCCTACGCAAGTGTCACTCTGAATCATATGGAGGACACCACACTGGAGACAGAACTGCACATAAGGTATTGCAATCCGATTTTTATTGGCCTACTCTCTTCAAAGATGCCCGTAAGTTTGTCTTGTCTTGTGATGAATGTCAAAGAATTGGTAACATTAGTAGACGTCAAGAAATGCCAATGAACTATTCTCTTGTTATTGAACCATTTGATGTTTGTGGCTTTGATTATATGGGACCTTTTCCTACCTCTAATGGATATACACATATTTTAGTTGTTGTTGATTACGTTACTAAGTGGGTAGAAGCTATTCCAACTAGTAATGCTGATCATAACACTTCTATTAAAATGCTTAAAGAAGTTATTTTTCCGAGGTTTGGAGTCCCTAGATATCTTAGGACTGATGGTGGTTCTCATTTTATTCATGGTGCTTTTCGTAAGATGCTTGCTAAGTATGATGTTAATCATAGAATCACATCTCCTTATCACCCGCAGTCTAGTGGTCAAGCAGAGTTGAGCAATAGATAGCTCAAATTAATTTTGCAAAAGACTGTTAATAGATCTAGAAAGAATTGGTCCGAAAAACTTAATGATGCATTATGGGCCAATAGAACTGCGTATAAAAATCCTATGGGTATGTCTTCGTATAAGATGGTTTATGGAAAAGCTTGTCATTTACCTCTAGAACCTGAACATAAAGCATATTGGGCTATCAGAGAGCTCAACTATGACATCAAACTTGCCGGTGAGAAGAGGTTGTTTGATATTAGCTCACTTGATGAATGGAGAACCCAAGCCTATGAAATGCCAAGCTATTCAAAGAAAAAGTCAAACGCTGGCATGATAAAAGGATACAAAAGCGTGAGTTTAACGTAGGTGATTATGTGTTATTATTCAACTCTCGTTTAAGATTTTTTGCAGGAAAACTTCTCTCTAAATGGGAAGGTCCTTACGTTATTGAGGAGGTCTATCGTTCTGGTGCCATAAAAATCAACAACTTCGAAGGCACAAGTCTGAGGGTGGTGAACGATCAAAGAATTAAATATTATATCTCAGGTAATCCTATCAATGTTGAAACTAATATTATTGAAACCGCAACCCTGGAGGAATACATAAGGGACACTTTCCAGAACGTTCCAGACTCTGAAAAGGAATAGGTATGTGGTATGGTAAGTAAACTGACTCCAAAACAATTCTAATGGCATTTTTTATCAGTTTTGGAATATTTAAGAATTTTAGGAAGAAAGAAGTAATCCGGGAAGGACACGAGGCCTCCACGAGGGTGGAGGGTGCGCCCACCCTTACTGGGCGCGCCCCCCTGTCTCGTGGCCACCTCGTGTGCCTCCCGGACTCCATTTTCTTACACGTTACATATTTTGGTCGGTAAAAATTCATTATATAAACTCCCGAAGGTTTTGACCATCGTATCACGCGAATATCCTCTGTTTTCGTTTCGAGCTGTTTCTGCAACAGATTTGAGCAACATGTCATCTTAGGATACGGAGGGATAAAGCTATGTAGCTGATTACCTTGCAGACCCTAAAGTCCACGAGGACTTGGACCATTGTGGCTGGACCACTGAGTAAGAAGAAGACTATGAGCCTAAGGTAAAGGAGGAGACAAGCTCAGACGAAGACGAAGTCCCATTACCTCAACCGGGGGACATGCACGTGGAGTTTAATAAGTCAAGCCTTCCTGATAGAGCATAGAAGCCCAAGATCGAGTTTATCCCTTTTCGTCTCTTGAAGGAAAACAAACAGGAATTATGCAAAAGAATATTAAGCCTGGAGCGAGAGATCGATGATTTAAGGGAGCAGAATTCCATTCTCAAGCGTAAGCTGAGAAACAAGCCTACATCATCACCACCTCCGAGGACATAATCACATGGGTATGGGCACTCCCCTTGGCAACTGCAAAGCTTGGGGGAGCTGCCCATGTATCGTATCACCATCACACTCTTATGTTTACCGTTTTATTTAGTTTGATCCTTTTAGTAGTATCTTGATCTAGTAGATTGAAGTTTTGATATCAAGTAGTTTTGAGTTTTGCTTTGTGATCTCTTTATGTAATCGAGTCCGTGAGCTATCTATAATAAAGATTAGTGTTGAGTCAAGGGATTTGCTATGTTGCTATAATCTTGAGAAAGTAGAAAGAATAAAAGAG
Source organism: Triticum dicoccoides (assembly GCF_002162155.2). NCBI lineage: Eukaryota > Viridiplantae > Streptophyta > Magnoliopsida > Poales > Poaceae > Triticum > Triticum dicoccoides. The sequence goes on along the minus strand of NC_041385.1, from coordinate 590,776,349 downwards.
TTCATATTGATCTTATGGATAGTAAGGACTTCACACATAGAAAGTATGAGGAATAAAAGTTGTTGAGAGTTGATAAACACAGTTTTGGTCATCGTTGCAATCAATAGGAAGTAAGAAGGAAAGAGAGGTTTCACATATAAATATACTATCTTGGACATCTTTTATGATTGTGAGCACTCATTAAGTATGACATGCTAAAAGAGTCGACGTTGGACAAGGAAGACAACGTAATGGTTTATGTTTTCTCACATTCCAGTTAAAGTATATTGTCATTGACCTTCCAAACATGTTGAGCTTGCCTTTCCCCCTCATGCTAGCCAAATTCCTAGCACCAAGTAGAGATACTACTTTTGCTTCCAAATATCTTTAAACCCAGTTTTGCCATGAGAGTCCACCATATCTACCTATGGATTGAGTAAGATCCTTCAAGTAAGTTGTGATCGGTGCAAGCAATAAAAATTGCTCTCTAAATATGCATGACTTATTTGTGCGGAGAAAATAAGCTTTATACGATCTTGTTATGGAAGCAATAAAAGTGACAGACTGCATAATAAAGGTCCATATACAAGTGGCAATATAAAGTGGTGTTCTTTCGTACTAAGATTTTCTGTATCCAACCTTAAAAGCGCATGACAACCTCTGCTTCCCTCTGCGAAGGGCCTATCTTTTACTTTATGTTTTTACTTTATGCTTGAGTCAAGGTGATCTTCACCTTTCCCTTTTTCATTTTTTTCCTTTGGCAAGCTCCCCGTGTTTGAAAGATCATGATATATATATCCAATTGGATGTTCGTTAGCATGGACTATTATTGTTGACCTCACCTAAAGGTGAATACGCTGGGAGGCAACACAATAAGCCCCTATCTTTCTCAGTGTCCGGCTGAAACTCCATAACCACAAGTATTGCGTGAGTGTTAGCAATTGTAGAAGACTACATGATAGTTGAGTATGTGGACTTGCTGAAAGGCTCTATTTTTGACTCTTTCCGATGTTATGATAAATTGCAAATGCTTCAATGACTAAGGTTTTAGTTTGTTAGTTCCCAATGAAGTTTCTGTACCATACTTGAGATTGTGAATTGATCGTTACTTGAGCATAGGAAATCATATGATAAAATCTATTTTAGTTGCTTTTATAAGAATGATCATGATGCCCTCATGTCCGTATTTTATTTTTATCGACACCTCTATATCTAAACATGTGGACATATTTTTCGATTTTCGACTACCGCTTGAGGACAAGCGAGGTGTAAGCTTGGGGGAGTTGATACGTCCATTTTGCATCATGCTTTTATATCAATATTTATTGCATTATGGGCTGTTATTACACATTATATATCAATACTTATGGCTATTCTCTCTTATTCTATAAGGTTTACCAAGAAGAGGGGGAATGCCAGCTGGAATTCTGGCCGGAAAAGGAGCAAACATTGGAAACCTATTCTGCACTGCTCCAAAAGTCCTGAAACTCCACGAAACTTATTTTTGGAATTAATAAGAATTATTGAGCGGAAGAAACACCTCAGGGGGCCCACACCCTGGCCAGGAGGGTGGGGGCGCGCCCACCCCTACTGGGCGCGCCCCCTGTCTTGTGGGCCCCCTGGTGGCCCTCCGGTGTCCATCTTCTGCTATATGAAGGCTTTTACCCTAAAAAAATTGTGGGCAAGCTTACGGGATGAAACTCCGCCACCATGAGGCGGAACCTTGGCGGAACCAATCTAGAGCTCCGGTAGAGCTATTCTGCCGGGGACACTTCCCTCCGGGAGGGCGAAATCATCACCATCGTCATCACCAACAATCCTCCCATCGGGAGAGGGTCAATCTCCATCAACATCTTCACCAGCACCATATCCTCTCAAACCCTAGTTCATCTCTTGTATCCAATCTTGTATCCAAAACCACAAATTGGTACCTGTGGGTTGCTAGTAGTGTTGATTACTCCTTGTAGTTGATGCTAATTGGTTTACTTGGTGGAAGATCATATGTTCAGATCCTTAATGCATATTGTCACACCTTTGATTATGAACATGAATATGCTTTGTGAGTAGTTATGTTTGTTCCCGAGGACATGGGTGAAGTCTTGCTATTAGTAGTCATGTGAATTTGGTATTCGTTCGATATTTTGATGAGATGTATGTTGTCTCTCCTCTAGTGGTGTTATGTGAACGTCTACTACATGACACTTCACCATTATTTGGGCCTAGAGGAAGGCATTGGGAAGTAATAAGTAGATGATGGGTTGCTAGAGTGACAGAAGCTTAAACCCTAGTTTATGCGTTGCTTCGTAAGGGGCTGATTTGGATCCATATGTTTAATGCTCTGGTTAGGGTTACCTTAATACTTCTTTTGTAGTTGTGGATGCTTGCAATAGGGGTTAATCATAAGTTGGATGCTTGTCCAAGTAAGGGCAGTACCCAAGCACCGGTCCACCCACATATCAAATTATCAAAGTACCGAACGCGAATCATATGAGTGTGATGAAAACTAGCTTGACGATAATTCCCATGTGTCCTCAGGAGCGCTTTTCTCATTATAAGAAATTGTCCAGGCTTATCCTTTGCTACAAAAAGGATTGGGCCACCTTGCTGCATCTTATTTACTTTTATTGCTTGTTACTCATTACAATCTATCTTATCACGAAACTATCTATTACCTACAATTTCAGTGCTTGCAGAGAAAACCTTACTGAAAACCGCTTATCATTTCCTTCTGCTCCTCGTTTGGTTCGACACTCTTACTTATCGAAAGGACTACGATAGATCCCCTACACTTGTTGGTCATCACGAGGCTGCCCGCGTTACTGATAGGCATAAAACACGCGCTACTGCTAGGCTTTTCCCTGGTAGTGTGCAATCCTTAGAGGTAAAATCTTGCTCAACATTGCAGAGTTAGGAGTGAAGGTCGTGATTGCTGCTGTAGATGGTTTTATTATTTGTTGGAAGCTCCTTGGTCTTCTGATGACTAATAGCAGGATTGTTGTTTCTTCATTGAAAAAAGTCACAATCTTTAGTTTAGAAGCTTTAACTATGCTTTTTCTCGAACATCGGTTTATATTTCCAAAAGATGTTTCATAAGATCCGCCGTGTATGTTTGTTATAGGTGATGTATGTTCTTCACATGGGTGATATATCAAATCCTAGAGTTATAAATAAGAAGTTATTTTTACTTTGTCTCAGGATATTACTCCAAGGCCTATCCATTTACAGATTTACATGCTTGAACATTTGCAGCAAAATACAATATATCTGTTTATTTTGCTTAGTTATTCTCCTATATTGAGCAATATGAAGTTGTCTTCCTGGATGTGTAATAAGCAATGAAGTTGTTCAACCATTAACTATTGCAATGCTTGCACTTCCATGAAGAACTTTGAAAATAAATACTGGGCACCTCTATTTATAGTGCTTCTTCTCTACATTTCTAAAAGAAAAACTATTTGCAAATCATGAAGCACTGGATGGTATCAACCAAACTGGTAATGATCGCAACCAAATAATAGTTGCCCTTTCATATGGTAGACAACAACTGCACAGGAGCTGTTAAGGCTTTGATATTCGTGGCACCTTCGACCCCACCTGATTCATTCATTTTCTTGGGAACATGTTCTAAATTTGCTTTAACACATACATTTGTTCTTTTGCCTTGCTAGCAATGTAGTAGAAATGAGTATATACTAAATATGTTTTTTCTGCTTTACAATTATAAGCGATCTTCCTGCCTTCTGCATAAAGGTAAAATTTAGTGCATTTGGTAGATTTCAACTAGCTTGTAAAAGGCAAAACCATATGCTTAAGCTTCGGCATTCAGCAGTACATAAATGCATCCTGTTATATTTTTTGTATTGATTGCAAAAGGAAAACCTAACTGCATTTGAGCTTCTGGATCCTGGACTAATTACCTATATGTCACTGATGGTATTAACTACCTTCCCAGCCCAGTTTGAAATTTTTGTTTCTCATACATGGAGCTATTAATAAGCGGCAACTGATGATATGGAACAAGCGTCTGTTTTCTTGTTTGTTTAGTACTTAACCGTACAAAGAACTGCTTTGTAAATAGCGACAGCGAATCAAAATGAGCGAACTAGCGTTTCTAGGAAAATGGATAAATAGGGGTCTCTAACAGATGTTACCATATGTTATTGCATCTCAAGATAGGCAAGTATCTCTCACAGATGCTAGCATATATTCTTGCATCGCGAGATGATATTGGATAGCATGTGTGTGCATATATCTCAAGGACAATTGATTTGTGTTATATGGCTGCAATCATGCTTGCATTAGCATCAGTTCATGTTATGTGAATGTTCTTTTTGGTTGACCCATGGTCTCCTTGTGATCTTATAATAATCCAGACCTAAATAGGGCACCGGTGCATGTCTCATTACTATTCACTGTCCACGGTAATTCAAAGTCATACTCCCTCCGTTCCTAATTTTTCTTTTTAGAGATTTCAAATGGACTACTACATATGGATGTATATAGACATATCTTAGAGTGTAGATTTACTCACTTTGCTTCATATGTAGTCACTTGTTGAAATCTCTAGAAATCCAAATATTTAGGAACGGAGGGAGCAGATAGAGACGGAGCGGTGAGAACTAATTGTCCTCTACTCCTTTTTGTATGTTTGATTGAACAATCGGCCTCAAAATATTATCACTTTGATTAACATATCATGTGATAATTTTTGTATTGATTGCGAAAGAAAAAACAAATGCTCATTTGGTCTTCTAGGGCCTAGAGTAGAGTTACCTGCCTAGTTTGATATTTGGTTTCTCATACTAGGAGTCGTTAATAAGCTACAATTGATGAGATGGAACAATATTGCTTTATTTTTTATTTAGCACTTAACCATAGGAAGAAATTGTCTTGTTGATATCGGAATCAAATAGAAACGAACTAATCGAATAGATACATACATATATATATATATATATATATATATATATATTCACTCGGTACAAAAATAATAGTCTTGAAAATTTATAGCACAATGTTTTCCTGGGTTGATGACTAACGGAATAGCTCTATTGCCACTGCTTGGAACCGTGCAATTGGCCTACCTCGAGGTCGCCCTTCTCAACTGCAATATCTACTTGCCAAAGTTAAGCCCCTCCTTACCAATGGCCCACCTCGATAGTGGCCTCCCATACAAAGCACTAAACCCTACCATGAAGCCGGCTTTGTATCCCATTGTTTTTTTCCTCGTTTTCTCCCGTTGCAACGCACGGGCAATTTTCCTAGTGAGAACCTATACGTGTGATATTCTTTCCTTGAAGGGACCCGGTTGGGGCCCACCTGGCAAATTAGATGTAATGCACCAACTTTATTAGAGTCAAGTCAAATTATTTTCGTGTCTGGTTTAGTACTTTCAATTGTACAGGTTGCACGCCAAAAATAAGGCAAGTAACTTAGTAAGGATAGAAAGAGTTCCAAGGGATTTTTCTAGATTGCTTTTGCTTGTTAGGTTCAGTTCTTTATTTTTCCAAGATAGAGGTATCGGCTATGTAATATAAATAGCCAGGTTAGTGCATTATTGTATGCATGTTATGTTATGATTTAGAAACCGCGTGTGTTTCGGCCGTCGGCCATTATCTAGTTTAGAGAAACCTTGACAAAAATCTCTATTGGCATGTAAGCTCCTGTGACACGACGCATGGGAGAATACAAGCTGAGCCTATACGGTTCCTCCATGTTATTCCTTCGAATCAAGGGGTTGGCGTGTTGTTTCCATGGGATTTGCAAACATCTTCGTCGACATAACATAACCTGCGATGGAGTTTTGTGTCGTGAAAGATTGGGCCAACAAGGGATCGACCCTTGTCTCGAGGTTCGCTCCAAATCAAGTGGTATCAGAGACCAATGTTGCTCACGGCACTTCGGAGGAGTTGGTCGGCACGCCGTCATCAAGGAGGAGCTACTGGAGGACCTCCAACGACTTTTTGTTGGAAGATAAAGGCTAAGGTTTCACTTTTTCATACCTACTGTAAAGTGGGAGAGAAAGTTTGTGCCATGATGATCAACCATGAAAGTTCGATCAACATAGTCTGCATCGACATGGTGGAGAAGCTGAAGTTAACGATGATACCACATCTACGACCGTACATGCTGAGGAGGTGCTATGACAAGCTCGACATCATGAACCAAACTATGGTACTGTTTCTGTCGGCAAATTTTCTTGTGAGGTTTTGTGCGATGTAATTCCAGTGCCCATGTTTTCATGTCATATGCTGATGGGAGAGCCGGTATAAGAAAAATAATGCTAGACATGACTACCTCACCAATACATACACTATCGAACGGGATACAACATATGTTCTCATGGTCATGGAGAAGAAGCTCTTCAAGACGTGGAGGAAAAACGACTGCTGAAGATGAAGGAGCGAGAAGAAGCAAAAAAGGAAGCTAAAGTTGCTAAATTTCTTTTGCTGCATGTTCAACCTGCAGATAATGTTATTGCTTTAGAGATTGACTCGAAATCGAGGACCATTTCGCATGAAGGGAGGGAGGATGATACGGCCACGCCTGGTCCTACTACCGTGCATGCAGTTGCATTAATGTTGCAAAAGTGCATTTTGTTCAAACTTGACTTAAGCCAAGCTACGTTTGAGACCCACAAGGAGGAAAGGATTAAATTGCTTTTGTATTTCTTATTGAGATCAACAAGCATGCAACATCAGGAGTTCCATGTGTGCATGCTACGAGAAGATAAGAAGATGAGCTGGTTTGAAAGGAACAAAATCAATCACTATTGCAGGATGCTGCTAACGCGACACTACAATCAGAGGCCCTTCGAGAAACTACGTGCGATGCAATAATCGCAAACGATGCTGTATGAAAACCGTCAGAAATGCATAAAACATTTGCGATGACGGATGCGTCAAACACGGTTCAGGTTTTAGTTGCGTGTGCGATGAAGGGCATACGGCTCAGTACAATTTACTGTTTGTGATGAGGAGGAACAAAAGAAACAGGCAGCCAGAGGAAGGCGTGTGCGATACACAGCATACGGTTCACTCGGATGAACCGTTTGTGATTAGGCAACACAAAAGAAACGGGCAGCGAGATGAAGGTGTGTGTGATATACAACATACGGTTCACTCGGATGAACTGTTTGTGATTAGGCAACACAAAAGAAATGGTCAGCCAGATGAAGGTGTGTGCAATATACGACATGCGGTTCATTCGGATGAACTGTTTGCGTTGACACAAGAGAACAGAGACGGTTCAACTTAACAAGACGTGTGTGTTGTGCGATGGGATTGCATGCGGTTCACTCGGCCCTTGTCATCAGTGTGTGACCTTTGTGGCAACCGTTCGCTCCCCAGGTGCCTCTTCGTGTATCGTGGCAACCGTCCACCGACTCTTCGCCTTTCCCTCTCGATTTGGAACTGCTGTCGCACGCTAGCTCTTCCTCCCTCCTCCATTTGCCTTCACCCTTCCTTCTGCAATTGTTTGATCGTCTTCTCCATGGAGGGAACAAGTCGGAAACGACCCCTTTATTCTTGCCCCGATCTTAATGATGACGCAATGGAGGAACTCATTTATCGGTATGACGTCATCACCTCGGCTAGCATGGCAGGTTCGTTCAAGACCATTCTCGACTCAACTAATAACATCATTACATGGAACCCAAGGGTCCAGGAGCGGTTTGATCTCCCCTATCTTCTTTGCCGTGACCCTGCTGTCTAGCGCGGGGACGAGGGAAGCCTCGCCTTGTGTAAGTTGATGCCGCTTGATAATGATACGTATGATGTTAAGATGCCATCGCTTGAGGGCAAGGCTTGGGCAGGCACAAATGGAGATTGGGTCGTTTATATGGGGTACAACTACGAGTGGGAACTTGTGAATGTGTACACTCATCACCAGGTTCCACTTCAAAAAATATCAGATGACTGCCACGAGGTTGAGTACACCGGTATTCTACGTGAGTTCAAATACGATCATGCTGACTGTCGTCTACGCAAGATAGCAATTTGTCGAGTTCCCAACCGCTCTTGGGGTTATAGGAATGCTTATGTTGTCACTATATTTGACAAGCTTGTTGCCGTCCTTCATGTTTTGACTTGATGGATATTGCTCAAAAATCAGTTTCTATACATGGATGAGTACTGTGATGCAATTCAATACGAGGGTCGTGTGTTTGCTGCCACCACTCGTGGCACTGTTCTTGCATGGAATCCTTATGATTTCAATACGTTTGTCTTCCATCGTAATTATAGTTGTTTCATCCACATGCATGCGGGTTAGCTAGTTTCCCTTTACTAATTAACCTTCTTGTGTTTCCAAGGTCCTGTGAACATTCCACCACCTATACTTGAAAATTTTATTCACAAGCATGAGGATGAGAAGGACCCATATACTCAGTGGTGCCTGGCAACTTATTCCGATGGATCACCTCTTCTTGTGTGTATACGGGGCACTGCTAATGTTACTAAGGAAGCAGGTGTTGTCTCGTATGGTCGCACTCTCCGGACCTATTCCAACATCCGTTGCAGGTTATTCGGGATGGATACTAGTGTACTAGCGCCAACACCTTCTCCCTGGTTCAGTATTGAAAATCTTGGAGGAAACTCGCTCTTCCTTGGACAAAACTATCCAATGATGGTGGAAGGCGATCCAGCTGCTATTGACACAATGTTAGTACCATTTATGAGAAGCAACTATATCTATACCTCGGACATTACTATGCTTCCCTACCGTCCCAATATGGGTCCTGACATAGGCCGCTTCAGCCTCGATGATCAGCCCTGCGTTGGTCTCGAGATTGACAGTAGCTGGCCCTTCCCAGAGAATCACTTTTGGTTCAAAGCAAGTGTTTCCAACGCCGACTTGTGGTTGAGCTGAAGTTCATTTCATCGCTTTGTTATTTGTTGTGTGAGAAAAAACTTTACTAGAATGTTTTGTTGGAAATGATTTATAATCCAACGTGTATCCTCGTTGTCGTTATGGGTTGATGACTTGTTGTATGTAATCAATGGTACATTTGCATATGCGTCCATGAACTCATGCCTGCTAGTGGTGTCCATATGAACTGTGCTAGTGATTTTAGTTGCAAAAATTAGATAGTGCTAGTGATTTGTAGCTGCATATTTTGACAAATCAGAATGTTACAAGGTTGACAAATGGCAATGTTACTAGATAAACAAATGTCAATCTTTCTAGTTTGAGAAATGGCAACATACCCAAAATGACAGATATGCAAATCTTACCCAATTGTTTGTACGTGGTTGCACACGGGTCATGCAAAACAACCGTTTGCGTTGAAGGGATGCAGAAATCCTACTCGACACATTTTACCTTGGCTTCCTGGGGAAGCTGTCGGTTTGCATACAGGTGTTCTAACTAAAACATTTGTGATGAGTGTTTTATATTTAAAAACCGTTGATGTTTTTTTAAAAGAAAATCATTTGATAAGTCTGTACATTAAGAGAGAGAAACGCAAGTTCGTTCAAACCATATCTTTCATTCAGTCACACTGCGAATTTATATTCATATGATTAAGAATTCTAGATATAGTATTAAACCCCGAAAAAACTATTTCCGGCAGTGGTAGACGCGGCGTGCCGCGCCATCATTGTCGTTGTCGTCCTCCGGGACACCGTTGTTGAAGTCTTCAAGGCAGCACAAAATATTCTTCACTTGTAAATCAAACATCATGTCGTCGCGCGATCGACGGGCGGGGCGCGGGAGGACGGCAACTGGCGCCGCTGAGAGGTAGCGTTCGATGGTAGCGTCCCATGCCGCTAAGGTGGGGCGCGCACGGGCACGGGCGCGGCGGGTGCAGCCAAACGCACAGGGACCGGCGCCGCGGTGGGTGGAGGGGTGCGCACGGGCGTGGCGGGTGCAGCCAAACGCACGGGGGCCCGTGCCATGGTGGGTGGAGGGGCACGCACGGGCACGGGCGCTGGCATGTACACGACCTCGCGCGGGTCCGCATAGACCTTGCTGACGCCCGCGGCTTCCAGCTCTGCGATAGTGCTCGGTGACCAGCCCGTCAATGCTACGGGGATGGTTGCTGGTGGGGGAGCGGGGATGGGAGCTTTGACGGGAGCGGGGGCAGCAACCGCCGCGGCCAGCTCGTTCTGAGCCATGTCCATGAGGCCCCATTCCTCCTTATTCTCTATCTCCTCCGGCTCGGAGTCGACTTCACCAAACTTAAAGACTAGTGGCAGATGATTAGTCTGCGCCATAGCGGTGGAGGTCTGCATGGGGGGAGGGGAATGGGAGGCGAACAGTAAGGCCGCCCGTATTAAACAGTGGCTCGGGCACCATTAATGGAGAGGAAGGCGGGCGGCCATGGAAGTCGAAGGGCTCGCTTCCCAATGACCCTATGTAGCATACAGCTCACACGCTTCCCGATGAGCCTGCGCATTTGAGGACAGCTTGTATGCCTCTTTGTCAGCCTGCGCACCGGACTGCGCTCGCACGCCTCCTGTTCAGTCAAGGTCAAGCAGCTATCCGCACGGAACCTCCTACAGCCATTAAAACCAAGACACGTGGCATCACGTGAATGGTTAACAGAACGCACATGTTTTGAATTATACAAACGTTTGAGATATTAAAGTGGTAGCTATTTTTTCAAAATGCCTTTGTTGGTTGTCATTAGAGTGCGCCTTCTCTCAAAATGGACACAAAAATACCACATCATGTCGGGTGCCATTCCATGATAGGATGCCAAGTTTCATGAATTTCAGACGAGTTTTGGATTTACTAGAATTTAAAAACCAGGCGTCTCAATGTTTTGTCGGCAATCAACGATGCCCTCGCGTTTGAAATTCATTCCCATTTCTTGCATGGGACCTAAGCATGCACCCAAGGACACAGATTTGATTTTTCAACCAATTTATATGCACTGGAGCATGTGCATGTTGTTCAAATTTGAATTACGCACATAAATGCATTCAAAACTCAGTTAGTACATAAAAATGTCCAAAAGAACCATGAAAAAACACAAAAATTGACACAACACTCGTGTTGTTCTATGTTGACACGAGAAATTTTTTGGAAGCAATAAGAGGCAGTGGATATCGTTTCGTCCCCAAAGGTGGGACGTTCCCTACCGAAACCATGATGCTTGTTGTGAGAAGCTCTGGTTTGTGAGAAGCATATACCCAAACCTGCCCCAAACGGGATTTTTTTTACCACGGCGTGTTGATGCCGCTCCATGAAAGCATGCCAGGTTTCATGAATTTCAGACGAGTTTTGGATTTACTAGAATTTAAAAATGAGGCATCTCAATGGTTTGCCAGCAATCAGCGGTGCCTTGGTGTTTGAAATTCATTCCCATTTCTTGCACGGGACCTAAGCATGCACCCAAGGACACAGATTTGATTTTTCAACAAATTTATATGCACTGGAGCATGTGCATGTAGTTCAAATTTGAATTATGCACATAAATGCATTGAAAACTCAGTTAATGCATACAAATGTCCAAACGAACCCCGCAAAATCCAAAAATTGACACAACACTCCTGTTGTTCTATGTTGACACTAGAATTTTTTTGGAAACAATAAGAGGCAATGGATATTGTTTCGTCCCCAAAGGTGGGACGTTCCCTACCGAAACCATCATGCTTGTTGTGAGAAGCTCGGGTTTGTGAGAAGCATATACCCGAACCTGCCCCCAAATGGGACAAATTGTTTAACACGACATGTTGATGCCGCTCCATGATAGCATGCCAAGTTTCATGAATTTTAGATGAGTTCTGGATTTACTAGAATTTAAAAACCAGGCATCTCAACGTTTTGCCGGCAATCAACAGAGCCATGGTGTTTGAATTTCATTCCCATCTCTTGCATGGGACCTAGAAATTCACCCAAGGGCACATATTAGATTATTCACCCAACCTTAGTGCATTGGAGCATGTGCTTGTAGTTCAAATTTGAATTATGCACATAAAATGCCTAGAAAACCCAGTTAATGCATAAAAATGTCCAAATGAAACCCGAAAAATCACAAAAATTGACACAACACTCCTGTTGGTCTATGTTGACACTAGAATTTTTTTAAAGCAATAAGAGGCAATGGATATCGTTTCATCCCCAAAGGTGGCACGTTCTCTGCTAAAACAATCATGCTTGTTGTGAGAAGCTCTGGTTTGTGAGAAGCTTCTACCCGAACCTGCCCCAAATGGGACAAATTTTTTACCATGGCATGTTGATGCCGCTCCATGATAGCATTTCCAAGTTTCATGAATTTCATACGAGTTTTGGATTTACTAGAATTTAAAAACCAGGCATCTCAACATTTTGCCGGCAATCAACAGTGCCCTGGTGTTTGAATTTCATTCCATCTCTTGCATGGGACCTAGAAATTCACCCAAGGACACACATGTGATTTTTCAACCAACTCTAGTGCATTGGAGCATGTGCTTGTAGTTAAAATTTAAACTATGCACATAAAATGCCGAGAAAACCCAGTTAATGTATAAAAAAAGGCCAAACAAACCCTGAAAAATTCCAAGATTGAACACAACACTCCTGTTGTTCTATGTTGACACTAGAATTTTTTTGAAAGCAATAAGAGGCAACGGATATCAGCAATAAGAGGCAACGGATATCGTCCCGTCACCAAAGGTGGGACGTTCCCTACCGAAACAATCATGCTTGTTGTGAGAAGCTCTGGTTTGTGAGAAGCTTATACCCGAACCTGCCCAAAATGGGACAAAATTTTCACCACGGCATGTTGATGCCGCTCCATGATAGCATGCCAAGTTTCATGAATTTCAGACGAGTTTTGGATTTACTATAATTTAAAAACCAGGCATCTCAACATTTTGCCGACAATCAACAGTGCCATGGTGTTTGAATTTCATTCCCATCTCTTACATGGGACCTAGAAATTCACCCAAGGACACACATGTGATTTTTCAACCAACTTTGGTGCACTGGAGCATGTGCTTGTAGTTCAAATTTGAATTATGCACATAAAATGCCTAGAAAACCCAGTTAATGTATAAGAAAGGCCAAACGAACCCCGAAAAATTCAAAGATTGAACACAACACTCCTGTTGTTCTATGTTGACACTAGAAATTTTTTGAAAGCAATAAGAGGCAACGGATATAGTCTCGTCCCGAAAGGTGGTACATTCCCTATCGAAACCATCATGCTTGTTGTCAGAAGATCTGGTTTGTGAGAAGCTTATACCCAAACCTGCCCCAAATGCAACAAAATTTTCACCATGACATGTTGATGCCGCTACATGATAGCATGCCAAGTTTCTTGAATTTCAGACGAGTTTTGGATTTATTAGAATCTAAAAACAGGTATCTCAATGTTTTGCCGGCAATCAACAGTGCCCTGGTGTTTGAAATTCATTCCCATCTCTTGCATGGGACCTAGAAATTCACCCAAGGACACACATGTGATTTTTCAACCAACTTTAGTGCATTGGAGCATGTGCTTGTTATTCAAATTTGAATTATGCACATAAAATGCCTAGAAAACCCAGTTAATGTATAAAAATGGCCAAACGAACCCCGAAAAATTCATTCCTGTTTCTTCCATGGGACCTAAGCATGCACTGAAGGTCAAAGATTTAATTTTTCAACCAATTTTGTATGCACCGGAGCATGTGCATGTAGTTTAATTTTGAATTGTGCACCTAAAATGGCTAGAAAACCAGTTTAATGTATGAAATATCCAAACGGACCCTGAATAATTCCAATTCTTTTACGACACACATATAGTTGCATGTTCACTGCAGGTAAAAGGTCTAGCAATTCAAACAGCGTCCATTGCTGTTGTGACCCCATTTTGTAATTCAAATCAAGTAGACCCCACACAGTTTATTCTCACCAACCGTGTGAGATGTAGTACAAAATATCTTGGATCACCGTTGATGTATAGTACGCCTATGGCTTACGCAAGAAGGTGCATCGGCTACAGTCCACAGCCGGCGTGTCAAACACACTAGCTCGCTCCCCCAAAACTCCCGCCTCTGCATCCCTCGCAATCTCGAAAATATCTACCGCCTGGAAGGTTTTAATGTTTGATAGCACACGATTAGTATGTGCGGACCGTGTGCAATGTCTGTTACTCCCGCTCTACTTCTGTCCCTCGATTCAAATTTTCAGTAGCCCCGGCATTTTACTCCCGCCTCTACATCCCTCGCAATCTCAAAAATATCTGCTCGCCCTTGATCCAAATTTTTAGTATCCCCGCCTTGTTACTCCTGCCTAGTAAAATTTTCAGTTGCCGCAGTATTTCCTCAAACACAACCTTCGCTCACACAGACACACACAACCCTCGAAACCATTGGTAGGTCGCCGCCATCGCCGGTGCCTCCATCCTCAACCTCTGCCTGTGTGTCGGGGAGCTCGAGTAGCCAATGGCCAAAAAGAGGTTTATCGCGGCCTTTTCGCTCGGCGCCGGTGAGGTGGCCGCCGAGGTGTCCCCATCGTCCTCCGCGGGCTTGATCCGCCGTCGCTGGTCCACCG
>NC_041385.1:590738564-590761681 GCF_002162155.2 Triticum dicoccoides | reverse complement strand
GGTTCGAGGACTTTCCCGTCCTCCCCCGGACCCGGCAGCCGACGAAGTCCTACCTTGGGGTCCAGCAGCGGCAGTGGGGGATGTGGGTTGCCGAGATTACAGATGGAGAGACCCACTCCCGCTGGTGGCTCGGTAGCTTCTACACGGCCTACCTCGCGGCCATGGAGTACGACCGCTGGTAGGTCCGCTACCACGGCGTGGCGGCTAGGCTCAATTTCCCCTTCGGCACACGTCCGGTCCACCTCGTTCTGCAGGAGCCAGGGGTGGTGAGCTCGGCTATGGCGCGGGAGGACCGCGAGGCATGGGAGCATCTCGAGGCCGAGGTCACCGATGAGGCCTACATGCATGAGCTCCGCTGGTAGCACCAGAGCTCGTTGAGGTGGAGCGGGCGATCTTTGCCGGCACGGAGGGTGGTGAGGTTATCGCGCTCTCCTCCGATGATGAGGTCGAAGGCGGCGAGGACGGAGACGTGGAGGGCGGCGAGGTTATCGCGCTCTCCTCTGATGAAGAGGTCGAAGGCGGCGGCGACGGCGATGTGAAGGGCGTCGAGGTGGGCCTCGGGGACGAGGAGATCGACGTCGACGAGTGGAGGAGTGCCTTCCCCAACGTCCCCAACGGTAATGGCTCGGACCTGGCTCGCGGCACATTGTACATGACGAGGAAGGATTGGCTCGACCTCTACTTCGATCGAAAGTAGTTTAGCTTAGTTTAAATTTATGTTTTATGTTCGGTTATGCAAAACTATCTATGTTTATGTTTGAATGCATGCTACTTTCGGTTGAACCTGCTTTGAACTTGATCAAATTGAAGTTTACAACCTTAAGTTTAGGGGATCGACTAGAAAAGGCTAAAAACTGCTGGAGTATATATATCCACTAAGGGTTTTAGTCCTTTAACTTTTTAAGGATCGGCTAGAGATGTCCTTATGACTTGTTTATTTCAGTTCTTCACAATGTGATGCTCTATATGTGCAACTATTTGCTGTGCAGTTCAATTTCATCAATAACAGTTTCAACAATACCACTATGAATTACGATATTTGGTTGCTGTTAAGGATATTGCAGTTAACATGCCTTTTCATTTTTCAATTGTTGTTTAGCAACATGCATTGTACTAAACGACTAAATATGCAATCCCAGGCTACATAGCAACAAGGAAGAGTGTTACCTTAATGTTCTGATGATGTCTAGATATACATGTAATAAAATCTTATATAATGGGATGGATGGAGTGTTGTACTACATCATTTTTCAATTGTTGTTTAGCTTCTAATATTAACTTGGTGCTTTTAGGTACATATATCATTGCCAAAGATCCACACTTTGAACCTTTCTGCGTATGGGGCAATGAGATATTCATGAACCAGCATCAAGTGAGGAAACTGATAAAGATTATTACTAAAATGGGTCAAAAGATGTCAATCGAACTATTTGTTTACACTTTATGCAAGATAATAGTGAACTGCAGGATGGTAAGTACGAACCCTGTAGCCTTCTTTTTACTGCCCGTAATGAGTTGTTAGATGACAATATCTGAATCTTTTTTCTTTTGCAGTGGATCCTGAAGCAGTTTACTCAAGATTACCTCTCAAACTACATGATTGGCGGCCGACCATCACAAGGGGTTGGACTAGAGTCCTGCATGCCTTCTACATCCAGGAGTTCACAATAGGGCCATTCCGCTTCACCTTGTTCAGCAACTGGAATGTCTGTCGCTGATACGTCTCCAACGTATCTATAATTTTTGATTGCTCCATGCTACTTTATCTACTGTTTTGGACTATATTGGGCTTTATTTTCCACTTTTATATTACTTTTGGGACTAACCTATTAACCGGAGGCCCAGCCCAGAATTGCTGTTTTTTTTGCCTTTTTCAGTATTTCGAAGAAACATAATATCAAATGGAGTCCAAACGGAATGAAACCTTCGGGATCGTGATTTTCCAACCGAACGTGATCCAGGAGACTTGGACCCTACTCCAAGAAGCCTCCGAGGAGGTCTCACGAGGGTGGAGGGCGTGCCCCCTGGGCGCGCCTCCTACCTCGTGGGCCCCTCAGAGCTCCACCGACGTACTCCTTCCTCCTATATATACCTACGTATCCCCGAACGATCAGAACAGGAGCCAAAAACCTAATTCCATCGCCGCAACCTTCTGTATCCACGAGATCCCATCTTGGGGCCTGTTCCGGAGCTCCGCTGGAGGGGGCATCCACCATGGAGGGCTTCTACATCATCACCATAGCCCCTCCGATGAAGTGTGAGTAGTTTACTTCAGACCTTCGGGTCCATAGCTAGTAGCTAGATGGCTTCTTCTCTCTTTTTGGATCTCAATACAATGTTCTCCCCCTCTCTCATGGAGATCTATTCGATGTAATCTTCTTTTTTCGGTGTGTTTGTTGAGACCGATGAATTGTGGGTTTATGATCCAGTATTATCTATGGAAAATATTTGATTCTTCTCTTAATTCTTTTATGTATGTTTGAGTTATCTTTGCAAGACTCTTTGAATTATCTTTTTGGTTTGGCCAACTAGATTGGTAGTTCTTGCAATGGGAGAAGTGCTTAGCTTTGGGTTCAATCTTGCGGTGTCCTTACTCAGTGATAGAAAGAGTTGCAAGGCACATATTGTATTGTTGCCATCGAGGATAACAAGATGTTTTTTTATCATATTGCATGAATTTATCCCTCTACATCATGTCATCTTGCTTATGGCGTTACTCTATTTTTACTTAATACTCTAGATGCATGCTGGATAGCGGCCGATGAGTGGAGTAATAGTAGTAGATGCAGAATCGTTTCGATCTACTTGTTTTGGACGTGATGCCTATATACATGATCATTGCCTAGATATACTCATAACTATGCTCAATTCTGTCAATTGCTCAACAGTAATTTGTTCACCCACCGTAGAATACTTATGCTCTTGAGAGAAGCCACTAGTGAAACCTATGCCCCCCGGGTCTGTTCTCATCATATCAATCTATATCACTTTATTTACTTGCTTTGTTTTTACTTTGCCTTTACTTTTTACTTTGCATCTATCTATCAAAAATACCAAAAATATTATCTCTATCAGATCTCACTCTCGTAAGTGACCGTGAAGGGATTGACAACCCCTAAGCGTTGGTTGCGAGTTGCTATCGTTTTGTGTAGGTACGAGGGACTTGTGCGTGGTCTCCTATTGGATTGATACCTTGGTTCTCAAAAACTGAGGGAAATACTTACGCTACTTTACTGCATCATCCTCGCCTCTTCGGGGAAATCCAACGTAGTGCTCAAGAGGTAGCAAGAAGAATTTCTGGCGCCGTTGCCAGGGAGGCTCACGCAAGCAAGTCAAACATACCAAGTACGCATCGCAATCCCTATATCTCGTATTACATTATTTGCCATTTGCCTCTCGTTTTCCTCTCCCCCACTTCACCCATGCCGTTTTATTTGCCCTCTCTTTCCCAATCTCCTCCTCTCTTTCCCGTTTGCCTTTTTCCCGTCGCCTTTCTGTTTGCTTGTGTGTTGGATTACTTGTTGCCATGGCACAAGATAATACCAAATTGTGTGATTTCTCGAATACCAATAATAATGATTTCCATAGTACTCCGATTGCTCCTCTTAATAATGACGAGTCTTGTGAAATCAATACCGCTTTGTTGAATCTTGTTATGAAAGATCAATTCGCCGGCCTTCCTAGTGAAGATGCCGCTACTCATCTAAACAATTTTGTTGATTTGTGTGATATGCAAAAGAAGAAAGATACGGATAACAATATTGTCAAATTGAAGTTATTTCCGTTTTCACTTAGATATCGTGCTAAAGTTTGGTTTTTGTCTTTGCCTAAAAATAGTATTGATTCTTGGAACAAGTGCAAAGATGCTTTTATCTCTAAGTATTTTCCTCCCGCTAAGATTATCACTCTTAGGAACGATATCATGAATTTTAAACAACTTGATCATGAGCATGTTGCCCTATCTTGGGAAAGAATGAAATTAATGCTTCGCAATTGCCCTACTCATGGTTTGAATTTATGGATGATCATACAAAATTTTTATGCCGGATTGAATTTTGCTTCTAGAAATCTTTTAGATTCGGCCGCGGGAGGTACTTTTATGGAAATTACGTTAGGGGATGCTACCAAATTTCTTGATAATATTATAGCTAATTATTCGCAATGGCACACCAAAAGATCTTCTAGTAAAAAAGTGCATGCTATAGAAGAAATCAATGTTTTGAGTGAAAAGATGGATGAACTTATGAAGATGTTTGCTCCTAAAAATACTCCTCTTGATCCCAATGATATGCCTTTATCTACTTTGCTTGAGAATAATAATGAATCTATGGATGTGAATTTTGTTGGTAGGAATAGTTTTGGAAACAACGCTTATAGAGGGAATTTTAATCCTAGGCCTTATCCTAGCAATCCTTCTAATAATTATGGAAATTCCTACAATAACTCTTATGGAAATTTTAATAAGATGCCCTCTGAATTTGGAGAGTAGTGTTAAAGAGTTTATGAATTCACAAAAGAATTTTAATGCTTTGCTTGAAGAGAAATTGCTTAAAGTTGATGATTTGGCTAGGAACGTTGATAGAATTTCTCTTGAAATTGATTCTTTAATGCTTAGATCTATTCCTCCTAAGCATGATATCAATGAGTCTCTCAAAGCCATGAGAATTTCCATTGATGAGTGCAAGGAAAGAACCGCTAGGATGCGTGCTTCCAAAGATGCCTTTATTAAAGCGTGTTCTTCCAATCCCTATGAAAATCAAGATGAAGATCTAAAAGTTATTGATGTGTCCCCCATTAAATCTTTGATTTGCAATATGAATCTTGATGAATCTTAAGATTATCTTCCTTTACCTAGAAGGCGTTCTAAGAATTTGGAGTTTCTAGATCTTGATGATGAAATTGATGAAAGTGGGATTGAAATAAAAAAAACCGTGATGTTGCTAAACCCACTATTTTGGATCTCAAGGAATTTAATTATGAAAATTGCTCTTTGATTGGTTGTATTTCCTTGTTGCAATCCGTGCTAGAATCTCCTCATGCTTATAGTCAAAATAAGGCCTTTACCGAACATATTGTTGATGCCTTGATGCAATCTTATGAAGAAAAACTTGAGTTGAAAGTTTCTATCCCTAGAAAACTCTATGATGAGTGGGAACCTACTATTAAAATTAAAATTAAAGATTTTGAGTTTCATGCTTTGTGTGATTTGGGTGCTAGTGTCTCTACTATCCCCAAAACTTTATGTGATTTGCTAGATTTCCGTGATTTTGATGATTGCTCTCTAAACTTGCATCTTGCGGATTCCACTATTAAAAAGCCTATGGGAAGAATTAATTATGTTCTTATTGTTGCAAATAGGAATTATGTGCCCATAGATTTTATCGTTCTTGATATAGATTGCAATCCTTCATATCCTATTATTCTTGGTAGACCTTTCCTTAGAACGATTGGTGCAATTATTAATATGAAGGAAGGGAATATTAGATTCCAATTTCCCTTGAAGAAGGGTATGGAACACTTCCCTAGAAAAAAAATAAAATTACCATATGAATCTACCATGATAGCCACTTATGGATTGCCTACCAAAGATAGCAATACCTAGATCTATCCTTGCTTTTATGCCTAGTTAAGGGCGTTAAACGATAGCGCTTGTTGGGAGGCAACCCAATTTTATTTTGTGTTTTGTGTTTTTGCTTATGTTTAGGAATAAATAATCCATCTACCTTCTGTTTGGATGTGGTTTTATGTTTTAATTAGTGTTTGTGCCAAGTAGGACCTATAGGATAACCTACGATGATAGTTGATTTGATTCTGCTGAAAAACAGAAACTTTGCGCGCACAAATTTAGTTATGATAAATCACAGGAATGTGCTTTTGCGTTGATTCTTTTTGCTGATGATCAATAAAAAAATTGTCCATGACTTCATATTTTGGTAGAATTTTTAGAGTTCCATAAGTTTGCGTTAGTTACAGATTGCTACAGACTGTTCTGTTTTTGACAGATTCTATTTTTCGTGTGTTGTTTGCTTATTTCAATGCATCTATGGCTAGTAATTCAGTCTATGAACCATAAGGAAGTTTGAATACAGTAGGTTTAACACAAATATAAATAAAGAATGAGTTCATTACAGTACCTTGAAGTAGTCTTATGTTTTCTTTCTCTAACGGAGCTCACGAGATTTCTGTTGAGTTTTGTGTTGTGAAGTTTTCAAGTTTTGGGTGAATTCTTTTGATGGATTATGGAACAAGGAGTGGCAAGAGCCTAAGATTGGGGATGCCCATGGCACCCCCAAGATAATCCAAGGACACCAAAAAGTCAAAGCTTGGGGATGCCCCGGAAGGCATCCCCTGTTTCGTCCACTTCTATCGGTAATTTACTTGGAGCTGTATTTTTATTCACCAACATGATATGTGTTTTGCTTGGAGCGTCTTGTATTATTTGTGTATTTGCTTGTTAGCCTACCACAATCATCCTTGCTGCACATATCTTTTGAGAGATCCATACATGAATTGGAATTTGTTAGAGTACTCTATGTGCTTCACTTATATCTTTTGAGCTTGATAGTTTTGCTCATAGTGCTTCACTTATATCTTTTGAGCGTAATAATTTTTGCTCTAGTACTTCACTTAGATCTTTTAGAGCACGGTGGTGGATTTGTTTTAAAGAAACTATTTGATCTCTCATGCTTCACTTAGATTATTTTGAGAGTCTTTAATAGCATGGTAATTCGCTTAATATTAATATACTTGGTGTTCAAGATATGTGAAACTTTCTTTTGAGTGCGTTGAATACTAAGATAAGTTTGATGCTTGATAATTGTTTTGAGATATGAAGATGGTGATATTAGAGTCATGCTAGTTAAAGTAGTTGTGAATTCAAAGAATACTTGTGTTGAAGTTTGTGATTCCCGTAGCATGCACGTATGGTGAACCGTTATGTGATGAACTCGGAGCATGATTTATTTATTGATTGTCTTCCTTATGAGTGGCGGTCGGGGACGAGCGATGGTCTTTTCCTACCAATCTATCCCCCTAGGAGCATGCGCGTAATACTTTGCTTTGATAACTTCTAGATTTTTGCAATAAGTATATGAGTTCTTTATGACTAATGTTGAGTCCATGGATTATACGCACTTTTTCCCATCCTTCCACCTTTGCTAGCCTCTCTAATACCGCACACTTTTTGCCGGTATCATACACCCACCATATACCTTCCTCAAAACAGCCACCATACCTACCTATCATGGCATTTCCATAGCCATTCCGAGATATATTGCCATGCAACTTTCCACCGTTCCGTTTATTATGACACGCTCCATCATTGTCATATTGCTAGCATGATCATGTAGTTGACATTGTATTTGTGGCAAAGCCACCGTTCATAATTCTTTCATACATGTCACTCATGATTCATTGCATATCCCGGTACACCGCCGGAGGCATTCATATAGAGTCATACTTTGTTCTAAGTATCGAGTTGTAATTGTTGAGTTGTAAGAAAAATAAAAGTGTGATGATCATCATTATTAGAGCATTGTCCCAAGTGAGGAAAAGATGATGGAGACTATGATTCCCCCATAAGTCGGGATGAGACTCCGGACTTTACAAAGAAAAGAGGCCATAAAAAAAGAGAAGAGAAAGGCCCAAATAAAAAAATGAGAGAGAAAGAGAGAAGGGACAATGCTACTATCCTTTTACCACACTTGTGCTTCAAAGTAGCACCAAGATCTTCATGATAGAGAGTCTCTCATTTTGTCACTTTCATATACTAGTGGGAATTTTTCATTATAGAACTTGGCTTGTATATTCCAATGATGGCTTCCTCAAAATGCCCTAGGTATTTGTGAGCAAGCAAGTTGATGCACACCCACTTAGTTTCTTTAATAGAGCTTTCATATACTTATAGCTCTAGTGCATCCGTTGCATGGCAATCCCTACTCACTCACATTGATATCTATTGATGGGCATCTCCATAACCCATTGATACGCCTAGTTGATGTGAGTCTATCTTCCCTCTTTTTGTCTTCTCCACAACCACCCTTCTATTCCACCTATAGTGCTATAGCCATGGCTCACGCTCATGTATTGCGTGAAGATTGAAAAAGTTTTGAGAATGTCATAAGTATGAAACAATTGCTTGGCTTGTCATCGGGGTTGTGCATGATTTAAATATTTTGTGTGGGGAAGATGGAGCATAGCCAGACTATATGAATTTGTAGGGATAACTTTCTTTTGCCATGTTATTTTGAGAAGACATGATTGCTTTGATTAGTATGCTTGAAGTATTATTATTTTTGTGTCAATATGAACTTTTGTCTTGAATCTTTCGGATCTGAATATTCATATCACAATTAAGAAGATTTACATTGAAATTATGCCGAAGTATCACTCCGCATCAAAAATTCTTTTTTATCATTTACCTACTCGAGGACGAGCAGGAATTAAGCTTGGGGATGCCTGATACGTCTCCAACGTATCTATAATTTTTGATTGCTCCATGCTACTTTATCTACTATTTTGGACTATATTGGGCTTTATTTTCCACTATTATTACTTTTGGGACTAACCTATTAACCGGAGGCCCAGCCCAGAATTGCTATTTTTTTGCCTTTTTCAGTATTTCGAAGAAACAGAATATCAAACGGAGTCCAAACGGAATGAAACCTTCGGGATCGTGATTTTCCAACCGAACGTGATCCAGGAGACTTGGACCCTAATCCAAGAAGCCTCCGAGGAGGTCACGAGGGTGGAGTGCGTGCCCCCCTGGGCACGCCCCCCTACCTCGTGGGCCCCTCGGAGCTCCATCGACGTACTCCTTCCTCCGATATATACCTACGTATCCCCGAACGATCAGAACAGGAGCCAAAAACCTAATTCCACCACCGCAACCTTCTGTATCCACGAGATCCCATCTTGGGGCCTGTTCCGGAGCTCCGCCGGAGCGGGCATCCACCATGGAGGGATTCTACATCATCACCATAGCCCCTCCGATGAAGTGTGAGTAGTTTACTTCAGACCTTCGGGTCCATAGCTAGTAGCTAGATGGCTTCTTCTCTCTTTTTGGATCTCAATACAATGTTCTCCCCCTCTCTCATGGAGAGCTATTTGATGTAATCTTCTTTTTGCGGTGTGTTTGTTGAGACCGATGAATTGTGGGTTTATGATCCAGTATTATCTATGGAAAATATTTGATTCTTCTCTAAATTATTTTATGTATGATTGAGTTATCTTTGCAAGTCTCTTCGAATTATCTTTTTGGTTTAGCCAACTAGATTGGTAGTTCTTGCAATGGGAGAATTCCTTAGCTTTGGGTTCAATCTCGCAGTGTCCTTACTCAGTGACAGAAAGAGTTGCAAGGCACGTATTGTATTGTTGCCATCGAGGATAACAAGATGGGTTTTTTTATCATATAGCATGAATTTATCCCTCTACATCATGTCATCTTGCTTACGGCGTTACTCTGTTTTTTACTTAATACTCTAGATGCATGCTGGATAGCGGTCGATGAGTGAAGTAATAGTAGTAGATGCAGAATCATTTCGATCTACTTGTTTTGGACGTGATGCCTATATACATGATCATTGCCTAGATATACTCATAACTATGCTCAATTCTGTCAATTGCTCAACAGTAATTTGTTCACCCACCGTAGAATACTTATGCACTTGAGAGAAGCCACTAGTGAAACCTATGGCCCCCGGGTCTATTCTCAACATATCAATCTATATCACTTTATTTACTTGCTTTGTTTTTACTTTGCCTTTACTTTTTACTTTGCATCTATCTATCAAAAATACCAAAAATATTATCTCTATCAGATCTCACTCTCGTAAGTGACATTGAAGGGATTGACAACCCCTAAGCGTTGGTTGCGAGTTGCTATCGTTTTGTGTGGGTACGAGGGACTTGTGCGTGGACTCCTACTAGATTGATACCTTGGTTCTCAAAAACTGAGGGAAATACTTACCCTACTTTACTGCATCATCCTCTCCTCTTCGGGGAATCCAACACAGTGCTCAAGAGGTAGCAGTCGCCTCTTTCTTTACCATCTGTAATAGTACAATTATAGAACCCTGGTACATCATTCTTTATTTGGTGCTTCTGTAATTTTTAAACATATGTACCTGTGAATCGAATAATGCATTGGTTGTTTGAACCTGATGGATATGAATAAAGCTATAGCCTACTTTCAAGTTTAAATTAGGTACAATTGTAAATAGCAGCAATTAAGTTAGGGCGAAATTACATTGTGCAGGTCATTACGGCACACACGGTTGGTAAAACACAAACGTTTGCGATATACACCATAATCCTAGACGGTTCACAAAGAGGAAACATGTGCAAGCGCTTGCAAAGTATGTGTGATGTCAGACACTATCACATACGGTGCGGGAAATCTAAATGTGTGTGATTGTCTACCTATCGTACACGGTTTATAATCATGAACTGTTTGTGATGTACCAGGCATCGTAAATCTCCCGTGCCTGGAATCTGCCTAGAATCTACCTGGAAAGCTCCCGTGCCTAGAATCTGCCTGGTTTTAGGCAGAACCAGAAAACTCCGATTGCAATGGCAATGCGATCACAAACGAGTAGCAAGGATGAAGCGTTTGAGGTATTTGAGATATCGAAAACGGTTATATAGGGACAACTGTATGCATCAAGGCTCCCTATCCCTGACGGTTTCTGGGTCATGTGGGAAGAACCCCCCTATCGCCCACACTCACTTGGAGACGGTTCCAAATGCCGTCGTGGAAAGGGGTAAAAACCGTTTGTTTAGGACCGACGCGCACCAGTAAATAAATATTTCTAGTTTAACTGTATTTCTTACCATGCAAGGAGTACAACACGGTGGTTATGAGAACCTATATGTGTGATCTGCTTTCCTTGAAGGGATCCGGTTGGGGCCCACCTGACTAGATGTAATTCGCCAACTTTATTAGAGTCAAGTCAAATTAGCTTCATGTCTGGTTTAGTACTTCCGATTGTACAGGTTGCATGCCAAAAATAAGGCACATAACTTAGTAAGGATAGAAAAAGTCCCAGGGATTTTTCTAGATTGCTTTTGCTTGTTAGGTTCGGTTGTTTATTTTTACAAGATAGAGGTATCGGCTATGTACTATAAATAGCCAGGTTAGTGCATCATTGTACGCAGATTATGTTATGATTTAGACACTGCGTGTGTTTTGGTCGTCGGCCATTATCGAGTTTAGAGAAACCTTAACAAAAATCTCTACTGCGTGTAAGTTCCTGCGACGTGACGCGTAGGATAATACAAGTTGAGTCTATATATTTCGTCCATGTTATTCCTTCGAATCGAGTGTCGGTGTCAAAATCGGCACATCTCGGGTAGGGGGTCCCGAACTGTGCGTCTGAGGATCAATGGTAACAAGGGACGATGAGCACGCAATGTTTACCCAGGTTCGGGCCCTCTTAAAGGAGGTAAAACCCTACGTCCTGCTTGATTGTATTCAATGAGTATAGGGGTTACAAGAGTTGATCTACCTCGAGATCGTAATGGCTAAAGCTTAGCTGTCTAGCCTATGAGAATTCTGATGGCTTCTACAGACTAAACTCTCCGATTTATATACACACCGGAGGGGCCTAGGGTTGTACAAAGTCGGTTCTCAGAGGAAGGGAGTAATACATCCGGACACCAAAACTTGCTGCCCACACATGTAGGAGTCCTGCCCGGACACGGGGGATAACCTTTCGATATGTCTTCACGGCCCATCAATCCGGCCCATATCGAATAGGCCGGATATCCAAGGAACCCCGAGTCCAGGACTCCCTCATCGAGGGGTTGACGTGTTGTTTCCGTGGGATTTGCGAACATCTTCCTAAACCCACGACTTGTTCTTGCTGCAATGGAGTTTTGTGTCGTGAAAGATCGGGCCAACAAGTGATCGTCTCTCATCTCGAGGTTCGCTCCACATCACTACCTGCAAGGACTTTGCGCCGCCGCGCTGGATCCCTCCATCTCGCGCGGCCATTCGCTGCCGCCCGGCTCCGATGAGCTTCTGCCTAGTTCGTCAGATCCCTCACTTCGACCTTCCTCTTCGTCACCGGCGACCCCTGCCTAGCTGCCCACCTCTAGATCAGCCTCCCCAGCCCCTACCACACACGGATCCGACCCTTACAAGCTCTAGCCGCCGCTGCTGCCGTTCTAGGTTGAGCAGTCGTGCCGTCCCAACCACTCAAGCCGCCGCGTTGACCCGATCCAGAAGGTGCGCTGGAGCGTCTTCCGCGTGTAGCCGGTCAGGCCAGGGTAGGCGCACCGACGGGATGGGCGGTCGTAGTGCACGGCGACGCACGGTGAAGGGCATGGAAGGAGGTGGAGATGGGGATTGGGAGGCAGGGTCGTGCCGGGGGGGACGGGCTGATTTTCTTTCTTTTCTCTCTGGCGTACCGGTTCGGGTTAGCTTATTATGAGGACCGTGGGTTCAATTAACAAGACAAGAGGGGCTTTTTTGTAAAAGTGTCACAACGGTGAGCGGGCAGAAGTAATAGCCTCTTTGTTATTAGGGAAAGATATGTTCAAAATGTAAACGTTTTCGTTTGGTTTGTATGAAATCCGTCATGTTTATATTAAAATCAGCCGCGTTTGTACAAATTCGTTCGGTTGGTTTGAACTGTTGTCGAAATGTATGCGGCTGTGATTGAATGACGGCCTCCCGCATTCGTATCCGCAGACTGACTTTCAGAGGAAATTTGCGGGTTGCCAACAAACAAGTTCATGTCAAAATCTAAGAGTAACTCCAATGGGGCGACCCATTTCGTCGGACGCCGTCCGTTTGGGTCGGCGCAGACAAAAAAGGAGGCCCAACGCGCCAACCCAACCCCAAGTCGAGTCCGCTTCGCGTCCGCGCCGACGCATTTGCGGCCCAAATTTGCGCCCCAAATGCGTTGGCGCGGACGCGGAACGGACGCCACGCACGCCTTCTCGGTGTCCGCCGCGGCCCCACCTGGCGGTCGTCCAACTTCCCGCCACCTACTTGGTAAGCTTAATTTATGACCTCGAGCCCACGCACCAGCGTCGACGGTCATCCTTTTTTAAGCCGACCATGCGGAGGGGCCGTCCTCATCCAACCAGCCCCTGTCCCCATCTAGCCACACTCGCTCCCCCGTCGCGAGCAAACCCTAGCCAACCCTAGCCACCCCAGCCGTGCCAAATGGGTCTCTTCTCCGGCGCCGACAGCAGTAGCAAGGCCAAGGGCAAGTCGCCCGCCATCCCTTTTCCCCTGGAGTTTCTCCCGCCTCTACCGACGCCAGCTCGCCGGCCGAGGCATCGCGTCAACGTGTCGGTGCACTGGGAGGAGTGGCACTGGCAGCACCGCGTACCTCTCCCGTACCCCGATGCCACCCTGCCGCACGACTGGCACTTGGATCTGGAGAGGATCCGGGTGCCGGCGGCCCCGCGGCCGGCTAGGGCGCACGCGGAGGAGGTGCGGCGCCGACTGGTGTTGGGGAACGTAGTAATTTCAAAAAAAATCCTACGCACACGCAAGATCATGGTGATGCATAGCAACGAGAGGGGAGAGTGTTGATACGTCTCCAACGTATCTATAATATTTTATTGTTCCATGCTATTATATTACCTGTTTTAGATGTTTATGGGCTTTATTTTATACATTATTATCATTTTTGGGACTAACCTACTAACCGGAGGCCCAGCCTGTATTGCTGTTTTTTTGTCTATTTCAGTATTTCGAAGGAAAGCAATATCAAACGGAGTCCAAACGGAATAAAACCTTCGAAAGCGTGATTTTTGGAATGAACATGATCCAGAGGACTTGGAGTGCAAGTCAAGAAGCAGAAAAGGCGACCACGAGAGGGTAGGGCGCCCCCCCCCCTATAGGGTGCGCCCCCTGTCTCGTGGGCCCCTCAGGCGGCCACCGATGTACTTCTTCCTCCTATATAAGCCTACATACCCTAAAAACATCCAGGGAGCAACCGAAACACAATTTCCACCATCATAACCTTCTGTATCCGCGAGATCCCATCTTGGAGCCGTCGTCGGCGTTCTGCCGGAGGGGGAATCCACCATGGAGGGCTTCTACATCAACACCATAGCCCCTCCGATGAGTTGTTAGTAGTTTACCACATACCTTCGGGTCCATAGTTATTAGCTAGTTGGCTTCTTCTCTCTTTTTTGGATCTCAATACAATGTTCTCCCCCTCTCTTGTGGAGATCTATTTGATGTAATCTCTTTTTGCGGTGTGTTTGTCGAGATCTGATGAATTGTGGGTTTATGATCAAGTTTATCTATGGATAATAATTGAATCTTCTCTGAATTCTTTTATATGATTGAGTTATCTTTGCAAGTCTCTTCGAATTATCGGTTTGGTTTGGCCTACTAGATTGATCTTTCTTTCCATGGGAGAAGTGCTTAGCTTTGGGTTCAATCTTGCGGTGTTCTTACCCAGTGACATAAAGGGTTGCAAGACACGTATTGTATTGTTGCCATCGAGGATAAAAAGATGGGGTTTATATCATATTGCTTGAGTTTATCCCTCTACATCATGTCATCTTGCTTAATGCGTTACTCTGTTCTTATGAACTTAATACCCTAGATGCATGCTGGATAGCGGTCGATGTGTGGAGTAATAGTAGTAGATGCAGGCAGTTGTCGGTCTACTTGTTGCGGACGTGATGCCTATATACATGATCATGCCTAGATAATGTCATAATTATTTGCTTTTCTATCAATTGCTCGACAGTAATTTGTTCACCCACCGTAATACTTATGCTCTTGAGAGAAGCCACTAGTGAAACCTATGGCCCCCAGGTCTATCTCTTATCATATTTTCTTTCAATCCACTTTTATTTGCATCTTTATTTTCTGCATCTATATTATAAAGGGACAATTGCATTTTTACCCTTAAGTGGTTCCTACCCACAGGGTTTGCCCTTAATTTTCGAGCTTGCTCAGTTTTGCCCTTACTTTTTCCACCAAGGTCCGTCGAATGCCCTTTGACCGTTTGACCAAAACTTTGAAAATTCATAACTAATTCATACGAACTCAGGAAAATGCAAATAAGATATCAAAATGTTCACATAAACATTACCTTTACGGGCATATCATTTGCACTAAGGAAAAAAGCATCGTTTAAATGACATGAGGTAATTAATATTATTAATATTATTAAAAATAAATAGGTATAAACAATATTTTTTTCGTGAATAAAAATGATATGCAAATGTAGGTGATGTTTTCTGAACATCGTGATAACTTATTTGCATTTTCCTGAGTTCATATCAACTTGTTATGAAGTTTCCAAATAATGGTCAAAGTTGTTAGAACATTCATAACAAGTTGATACAAACTCAGAAAAATGCAAATAAGTTATCAGGATGTTCAGAAAAGATCACCTGCATTTGCATGTAATTTTTATTCATGAAAAATTATTGTTTATACCTATTTATTTTTAATAATGTTAATAACATTAATTACCTCGAGTAGTTTAAATGATTCTTTTATCCTGAATGAAAATGATATTTCCATAAAGGTAATGTTTATCTGAACATTTTGATATCTTATTTGCATTTTTCTAAGTTTGTATGAATTAGTTATGAATTTTCAAAGTTTTGGTCAATCGGTCAAAGGGCATTCGAGGGACCTCGATGGAAAAGGTAAGGGCAAAACTGAGCAAGATCGAAAAGTAAGGGCAAAACCCGTGGGTAGGAACCAACTAGGGGTAAAAATGCAATTGTCCCTATTATAAAATACCGAAAATATATTTATCTTATCATATTATCTCTATTAGATCTCACTTTCGCAAGTGGCCGTGAAGGGATTGACAACCCCTTTGTCGCGTTGGTTGCGGGTTCATTGTTTGTTGTGTAGGTTCATGGGACTTGTTGAGAAGCCTCCTACTGGATTGATACATTGGTTCTCAAAAACTGAGGGAAATACCTACGCTACTGTGCTGCATCACCCTTTCCTCTTCAAGGAAAACCAACGCAAGCTCAAGACGTAGCAAGAAGGATTTCTGGCGCCGCTGCCTGGGAGGTCTTCACTCAAGTCAAGACATACCAAGTACCCATCACAAACTCATCTCCCTCGCATTTACATTATTTGCCATTTTGCCTCTCTTTTTCCTCTCCCCCACTTCACCCTTGTCGTTTTATTCGCCCTCTCTTTCCCAATCTCCTCTCTTTTCCGTTTGTCGTTTTCTGTTTGCTTGTGTGTTGGATTACTTGTTGCCATGGAACAAGATAATACCAAATTGTGTGATTTCTCGAATACCAATAATAATGATTTCCTTAGTACTCCGATTCTCCTCTTAATGATGTTGAGTCTTGTGAAATCAATACCGCTTTGCTGAATCTTGTTATGAAAGATCAATTTTGCCGGCCTTCCTAGTGAAGATGCCGCTACTCATCTAAACAACTTTGTTGATTTGTGTGATATGCAAAATAAGAAAGATGCGGATAATGATATTGTTAAATTGAAGCTATTTCCGTTTTCACTTAGAGATCGTGCTAAAGTTTGGTTTTCATCTTTGCCTAAAAATAGTATTGATTCTTGGAACAAGTGCAAAGATGCTTTTATCTCTAAGTATTTTCCTCCCGCTAAGATCATCACTCTTTGGAACGATATTATGAATTTTAAACAACTTGATCATGAGCATGTTTCCCAATCTTGGGAAAGAATGAAATTTATGATTCGCAATTGCCCTACTCATGGTTTGAATTTATGGATGATCATACAAAAATTTTATGCCGGTTTGAACTTTGCTTCTAGAAATCTTTTAGATTCGGCCGCCGGATGCACGTTTATGGAAATCACTTTAGGAGATTCTACAAAACTTCTTGATAATATTATGGCTAATTATTCTCAATGGCATACCGAACGATCTACTAGTAAAAAAGTGCATGCTATAGAAGAAATTAATGTTTTGAGTGGAAAGATGGATGAGCTTGTGCGATTGTTTGATACTAAGAGTTCTTCTATTGATCCCAATGATATGCCTTTATCTACCTTGATTGAGAATAATAATGAATCTATGGATGTGAATTTTGTTGGTAGGAATAATTTTGGAAAATGCTTATAGAGGAAACTTTAATTCTAGACCGTTCCCTAGCAATTCCTCTAATAATTAAGGAAATTCCTACAATAAATCTTATGTTAATTTTAATAAGATGCCCTCTGATTTTGAGAATAGTGTGAAACAATTTATGATTTCTTAAAAGTATTTTAATGCTTTGCTTGAAGAAAAATGGCTCAAAGTTGATGATTTGGCTAGGAACGTTGATAGACTTTCACTTGATGTTGATTCTCTCAAACTCAGATCTTCTCCTCCTAAGCATGATATCAATTAGTCTCTCAAAGCAGAATTTCCATTGACGAGTGCAAGGAAAGAACCGCTAGATTGCGTGCTAAGAAAGATAGCTTTATAAAAGTGTGTTCTTCTAGTTTCCTTGAAAATAATGATGAAGACCTTAAAGTTATTGATGTGTTCCCTATTAGATCTTTGTTTTGTAATATGAATCTTGAAAATAATGGGACTAGAGATGAGTCAACTTTATTTAGAAGGCGTCCCAAGAATTCAGAATTTTTAGATCTTGATGCTAAATTTGGTAAAAGTGGGATTGGAGAGGTCATAAATTTAAATAGTATTAACCCACTATCTCAGATTTTAAGGAATTTGATTATGATAATTGTTCTTTAGAAAGTTTTATTTCCTTGTTGCAATCCGTTGTTAATTCTCCACATGCTTATAGTCAAAATAAAGCTTTTACCAGACATATTTTTGATGCCTTGATGCAATCTTTTGATGAAAAACTTAATTTGGAAGTTTCTATACCTACAAAACTTAATGATGAGTGGGAACCTACTATAAAGAGTAAAATTAAAGATCATGAGTGTTATGCTTTGTGTGATTTGGGTGCTAGTGCTTCCATGATTCCGAAAACTTTATGTGATACTCTAGGTTTCCATGATCTTGATGATTGCTCTTCAAATTTGCATCTTGCGGATTCCACCATTAAAAAGCCAATAGGAAGGATTAATGATGTCCTTATTGTTGCAAATAGAAATTTGGTGCCCGTTGATTTTATCGTTCTTGATATAGATTGCAATCTTTCTTGCCCTATTATTTTTGGTAGACCTTTCTTTAAAACGATTGGTGCGATTATTGATATGAAGGAAGGGAATATTAGATTCCAATTTCCATTAAAGAAAGGCATGGAGCACTTTCCAAGAAAGAAAGTCAAATTACCTTATGAATCTATCATGCGATCTACTTATGAACCAAGTGCCAAAGATGGCACTACTTAGATCTATCTTCGCTTTTATGCCTAGCTAGGGGCGTTAAATGATAGCGCTAGTTGGGAGGCAACCCAATTTTATTTATGTTTTTTGTTCTTGTTACTGTTTAGTGTTAAATTTTGTTTCTACTTTCTCTTTAGATGTGTTTTCATGTTTTATTTAGTGTTTGTGCCAAGTAGAACCTATAGGATAACCTATGATATGAGTTGATTTGATTCTGCTGAAAAACAGAAACTTTGTCCTCACGAGAAAAAATTCAATAAATCGCAGGAATGAGATTTCGCATTGATTCTTTTTGCTGATGTTCAATAAAAAAAATTTAGGACTTCCTATTTGGGTAGGATTTTTGAGGTTCCAGAAGTTTGCGTTAGTTACAGATTTCTACAGACTGTTCTATTTTTGACAGATTCTGTTTTTCGTGTGTTGTTTGCTTATTTCGATGCATCTATGGCTAGTATGTAAGGGTATGAACTATAGAGAACTTGGAATACAGTAGGTTTAACACCAATTTAAATAAAGAATGAGTTCATTACAGTACCTTATGTGGTGGTTTTGTTTTCTTTCACTAATTTAGCTTATGAGATTTCCTGTTGAGTTTTGTGTTGTGAAGTTTTCAAGTTTTGGGTAAAGATTTGATGGACTATGGAATAAAGGGTGGCAAAAGCCTAAGCTTGGTGATTCCCAAGGAACCCCAATATATTCAAGAATAGCCAAAAGCCTAAGCTTGGGGATGCCCCCGGAAGGCATCCCCTCTTTCGTCTTCGTTCATTGGTAACTTTACTTGGAGCTATATTTTTATTTGCTACATGATATGTGTTTTGCTTGGAGCGTCGTGTATTATATTAGTCTTTGCTTGTTAGTTTACCACAATCATCCTTGCTGTAACACACCTTTTGGTAGAATCCTATTTTCTTAGGATTTGATATAATACTCTATGTGCTTCACTTATATCTTTTGAGCTTGATAGTTTTTGCTCTAGTGCTTCACTTATATCTTTTAGAGCACGGTGGTGGATTAATTTTGAAGAAATTGTTGATCTCTCGTGCTTCACTTATATTATTTTGAGAGTCTTTTAGAACAGCATGGTATTTGCTATGGTTATAAATTGGTCCTAGAATGATGAGCATCCAAGTTGTGTATAATAAAAACTATCATAGGAATTGAATTGGATGCTATGATCAACTTGATACTTGATGATTGTTTTGAGATAGGGAGGTAGTGATATTAAAGTCATGCTAGTTGGGTGATTATGAATTTAAAGAATGCTTGTGTTGAAGTTAGCAAGTCCCGTAGCATGCACGTATGGTTAAAGTTGTGTAACAAATTTGAAGCATGAAGTGTACCTGGCTTGTGCATCCTTATGAGTGGCGGTCGGGGACGAGCGATGGTCTTTTCCTACCAATCTATCCCCCTAGGAGCATGCGCATAGTGCTTGGTTTTTGATGACTTCTAAATTTTTGCAATAAGTATATGAGTTCTTATGACTAATGTTGAGTCCATGGATTATACGCACTTTTACCTTTCCATCATTGCTAGCCTCTTCGGTACCGTGCATTGCCCTTTCTCACCTTGAGAGTTGGTGCAAACTTTGCCGGTGCATCCAAACCCCGTGATATGATACACTCTATCACACATAAACCTCCTTATATCTTCCTCAAAACAGCCACCATACCTACCTATTTATGGCATTTCCATAGCCATTCCGAGATATATTGCCATGCAACTTTCCACCATTTCGTTTATCATCATCATGACATACGTTAATTTTGTCATATTGCCATTGCATGATCATGTAGTTGACATCGTATTTGTGGCAAAGCCACCATGCATAATTTTTATACATGTCACTCTTGATTCATTGCACCATCCCGGTACACCGCCTGAGGCATTCATATAGAGTCATATCTTGTTCTAGTTTCGAGTTGTAATTTATGTGTTGTAATCAATAAAAGTGTGATGATCATCATTATTAGAGCATTGCGCAAAAAAAGAAAAGGCCAAAAGAAAAAAAAGAAAGGCCAAAAGAAAAAGGAAAAAAAGAAAAAAGAAAAAAAATAAAAAAAAGAAGAAAAAATAAAAAGAAAAAAAGAAAAATAAATAAATAAAAGGGCAATGCTACTATCTCTTTTTCCACACTTGTGCTTCAAAGTAGCACCTTGTTCTTTATTGAGTCTCATATATTGTGCTTCAAAGTAGCACCATGTTCTTCATGTAAAGAGTCTCATAAGTTGTCATTTTCATATACTAGTGGGAATTTTTCATTATAGAACTTGGATTGTATATTCCTACGATGGGCTTCCTCAAATGCCCTAGGTCTTCGTGAGCAAGCAAGTTGGATGCACACCCACTAGTTTTCTTTTGTTGAGCTTTCATTCATTTATAGCTCTAGTGCATCCGTTGCATGCCAATCCCTACTCCTCATGTTAACATCAATTGATGGGCATTCCCATAGCCCATTGATTATCCTCGTCAATGTGAGACTTTGTGTGATGAAAATGAAGCATAGCCTAACTATATGATTTTGTAGGGATGAACTTTCTTTAGCCATATTATTTTGAGAAGACATGATTGCTTTTATTAGTATGCTTGAAGTATTGCTATTTCTTTTGTCAATATGAAATTTTATCTTGAATCATTTGGATCTGAACATTCATGCCACAATAAAGAAAATTACATTGAGAAATATGCTAGGTAGCATTCCACATCAAAAATTCTGTTTTTATCATTTACCTACTCGAGGACGAGCAGGAATTAACCTTGGGCATGCTTGATACGTCTCCAACGTATGTATAATTTTTGATTGTTCCATGCTATTATATTACCTGTTTTGGATGTTTATGGGCTTTATTTTATACATTATTATCATTTTTGGGACTAACCTACTAACCGGAGGCCTAGCCTGTATTGCTGTTGTTTTGTCTATTTCAGTATTTCGAAGGAAACACTACAAAAAAAGACAAATCCGTGACATTTTGGGCCGAACGAAACTTTTTTTGTCATACATATGACACTTCTATGACGATAATTGTGACAAAACCCGGTATCATCATAGATCTGGTGGGCTCCTACTTCTATGACAAAAAGTCATGACAGAAAATGGGCTTTTCGTCCTGGGCGGGCCGGAGACGCAGCTGCATGACATTCTTTGGGCCATCCATGACGGAAAAAACCGTGGTAGAAGCGAGGGGGAGGAAAATTTCGGGGAGTTGCCGGTTACGGTGGGAGAGCGATGCGCGTTTCTCTCGTACAGGTACGCGCGTGTGTGGGAGGCGTTGGCTCTAACTGAACCCGAGCGAGGCGTTGGGCTCTAACTAAACCCAAGCGATTGCACTGCAGGCTACGCGTTACTGAACCCGAGCGATCGATCGATGGCTGTTAACTGAACCCGATGGAGTGATTCCTTCGCTACTGCTGCTAACTGAAGCCGATCGATTGGATGAACAATGAGCGTTGTGGGGGGGGGGGTTGGATGAACAGTGAGCGCTGGCGTTGCCTCTGGATGAACAAGACCCCGTGGTGTGGAGGGCTGGATGAACAGTAGACGGTGGAGGCGTGGCCGTGGAGGGGTGGTTGAACAGGCCCCCGTGGTGTGGAGGGCCGGATGAACAGTAGACGGTGCAGGGGTGCCCGTGGAGGGGTAATTGAACAGTAGCCGCGGTGGAGGCTGGATGAACAGGAGCCCGTGGAGGCTGGAGGAGGTCGACGGTAGCCCATGGAGGCTGGAGGAGGTCGACGATGGTGATGAACACTATCCCGTGGAGTCCCGTTTGGCGGTACGGCACACCCTTGCCCCCCATTTCGACCGTAGCACTCCAACACAAGTCTGTTTCATCCGTTTTGCGGTACGCCACACCCCTCCCAATTAACAGGACCCCCGTTTTGACCGTAGGAGGTCCGTTTCCTCCGTTTTGCGGTACGCCACACCCCTCCTGATCAACAGGACCCCGTTCCGAACGTAGGAGGTCCGTTTCCTCCATTGTGCGGTACGCCAGGCCTCGTTTCCATCGCCTGTTCCATCCAAGCCCTCCCGATGAACACGACCATGCATTCCGTTCCAACCCAACCGGTTGGCTCCCACGCATTCCGTTGCCTCCCGATGAACACGACACATTCCGTTGCCTCCCCATGAACATGACGCATTCCGTTGCCTCCCCATGAACATGACGACAACGTTGTTTCTCCGTTCCGACCCAGCCATGTACGTATGCGCGAGTAGGCGTTCGAGACCTTGCCCGTACGTACGTATGTGGCCGTATTTTCTTTCTTGCACCCTCGCCGCTGTACGTATGTGTACATGCTACGTGTGCGCCTCTACTACGACACGCGCGCGCCTCTACATCCACCAGTAACGTTGCGAGGGGATTTGGATGAACAGTGAGCGGTGGCGTTGCCTCTAGATGAACAGGAACCCGTGGTGTGGAGGGCTGGATGAACAGTAGACGATGGAGGGGTGGCCGTGGAGGGGTGGTTGAACAGGACCCCGTGGTGTGGAGGGCTGGATGAACAGTAGACGATGGAGGGGTGCCTGTGGAGGGGTGGTTGAACAGTAGCCGGTGGAGTAGCGTGCGGTGGAGGCTGGATGAACAGGAGCTCGTGGAGGCTGGAGGAGTCGACGGTAGCCCGTAGAGGCTGGAGGAGGTCGACGGTGGAGATGGACAGTATCCTGTGGAGTCCCGTTTTGCGGTACGCCACACCCCTCCTGATGAATAGGACCCCCGTTTCGACCGTAGCGCTTCAACACAAGTCCGTTTCATCCATTTTGCGGTACGCCACACCCCTCCCGATCAACAGGACCCCCGTTTCGACCGTAGGAGGTCTGTTTCATCTGTTTTGCGGTATGCCA
>NC_041385.1:590721770-590738337 GCF_002162155.2 Triticum dicoccoides | reverse complement strand
GGAGGTCCGTTTCCTCCATTTTGCGGTACGCCACACCCCTCCCGATCAACAGGACCCCCGTTTCGACCGTAGGAGGTCCGTTTCCTCCGTTTTGCGGTACGCCACACCCCTCCCGATCAACAGGACCCCGTTCCGAACTTAGGAGGTCCGTTTCCTCCGTTCTGCGTTACGCCAGGCGTCGTTTCCATCACCTGTTCCGTCAAAGCCCTCCCGATGAACACGACCACACATTCCATTCCGACCCAGCCGGTTGGCTCCCCATGAACACGACGATGACCCTGTTTCTCTGTTTCGACCCAGCCAAGTACGTATGCGCGAGTAGGCGTTTGAGACCCCGCCCGTATGTACACATATGTGGCCGTATTTTCTTTCTTGCACCCTGGCCGCTGTACGTACGTGTACATGCTACGTGCGCGCCTCTACTACGACACGTGCGCGCCTCTACATCGACCAGTATGTACGTACACGTTCACGACCAGAATGACAACGCTACGTATGCTTCGACCAGGTGGGTCCCGACTGTCAGGCACTTCCTTGCGTGCAAAAATGTAGCTGGTGGGTCCCAGCAGTCAGAGGGGCGAATCGTTTTTTTTTGCTTGGACGCACTTCCTTGCGTGCGAAGGTGTAGCTGGTGGGTCCCAGCAGTCAGGGGGGAAACGTTTTTTCATGAAATACGGTGGCCCGTCCGGTGGGTCCCCGCTGTCAGGTGGAGGAATAATTATTTTCCGCGTAATAAGGAGGCACTTCCTTGCTGCGGTCATGGACCCAGCTGTCAGCCTCTCCACATACAGTCCACGTCCTATGGAAATCGTTCCTTGACCACGTTGACCACGCCGCGCCAGGAGCACTAGGGCGGTGGACGACGGCGAGGCCTAGGAAGGGGACGACAGGGAGCCAGGGAAGACGTGACAGTGGAAGCCCGCACCGAGAGGAGTACGAGGGTTCACTAGTTCGGCTGCGGTGTGTGGCTGCTGTCGCCGCAGGGCCTGGCCAGCGGTGGGAATAGTAGGGGCGGTGAGGCCTCCGCCGCAGCACATCCGGTCACGGGAGGCAGGAGCATGCGGCACGACCGGCGCTGCTTTGGGCAGCTGGAGCAAGAAGACCAGAGGTTGAAGAAGCACTACGGCCGTTGGATGGACATCGTACGGT
This sequence comes from Triticum dicoccoides, assembly GCF_002162155.2. NCBI lineage: Eukaryota > Viridiplantae > Streptophyta > Magnoliopsida > Poales > Poaceae > Triticum > Triticum dicoccoides. Next base: position 590,737,188 of record NC_041385.1, on the reverse strand, counting down.
CACTGGAGCTAGAATCGTTTTAATTGACTAAGTTGACAAAGCCCTCCATCCCCGTCAACTTAGTAGGCCCACAAGTCAGCCTCCCACCAACGTGGGTCCCAGCTAGCTAGGGGGTATTCATTTTTTGTGTGTAATAAGGAGGCACTTCCGGTGGGTCCGAGCTGACAGTAGGGGGAATGTTTTTTTCGCAAAATACGGTGGCCTGTCGGGTGGGTCCCAGCAGTTAGGGGGAAATGTTTTTTTCGTGAAATACTGGTGGCCCGTCCGGTGGGTCCCTAATGCCAGGTGGAGGAATAATTATTTTCCTCGTAATAAGGAGGCACTTCCTTGCGGCTGCCGTGGACCCAGCCGTCAGCCTCTCCATGTACAGTATTCTTCTGATGGAATTCGGTCATTAACCACATTGACCACGCCGCGCCGAGAGCACCACGGCGGTGGACGACGGCGAGGCCTAGGAAGGGGACGACGCGGAGCCGGGGAAGACGCGGTAGTGGATGCCCACGCGGAGAGGAGTACGAGGGTTCACTGGTTCGGCTGTGTTGTCGTCGCCGTAGAATAATAGGGGGTGTGGGTGAGTGGAGTGGAGGGATGGCCTGGCCAGCGGTGGGAGTAGTATGGGGGCGGTGAGGCCTCTGCGGCAGCACAGCCGGCCACGGGAGGCAGGAGCAGGCGGCACGACCGGCGCTGCTTTGGGCGGCTGGAGCAAGAAGACCAGAGGTTGAAGAAGCACTACGGCCGTTGGATGGACATCATACGGTCAGTCGAGCTAGAATCGTGCATATTGACTAAGTTGAAAAAGCCCTTCGTCCCGGTCAACTTAGTAGGCCCACTATACTGGGTCCCAGCTAGCAGGGGGAGTATTCGTTTTTTTGGGCGTAATAAGGAGGCACTTCCTTGCGTGCGAAGATATAGCTGGTGGGTCCGAGCTGTCAGCGGCGATAATGTTTTTTTTTCGCGGAATACAGAGGCCTTTCGGTGGGTCCCATATGTCAGGTGGAGGAATCATTATTTTGCGTGTAATAGGGGGGTATTTCCTTGCGTGCGGCCGTGCACCCAGCTGTCAGCCTCTCCACGTACAGTCCACTTCTGATGGATCTCGTTCATTGACCATGTTGACCAGGCCGCGCCGAGAGCACCAGGGCAGTGGACGACGGCGAGGCCTAGGAAGGGAACGACACGGAGCCAGGGAATACTCGGCAGTTATTTCCCACGCGGAGGAGTACGAGGGTTTGCTGGTTCGTCTACCGTCACCGAAGAATAACAACATGTGTGGGACTGAGGGTGAGTAGAGGGATAGCTAGGCCAGCGATGGGAGTACGGTGGGGCAGTGAGGCCTGCACGGCAGCATAGCCGGCCGCGGGGAGGAGGGAGCAGGCAGTCCCGCTGGCGCTTGTTTGAGCGGCTGGAGTAGGAAGAGCAGAGATTGAAGAAGCACGACGACCGTTGGATGGACATCCAATAGTATACAGGCCATCTGTGGAAAGCCTCAAATCTATGGAAAACAGCATACAGCCCATCTGCCATTATTTCAAATAGTTTACAGCCCATTTGCTAATTCTTACGGGTTTTTTTGGAGCCCATATTTTTTTTGTTAGCATTACAGCCCATATTGTGGCCATGGTTAAAAAAATATACGAAATTTTGCATATGTCGGTGCGGTCTGAACTGTTTTTAATCCCGAAATTTTGAGTCACATTCAGACTGATTTAAAAAATAAATGTATATCAATATAAAATCCAATAAATTGTCCACGCATAAAAATCAATGCAATTTAAATTCTCGAAATGAAAAAAAGATATTTGAAACTAATTGCCAGTTTGATGTGTTTTAAAAATGGACATCCCATTTCTCATTACTGATAGGCCATTTTGCCGGCCAGCCGAATGAAGCTCTCCTCGTCTAGCCCAACAGGCCTGATAAAGTGACTTACTTGACAAATCACAAAAAAACTAGGCTAGCCATTTTCAAAAAGAAAAAAAACTACTAGGCTGGTCTGTGGTAAATATAAAAGAAAAGGCTGTCTAGACAGGCCAGAGTGTCCTGCACAACCCAGTTGACACCCTGCTTCCGTCTCAAAAACATATTAGATAAATGCCACTCCAATTATGGAGATTCATAAAAATGCCACTGCAATTTCCAAACTTTGAAAAATGCCACTGCAATTTTTGCAAACTTTGAAAAACGCCACTTCAGTTTGCAAACTTTGAAAAACGCCACTCCAGACTTCAAAAAATGCCACTAGAAATGGCATGAAATGGCATTTTTCAAAGTTTGGAAATTGCAGTGGCATTTCTCGGAGGCATTTATCAAATTAACCCAAAACAAAAATAACTGGGCGAGCTGCTGGGTCCCTGGTGTCAGCCGCTCGTTGTGCAATTCTCTCGTTTATTGACTACGTTGACAATGGCATGGGACCCAGATGTCAGAAATCCACTAGGAGGAGCCATTTTTTATTGGATTGAAATAAGGAGGCACTTGCTTGCGTACTGCCATGATCTTGGCGGGTCCCTGCTGTCATCCTCTCCACGTACAATCATCTCCTGATTGTGTACGCGTCAACTTGCTAGGCCCACAAGTTAGGCTCTAAACCCGTGGGGGACAAATACAACCCATTTAAAAAGATAAGAACCCATTCCATACGTTCAAACAGAAAGTTCAACATTCAGAGCAAAGTAACAGGTCTGATCCACATAGAGTACTGAACTTCCACATTGACAACCATCATAGCCAAGTTAACTATCTACTCCCACTAGACAAGTAATAACTTACTCTTAGCTAACTAGATGATGCCGGCGGTACATGCTAAACGCCGGCACCGGCGTCTTGCGCCTCGCCTCGGACTTGCCAGAGGTGCGATAGGGCGCGTTGCTCGCGCGCGTTGGCCCTTTCCATGTCGACGTGGTCCACCGAAGCTTCGGCTTCCAAGCGGGAAACCCACTTGACGAGCTGGTAGTAAAAATCAGCGTCGCGAACGCGTGCGTGCCCGAGAGCCTCCAGGGCTATTTGCCGGGCGCCGGCCTCCATGTAGTCGGCCCAGTTGCGGGCGCTCTGCTCGTGACTCAGAGCGTTGGTGCGCTGCTGCTCCATGTCCCGCTGGCGGCGCAAATCGGCGATACGCTGCTCCTCCGCCAGGCAGTCGCGCTCCAACAACTCCTTCTCCTCCGCCATGCGGTCGCACTCCAACAACTCCTCGATCTATGCATTGCCATCTAAAGACAGATAGAATGCCTCCTCCCTCCGTCTGCCTTCCGGTGAAAAACCGAACACTACTTCCGGCGGTGACCGCCTCCGGCGTCGCCTACCGTGGACGGGCGGGGGCATGGCGAACATGGCGAGCGACGTCGGGCTGGTGGGGGCTTATGAGGATATGGCGAGTTGGGTCACGGTGGCACTAGAGAATGCCGGGAAACAGTACTTATAGGGGGAAGGTAGCGCGATGGTCATCGGAATTCAATGCATAATGGCTTAGCACGCTAGCTTGCCGTGGAAAACTAGGGAAACTGAAATTATGACTATGTCGTCCTGTCTGGGTCGCACGCCGGCATGGCGGTCAAACGAGTGCACTCGAATCATCTCCCTCCTTGTCAATAATGATTTCACGGATTTAGAAAGCCCGTAACAATTAAAGCGTATCTTTTTTCGCATCAGTTAGCTGCCTTAATAACCGCCGGCTGCATGCAGGCACTTAGAATCGCTCGCAGGTAGTACGCGAAGCAGCATGCAACGAGTCGCAGTCGAGGGCATGCATGCAGCCACTTAAATCGCTGGAATTAATTAGGCTTAAACTTCTGCATGCCGTTAATTATTGCCATGCCTTGGTCTTGCTGCTTTGCTCACGGGACTAATAAACCCGGACGGAGGGAGTACCTTGGTTGGTGAGAGGTTTGAATTAAGCCCTGCAAACCGGAAAGGAGGTACTAGTACGTGTGTGATCCGCTATTTATTCGTGTAGGATCGAGTAGGTCGTTTCTTGAATTGAGCCCTGCAAACCGGAAAGGAGGTAGTACGTGCGTAATATACTATTTATCCGTGTAGGATCGATAGTGTAGCTTGACAGTTTCTTCAGAGGTAGGCATTTTTATCCGTGTAGGATCGATAGTGTAGCTTGTCAGTTTCTTCAGAGGTAGGCATTTTTATTCAAAAAACTGCCACTTCGCATCTTGCGTCGCAAATAAAACTGCCAGTAGCGCATTTATAGGCTAGCTAGTGATTGATCAGTAACTTGTAAACACTGAGCGAACAGAAATAAGTAATTGTTAATGCATCTCAATGATTCACATATCATATACAAATATGTAGCTCCAAAAGCAAAGATCAGCCACTTTGGATCTTGCGTCACAACTAAAACTAACTAGTACGATTCCCATACATAAGATCAACATGTTAATGCATCTCAATGATTCACAGATCATATACAAATATGTAGCTCCAAAAGCAAAGATCTAGAAAAAACATCTGTTCTTCCTACTAACATGGATGCTTCTCTTGGCCAACATTCAGTACAGACTGAAAGACAAATTTGTTTGTGAAGTCTACAGTTCCTCTTGCAAACGTAAGTGGTTTCACCAACAGCTGGAACCATGAGAATGAACCACACATGATGGAGGAACATCCACTACAATATGATTTGGTCTTCTCTCGATCACACCGCGAGACTATTTTCGGAATACAAACTTTAACTTAGGGAAAATGATGCCCATCGTATAATCAGATCAAAGCAATGAATCACCAAGTGTTGGCCAGTAAATAGTACAGTACTACTTTTCTGCAGTCCATGAAGTGACTATCCAATCTTTATGTCTATTTTCAAATGGCACTGCATGCAGTGACTATACTATTCTCTTGTGCAGTTCAACCAAAATTGCGGACACTTTGTTTGTTTGCCAAATAGCAACGGGCAGACATCTATGTCTGCACAAATATCAAGCAACTAGTAAGCGTATACCACACCATGTTCGCAGTGATGGAAGAGGTGAAATCGATACAACCAAAATTGAGCATCCAATCATCGAATCCTGTCCTACACCTCCAATGTAGGTCCACCCTGCCAATAAATTCACATGCAAACCACTAGTATTACTATCTAATGACAGTACAAAAAGAGTAGCAAGATAGTAGCAAACCATGTACCTTCATAATGAACAGCTCATAGTGCCACCAATTGGATATAAAGGTTTGGAAAAAAACATGCTCCTAATGTTGAACCAGTTGGACTTTTTGTGCAGCTCCACTAAAATCGAGCATCCCGGTTTGCATAGATATTGAAAGTGTGATTACTATAAAAGTGGCACTAGTTGAAGCATAGACTCACAAATATAAGCATTCCAATTTCTTAATGGGAAAAGGGAGCAAGACTGTTTCTAACCACCTGTTTGAAGGAATAAATAAAGCAACAACGGCTGATGTCAGGAAGGCATACATAGTTTTTTTCTAAAAAACTGGGCTATTCCTGACCTTTCCTCTTCTTTTAAGCAAATTTTGTGTAGTTCTACTAAAATAAAATGCCATCACCGCCTTGACAATTTAGTTACACTGTACAGAAGGAAATGAATTAACATTACATCATGATGTCGGGTATGTAGTAGACAGGCATTAGAGACAAACATACAGACCTCCTCAGATAACATAATGAACATTAATTTTAACAAAGGTGTGACTAGGTTTACTGGGATAATTTGAGTGAGCTCTACACCCTCTGTTCCTTAATATAAGACGTTTTCGTGGTTCAATTTAAAGTACCCAAACGTCTAGTATTTAGAAAAACGGGTAGTGGTTTTCTTGAGCACATATCTAGGAAATCTTGCCACACTTTATTTATGTCCATATGCTAATGCAACACCATTCGAATACTACAAATATACACTAATCCAGTGGCTAGTGCAACAGTAGAGTAGTTAGTTTATTACAGGGTATAGTACAATGGTTTTACTGAACAGATTTCAATAAACTCTAGCACTGGAAGGTCTCTATAAGAATTAACAATACAAAATGTAAATGTAACAAGTTTCAGCATTTGTATACTAGCTGTGCATGAGCATTAAACCAAATACAGAAGTCTGAAGGTAACTAGAATTATTAACTAATGACAGTATAAAAAAATTGCAAACCATGTACCTCCAAGGTAAATATCATTTCGAACTCGGGGGGACCTTAAAAATTGCTATCCCAATCTTGATAATCGATCAAACATAAAAACTTGATCGAACGAATCAAGAGAACAGCCGGAGGAGGAGGTGCCGACTCTTGACCTTTCCTCTTGTCTTCATAATTGTCTGTGCAGTTTAACCAAAATAAAATGACATCAGCGCCTTGGCATTTGGGTGACATTGTACAAAAAAATTAACTTATCTCATGAAAGTGAGGTATGTAATCTATAAGCATTAACAGTGCAAAAATCTGAAGGTCGTAACAAGTTTCATCGTTGGTATACTGGCTGTGCAACAGCATTAGAATGCCTTAGCTGAAAAATCTTTAATAGATCCACAATCAACAGCTAACCCTGAAATGATCTAGTGACATTAAATGGCACTGCTTAAATTTATCTGTGGCATTAGACTAAGAGTGGCATTAGTTAAATGTGGCATCACTTTAGCAGTAGCATTGCTGGACTTGACTGCTGGCATTATACTAACAACAAAAAAAGTGGCAATAAGAGCATGGGAGGCCCATTCGGACAGTGGGCGCACCAGTACGATGTACCTCCACGGACGCAGAGGGGTGAGGGAGGTATGGTTGCCCAGAGCAACAAATATCCAGGCAGCATATGTGGATTATGTCCCATTTTTGTTCTCTTTAGCCACCTTTTTCCTATGTTAGGACAACAAACCGATCGACCTGGTCATTCTCTATTGCGTTGTCATGCCTTTCTACCCTTCTTCAACCAAGAGACACGGGACTCGTTCCTTAGCTACTGATTTCCCCCTTTTAAACCTAGATGCGGGTTCGATGCCTACTCTCTTGGACAGTACAGTCTCCCTTCCTTTCCTTATTCAACCCGGACATGCATTAGTCTGCATGAAGTAGGGTTTCCTTTAATAGTGCAAATTATGATTTTCGTCTGCGTGGCCAGCAGAGCAGAGGATAGAAAATTGGGAAGATGGTGGAGTGGAAAAAGATCCATATGCAACGACGTGCCAGATGGGGCAATAGAACAAGGGTATGGTTCGAAAAGAGGTAGCATACCTGAGGGTCAGTGGGAAGTGGCTTTGCTCGTGGTCGTCGTCCTCCGCACACACTACGGCAGCGATCCCGCGCAGGCGCTAGGTCTAAGAGGACAGCCTTGTCGTCAGTGCGTGACCTCGCTCGCCGACGACAAGTGCGTCAATGCTGCAAGTCCTTTTCTTCCCCGGCGGATCTGTGACCACCGGTGAGGAGGGAGAGGGGCCGTCTTTTTTAGATCTGGAGAGAGGGTGGTAGTGTGAGAAGCAAGTGGGCAGCCCTTGGCAAGAAAGCGCTGAAGCTCCAGCCTATATATCTTCTTTATACTACTAGTACTGGAGGTGGAGTAGTGGTAGAGTAGTTTATATTTTCTCTGCGTACAGTGCCAGTTAGTTGTGCTTCAAAATTTAACGGCACGCCATTAAAAAATAAAGGCCGATAACTAATGCGGCACCTCAGGCCAACGCGGCCAGATCGCATTTGGCACGAGAAATTACACACCATGTTTCGTTGACATGTGGTCCCGTTCCACATATCAGTGAGACGACGGCGAGTAGTAGGAGTATTTCCGAACCGACGTGTAGGCCGGGGCGCCCCTTCGTGAACCGTGGCAAACTGGCAACCGTCCATCGACTCTTCGCTTTTCCCTCTCGATTTGGAACTGCTGTCGCACACTCTTCCTCTCCCTCCTCTAGTTTCCTTCAGCCCTTCACCCTTTCTTCTACCATTGTTCGATTGTCTTCTCCATGGAGGGAACAGGACAGAAACGACCCCGTTATTCTTGCCCCGATCTGAAGATGACGTGGTGGAGGAACTCGCTGATCGGTGCAACGTCATCACCTCGGCTAGCATGGCAGGTTCGTTCAAGCCCATTCTCGACTCAACTAATAACATCATTACAAGGAACCCAAGAGTCAAGGAGCGGTTTGATCTCCCCTATCTTCTTCGCGTGACCCTGATGACTGGCGCCGTCACGACGGAGGCCTCGCCCTGTGCAAGTTGATGTTGCTTGATAATGATACGTATGATGTTAAGATGCCATCGCTTGAGGGCAAGGCTTGGGCGGGCGCAAATGGAGACTGGGTTGTTTACGTTGGGTCCAACTGCGAGTGGGAACTTGTGAATGTGTACACTCGTGACCGGGTTCCACTTCCAAAAATCTCAGCAGACTGCCCAGAGGTTGAGCACACCGGTATTGTACGCACGTTCAAATACAATCATGGTGACTGTCTTCTACAGAAGATAGCAATTTCTCGAGTCCCCAACCGCTCTTGGAATTACAACAACTATGAAGTTGTTGCTATCTTCGACAAGCTTGTTGCCGTCATCTGTGGTTTGACTGGATGGATATTGCTCAAAAATCAGTTTCTGTACACGGATGAGTACTGTGATGCAATTCAATATGAGGGCCTTTGCTGCCACCACTCGTGGCACTGTTTTTGCATGGCATCCTCGTTGTTTCGGTACGTTTGTCTTCCACCGTAATTATAATTTTTTCATCCACATGCATGCGGGTTAGCAAGGCTGGTCATAGTGGGGAGTAACTTAGACTAGTAACATGCATATGTTACTAGTTTATGTTACTACCTCTATATGCATAGTATCTTAGATTAGTATCATAGGTGGTCTCATATATTGCCATGCATGACACATAGTAGCATCACATTTATTATGTTACGGTATCTACCTATATTACTATAACCATCTCTCTCTTCCTTAATTGCCTGCCACATAAGCATGTTTGCGAGTCCCAAGTGCATGATACTACTTATGTTACCCCCACTATGGCCAGCCTTATTAATTAACCTTCTTCTTGTGTTTCTAAGGTCCTGTGAACATTCCACCACCTATACTTGAATATTTTTATAACCAAGGGGGAGATGATGATGGTGATGATCACGAGCATGAGGACGAGCAGCGCCCATATACTATTTGGCGCCTAGCAACTAATTCCGATGGATCACCTCTTCTTGTGTGTATACAGCCCACTGACGATGTTACTGCTAAGGAAGCAGGTGTAGTCTCCCATGGTCGCACTCTCTGGACCTATTCCAACACCCGTTGCATGGTATTCGGGATGGATACTAGTGTGCTAGCGCCAACTCCTTCTCCCTGGTACAGAATTGATAGTCTTGGAGAAAACTCGCTCTTCCTTGGACAAAACTATCCAATGATGGTGAAAGGCGATCCAATTGTTGTTGACACAACATTACTACCATTTATGAGAAGCAACTGTGTCTATACCTCGGACATTTGGGTGGTCCCCTACCCTGGTACTGATATAGTAGGCCACTTCAGCCTGGATGATCAGTCCTGCGTTGGTCTCCAGATCGACAATGGATGGCCCGTCCCAGAGAATCACTTGTGGTTCAAAGCAAGCATTTCCAACGCTGTGGAATGGTTGAGTTGAAGTTCATTTCATTGCTTGTTATTTGTTGTGTGGTGAAAACTTTAGTATTTATAATGTATCCTCGTTGTCGATGTGGGTTGATGACCTGTTGTATGTAATAAAATGATATGCCTGTGATAAACTTACTAAATTTATGAATGGCTTTAGAGTTGCTTCTGTGAGTGAGTGGTGCGACGAGGCAAAAAATATATTTTCCAAATACATAATTGTACGTGCATTGCAACAGGTTATCGGATGAGGCCAATCAACAATAGTAGTACACTATTTGTACTAGCTTCACATCCTTCGCGCGTCGTGCGGGTGTTTTTACTGTAGCCATACTGTACTACGTAACCAGCACCTCGAATCCTCGATACTAGTAGTACTATATACTAGTAACTAGTAGGAGTAGTAGGGTGGCATGGGCCAGAACAAGCATTCACGTCCAGGAGTACGGCACACGCCACCAGCACGACTTCCATCTGACACCATATTTCTTGGAGTCTGTGCTAGAGCAATCTCTTCAACCTCATCGTTTCTCTAACTCAGCCATCGCGCGGCGGGTGAGGTGGGGGTTTGCCGATAGTCGGTTTCCTTAACTGCAGTCCCACTTGTAAGGCCAACTGGAACGCACGACCCCAAATGGACCTCCATTTTGCATGAACTCCAACGATAATTTTGACTGGAAAAGCAAGACCAAAGAAAACAAGAACCACAAGAATACATTTTACTACTCCTGTAAGTTGGATTAGTGCCTTCTTGATGCATTCATTGTTGATCTGCGGAGGCTCGATCTTGCGTGCTTCTTTCTTCTTCGAGTGTAAAGAAGTAGACGTTGCTTCCTCGCATCTAGTCTCATGTCTAGCATCTATTCTAGTACTCCCTCCGGTCTGTTTTTCTCTGCGTCAAAGCAGCAACATGCATACCAAGTAGGAGTATCAACAAGTGCACTAATCTCATCTATAGCCTCTGTGCTAGCTAAAAGTGATAGAACATCTACTAAATTGCGCTCTATCAATATATGGATGTACTCTTCTTCCCAATACAAAAACTTGCATCCATTCTACTCCCTCTGTTGCACAATACATGCCTTCTATTTGTCAAAATATATATGTATCTAGACATGTTTTAGTATATAGGCACATCCATTTTTGGACAAATGGAAGTCAAGTATTTTGGAATGGAGGGAGTACACAATAAAATTTTTAAGTTAGCACAACTAGTCTAATCCGAGAGCACAACCGAAGATTTGGTCGGGTTCTTCCTCCTTTTGCCGACACGTGGGACATCTAGCATCCAGGTCGTGTCATGAAATAAAATAGAGTGGTAGTTGAAGCCACGAGATGTGCAAGTTGGGTTAAACTGTAAATAGAATCTTACTACTCTTGAGTAACTCCAAAAGCGGCCACCGAAGATCCTTCTTGGATTTGTTTTTCATCACCAGCACGTCGAGGTGAAAGATGTGCAGGTTAAGTGGGTCCGCTTGTGTTTTCACTGACATGTGGGACCGCATGTGAGCAAACAGACGATGGGCTCCGCGCGTCCGCTGGCTGGCTGAGAAGAGAGATAGAGGAGTGCTGAGCACGGACTGCAGGAAATTTGTTCTACGTACTGTACCTCGATAGAGGCTCGATATAGTCGGGTGGCATGGGCCATAACTAGCATTCACGTCTAGCAGTACGGAACACGCCACCCACACGAGTCCGATCCGACACCAATTTTCTTGGAGTCCATGCTACAACCATCTCTTCTCCCTCCTGTTTTCTCAGCCATCGCGCGGTGGGCGGGGTGGGGGTTTGCCGATAGTCGGTTTGCTCAACTACGGTCCCACTTATAAGTGAAAATGCAACACCGCACGCATTCCCGCTTGAGCGGCGTGCCGGACCAACCGTGTGGGGGTCCGACGCGAACACGGCAGGCATTTCCTTTTGAATTTGTAACTTGTAAAATTTGGTTCTGCTCCATGGCGCGATTGATAGATAGAAAATAACGATTTTGCCTAGAGTAATGAGAAGTTTGGTTCTGGCGCCGTTCATGCATGGAGTACGTACGGAAATTATGAAGTTGATGCAAAAGGTAAGACAATTACTATAGTATCATATACTACTACATGGATTTGACGAAAAGATAAAAATACATATGGATCCATCAACGACATCCTCACGCCCTAGTGCGCCGGGTCACCAACCGACATGTGAGGAGCAGCGGTGTTGGTGGCGAGCTCAACGTGCTTCTGAACAGTGCCGTCCAAGGTGGCCCTACGGTCCAAGAAGGCCAGCGTCCTATCGTCCTCCTCTTGCATGCGCGTAGACGTGGGTGATTATGTCGATGGTGTCTTGCTGCGCCAGGTGCTGTGCGGTGAGCACGACCTCGAGGTGGACATTCTCCGGCGCAACGGCGGGCAGTCGCAGGGCCACCAGTGCGTCAAAGAGGTTGTCACCATAGTGGCCGTTGAGGGTGGCGGGCATAGCAGAGCCTGGGCGCATCGGCTGGAGGCTTACGTCAAAGTCGTCCGCGAGCTTCTTGACGACGGTGAACTTGTCGAGGAAACCGATGAGGACCTCGTCGAACAAAGAGACGAAGCTGTCGTCCAAGCGGCCCCTCGCCCTGCCGACCTCAAGCAATACTACCTGGAGACGTTCCTCGTTGCCGGGCCGCAGGACGGTGTCATGGACCATCTGGCACAGCCGGCTGATGCTCGCGCTCATCGCCTCCATGGGTCTAGCTTAGCTTCTACTACCTCCGTCCTGGTTTATTGGTCCCCATTGTAATCCGTGTCAAATTTTGACCACAGATTTAACTAACAAAATGTTTAGGCATGTTACTAAAAATTATATCACTGAAAACTATGTTCAAATACGAATCCAAAAATATAATTTTTGTTGACATGCATGAACATTTTGTTAGTTAAATCTTTGGTCAAAATTTAGCACAAATTACAAAGGAGACTAATAAACCAGGACAGAGGTAGTAGTAGTCAACTGATCTTGCAATTCGAGTGATCACTCTTGCCCTTGGTTAGCGTGCGTAGGTGCGTAGGATTTCATACTACTCCTCGGCTCTCTACTGCACCTGCCTTTGGCTGTATGATAGGTGGGCCAGCCACCCCCTTAGCCCACATGTCATTCACCCAAAGACAGTTGCCGTAAGTCAATGAAGCTGCGCCCCCCTCCGTGCTGGTGCAGTATAGTCATCTCACCGGACCTCTAGTTGGGGCCAAACGAGAGAAGTTTGATGTTTACTAGTTTATTGGTCCCCTTTGCATTTTGCGCCAAGTTTTGACCTTTGATTTAACTAATAAAATGTTAATGCATGTAAACAAAAATGTTGTGTATGTCACATTACGAAAACCAAATAATTCCAAAACACTTAGGCACGGTGCATTAACTCCCTCCTTGTTTCTCATTTCGTGACATATCAACCAATGAGAGATGTGGGCCGTGCATGCTTTCAATGACTTGAGACTACCAAACATGACATGCAGTGTTTAGTTCATTGCATGTAATCCTATTAAGACTGTAGTTAGCAAGAAAACATTAAGTTCTCTCGCCGATAGGAATAAAACACCATGTATTTATTTATAGAGGGAGTAGTACATTTTTTGTGACATGCATTACTAGATATTGCTAGTCAAATACTAAAATCCAGATGGACGTGGTAGTACTCCTAAATCCAGACGGTGGTGCTACTAGTACTAGTAGTAGTACTACCAATGTAGTACTCCTAGGAGTACTAGCACTGTACTTCCCGTTGGTCAAATTATTATGTGCTGCTCCTCACAGTGAAGTGACAAGACCCTACGCCGGAGATGACACCTGAGTATAGGCGCCATGTTCGGCATACCATAGTCAGCCTCACCGTCTGCAGTCACTATCATCATGGCTGTAGAGCTAGCCTGCTTACAACTAGCCCTGTTCGACATAATTTCCCGTGCGTAGATGCCCGTGCATTGCATGGAACACCAAGATTGGGGGTGGACTGCTCCGGCAGCGGCCATCGCGCCAGATTTTTCCACGGCCTTCTAGATGTGGTGGGGAGGAGATAAGGCTGATTGTGAGAGACAAGGAGTTGTTTGTAAATAGGGAACAAGTGCGGGCATCTTTTTACAAAAATGGAGAAGCTTGGTTTGTATGCGTCAGATCTAGATCCGACGGCTATTGGTGAAAGATGGGAGGCACAACATCATCACCAACTCAGGACCTGTTTGATTTGTAGGATTTTGAAAACGCAGGAATAGGACACGGCAATATTACAACTTTCAAACTGATATTACAAATGTTAGGAGTAATGCTGCACCTAGGAAGAGGGAATTACTAGGAAGTTCACGGAAGAACTTTCATTACTTTAGGTGGATGCAGTGTTATCGTACAAACTAAAATCCACTGCCCTGACAAGTCACTAATGGGCAAATAAGTTTTTGAGTCTCTGGCCACTTGATGTTTCAAAAACAAATTCAGCTTCTGCGGAGGCTTTGTCATTTAGGCTTAGACGCTTGCGGTGATCAGCACGCCATTCATTGTTGCGCCAGAGAACGCCAAACCTCATTACGTTGAGCACACTTGCCTCCAGAAAGAAGAACCTGGCCAATTTAATCTCAGATGTCCTGCCTCGGTAGTCGATCAAATCAATTTCTGTAAGATGGAGATCAAGGCATTCGATGAGATTGTTATAGTGCAGCACATTTTTCACTTTCGGGTCTTTTTTTATCTACAAAAGAAGAGAACATATTAGAGCAGCTAGCTGCATAAGATTGTCGTGTCATCAAGAGGTACCAATATCATTCGCTCATACGATAGGGTTGGCTCGCTAGTGATATTTTTTCACTCTCTCTCTCTCTCTCTCTCCCTCTCTCTCTCTTTGTTTCTGTTTCCTCTCATTTAACTGGGAGCACGTGAAGAGCTTGGGCATTTATTGCATTCCACTATGTGGCCGATGCCATATTTCGCAAAAGTATGCCACATAATACGCATCGATGTCAAATCAAAAGATTTTGGCACCGCTCTCACGATGTGAGAGAGTTGGCACCGTTGTGCACACAGACCCACATGTATAAACAAATCAATCAAACCAACTACACTAGTGTAACACCCCGGGTTCGTTGCGCCAGGTGTCCGCCAGTTATTCGCCGTAGTTGCCATGTCATTTGCTTGCGTGTTGCATTTTATCATGTCATCATGTGCATCTCATTTTGCATACGTGTTCGTCTCATGCATCCGAGCATTTCCCCGTTGTCCGTTTTGCAATCCGGCACTCCTATGTCCTCTGGCGTTCCCTTCTTGTCTCTTTTCATGTGCGGGTGTTAAACGTTCTCAGAATGGACCGAGGTTTGCCAAGCGGCCTTGGTTTAGCACCGTTAGACCGCCTGTCAAGTTTCGTGCCATTTGGAGGTCGTTTGATACTCCAACGGTTTACTGAGTAACCGCAAAAGCCCCTTTCTCTTTGCATCCCAACACCCCTTCAAAGTGGCCCATAACCCATCCAAACCCCCTCCATGCTCTCGGTCATTCGATCACGATCGCATGGCCGAAAACCACACTCCATTTGGAGCCTCCTAGCTCCCTCTACCTATAAATATGCCCTCCCCCCGAAAATTCGCAGATGAAACCCTAGCAAACTCCTCTCCGCGCCACCGGACGCATTCGTGTCACGCCGGACACGTCCAGCCTCCACATCGCCAATCACAGGCTGCCACCTCAGCGCCGCCGCCTCCACGCCCAATCCGGAGCCGCCACCTCACCCTCTCTTTCCTCCCACCTCCGCGCGGCCCACGGGACCCGGATCGGGCCCGCACGAGCCCGCGTCACCGCCACCGTCTGCCCGTTTGGCCCGCGCTGCCGCGCCTCTCGGCCGGGCCCGCCGCTGTCGCCGCCG
>NC_041385.1:590717242-590721456 GCF_002162155.2 Triticum dicoccoides | reverse complement strand
CGCCCGAGCCGGCCGCTGCCTCCGCCGCCTCTTCGCGGGTCACCACCACGCGCCGTCGTGCGCTCGCCCCGCCGCCTCGGATCTCGCGGCCGCGCCCCTCCAGCGTCCTGCGCCTCCCAGGGTCTCCCCGCCGCCGGAGCTTGCTCCTCCCGTCGCCTCCCGAAGCTCGCCGCGCCACCGTCCCGTCCTCCGGCCTCCGCCGGAGCACCGCCTCCCGACGATCGGCGTCGCCCCGCGCGTCTCGTCGCCGGCTCCTCCTCGCCGGAGCGCCTCCTCCCCTAACCCAGGCCGCCTCCTTCCTCAACTCCGGTGGCCCGAGCCGGCCAACCTCGGAATCCGCGTCGTCCAGATCTATCCCGCAGGTTGACCCCGATTTCACTGTCCCTGAGATTTTGACATTATCATGCCATGTTCATCGCGTCATAACTCTGTGCATCTTGCTCCATTTTATGTGTGTAACATGTCAAAATGTTTGTTGAGAGATGCTCTTCATTTCATCCCATTGTGCCATGTTTGTTTGAGGTTATCTTGATGCCCTTATAATCGTTGCAAAAGTGCTATATAATGTTAACCTGCTGAAACTGTTATAACATGTTGTTTGTCTTTTTCATTGCATTTGGTGTGTGCATCCTATGAGCTTGATGTCTACATGTGTTTTGTGCTACATCATGCCATCTTCACAGTGGTGCCATCCATGTATTTTTTTGAGTCTTACAGTGAGTGCATCGAGCTCGTTAAGTAGGGTACTTGCTGTTGCTGTTTTGGTGGACTGTTTCTGTTATATTATGATGCTATGTAAACCTGCTTCTACAAGTCATTCTATGCATAATCTAGAGATGTTCACTAAGGGTGTTTTGTTATACATGTTATGATCTATCCATCCATGCCTCTGTTTGCATTTATAGCCTGCTGTAGATTGTTCTAATCTTGCCCTCAAGTTGCTAAATTATGTTGCTGTCAGCCTGTTAACATTAAGTCCAGTTTTGCCATGATCTTTGCTAGTGATCCATGCACCCTATGAATTTGCTCTTGCCATGCTTATCTTCATAAACATGTATTCTTACTGTTGGTTGCATTTCTATGCCATGTATTGCTCTGTGGTGAGTGGTTCAAGCTCACCAACATGCCTACTTATTGTTGTTCCTGCCATGTACGAATCTGTCATATAACTTGCCATGTTTACATGGGTGCCATCATATCTTCTGTTCCTTTTTGGATCATGGTCAGTAAGGGACTTTTCTTCTATGCAATTAGTATATTAATTACATGCCTTTGTTTGCCATGATAAGTTCCTGTAACATGTTGTTTGATAGCTCTAAACATTGCAACCTGAAACTGTTATTATTTGCAATCTTGCCATGTCCTTTTGAGCATGTTATATTGTTTTCTGGAGATAGCTCAGTGTTCATGTTTTGTCATGCTTTACCTATACTTCGTGTCCATGCCTTTTTTTTCTTATGTTGGGGTGCTGTAGCTTATTATTTTGATGCTTGCAAGATGCCTAGTTGCTGTTTTGGACAACTTGTCCTTTAAACTTGTATAGAGTGTATGTGTTGCACCGTTGCTCCGTTTTGAGTGTGCTCTATATGAAACTTGCTTGATTTTGCATGAAGTTTCATATTATCATGTTGCATCCTTGTTTTGAGGTGTTTTCTTGATGTTTGTATGCATTTTGCATCAATGCCATGTTTAACTTGTTTTGCTCATATCTTCTAGGCTGTAACTCCGAATTAAATGAACTTTATATGTAACTTGACTAGAATCTCGTGTAGATCATCTTGGTGCATCTTAACTTGCTGTTTAACAACTTGAACATAAGGTTTACTCAGTTCTGGACCAACTATGAAACTTGCATATGAGGACTTACCGGAATTGTAATATGTTGTTTCCGGCCTCATTTAAACTTGCCTTGATGTGTTGTTCTTGTTTGCATCATCTCTTGCCATGAGTATCCTCATCTAGCTTTGTCATGCATCATATGCTTGTTGTGCATCATGTCTTGTCTATGTGTGGTGTGTTTACCATGTTGTGTGCTTCTTCTCGATAGTTCCCGTTTCGTTGCGATCGTGAGGATTCGTTTGTCTTCGTGGCTTCATCTTCTTCATGGACTCGTTCTTCTTCCTAGTGGGATTTCAGGCAAGATGACCGCTACCTTGGATCTCATTACTATCATTGCTATGCTAGTTGCTTCGTTCTATCGCTATGCTGCGCTACCTATCGCTTGCTCTTCAAGCCTCCCAAATTGCCATGAACCTCTAAACTTTGACACCCTTCCTAGCAAACCGTTGTTTGGCTATGTTACCGCTTTGCTCAGCCCCTCTTATAGCATTGTTAGTTGTAGGTGAAGTTGAAGATTGCTCCATGGTGGACAGGTTTATGTTGGGATATCACAATATCTCTTATATTATTAATGCAACTATATACTTGGTAAAGGGTGGAAGGCTCGGCCTTATGCCTGGTGTTTTGTTCCACTCTTGTCGCCCTAGTTTCCGTCATACCGGTGTTATGTTCCCGGATTTTGCGTTCCTTACGCGGTTGGGTGATTTATGGGACCCCCTTGACAGTTCGCTTTGGATAAAACTCCTCCAGCAAGGCCCAACCTTGGTTTTACCATTTGCCTCACCTAGCCCTTTTCCTTTGGGTTTCCAGAGCCCGAGGGTCATCTTTATTTACCCCCCCCCCAGGGCCAGTGCTCGTTGTGAGTGTTGTTCCAACCTGTCAGCCGCCGGTGGCCACCAGGGGCAACTCTGGGATGGCCTACCGGAAGTTTGGACAATTCGGTGTGCCCTGAGAACGAGATATGTGCAGCTCCTATTAAGATTTGTCGGCACATTCGGGCGGCTTTGCTAGTCTTGTTTTACCATTGTCGAAATGTCTTGTAAACCGGGATTCCGAGACTGATCGGGTCTTCCTGGGAGAAGGAATATCCTTCGTTGATCGCGAGAGCTTATCATGGGATAAGTTGGGACACCCCTGCAGTTATGTGGCAGGTGGGAATTTGTTAATGTCCGGTTGTAGATAACTTGACACCAGATCTGAATTAAAACGCATCAACCACGTGTGTAGCCGTGATGGTCTCTTCTCGGCGGAGTCCGGGAAGTGAACACGGTTTTGGGTTATGTTTGACGTAAGTAGGAGTTTAGGATCACCTCTTGATCATTGCTAGTTTCACGACCGTTCCGTTTGCTCTCTTCTCGCTCTTATTTGCATATGTTAGCCACCATATCATGCTTAGTCGCTGCTGCAACCTCACCACTTTACCCCTTCCTTACCCTTTAAGCTTTGCTAGTCTTGATACCCATGGTAATGGGATTGCTGAGTCCTCGTGGCTCATAGATTACTACAACAATAGTTGCAGGTACAGGTTATGCGATGATCATGACGCGAGAGCGATGATTGCTTGTTTGGAGTTCTTCTTCTGCTTCTTCTTCGATCAGGGGATAGGTTCCAGGTAGGAAGCCTGGGATAGCAGGGTGGATGTCGTTTGAGTTTCTGCTTGTGCTCATCTGTAGTCGGATGTTGATCTTATGTAAGATGATGTTGTATTCGTGTGGCATTGTATGCCTTTTGTATATATCCCTACCTATTATGTAATGTTGATGTAATGATATCCACCTTGCAAAAGCTTTTCAATATGCGGGTCTATCCTTGGTTGAATCTTCGAGTTCCTCTTGGATAGGGTCGCATATTGGGCGTGACAAGTTGGTATCAGAGCCTCGACCGACCTTAGGAGCCCCCCTTGTGTGATTGTGTAGTTTGGCCGTTGTTGAGTCTACAAGAAAACTATTTTCGGAGTCTAGTTATATCGGAGAGTAGGAATTCTTTTTACTCCTCAGCCCCTTCGTCGCTCTAGTGAGGAATCTTGACGTAGGTGTTTTGAATTACTCCTCTTCCCATTCAAATTTTTCTTTAGGATCACGCAGTTGGTTTTCCGATCGGTGGTTCTCAGCTCTCTTAATCCGGTGCATTTCTCGTCAAGTTTACTCGAGCCTCTTCATCTTTGAGTCCAATCCTCAGTTGTTTTCTTTTCCCACCCGCCCACCCTTTTTCATCTCGGAGTCGGAGTCAGTAATCGAGTATCCATTCTACTCATGCAAAGCCTTTGCTTTCTCTCCTCAATAATTTTAACCGGTGTTTTTCTCTTCAAGTTATTCATCGTTTTCCCCCCTTCCAGTTGCCTTTGTTTTCCCGCCCTCCCACCCCTCTTCTTCCCG
>NC_041385.1:590703101-590716866 GCF_002162155.2 Triticum dicoccoides | reverse complement strand
CTGTTTCGACCATCAATTTCATTCATGCAGAGCCTCTTCAGTCTTCCCTCAATCACTTCAACCGGTGAATTCTCTTTTATTCGACATTCTTCATCTCTTTTCCGGTGGACCCAATTCAAGTTTTTCGGATTAATCATATTCTTTTCCTTGGATCAAGTGCTTTCCTTGCTCGTTCGCCTCTCGCTAGTTTATCCTTCTAGACTGTTCAAGACATCTCAGAAGATTCGTCTGTGTTCGAATTAATTCGAGGTTGTCACCTCATTCGAATATTTCAATTGTTCCGGTGTATCATCTATCTCTTCAACAAACCTTTTCAACGGTGCTATCTCTTCAGTGGGCCCTAACCCACAGGTCTTTTCCCAGGATCTTACCTGACTCTTCTAATTCCCCCGGAGTTATTCTCAATTCTTTTCAAAGTGTGACGTAAGAATGGATCCCATCACTCACATGCCTTCTCCAAGTTCGCTTTGTAATTTTTTCATTGTTGGCCCAAGCTCTTCGCTTTTCATTCTACCGGAGTACCTCAGTAATTTTGGTGGTGTTTCTCGTCGTCATTTGAAGACCGAAGAAGAGTTTTGCTCTAAATCTTGTCTGTTCTCGTGAAGTTTTGTGGTTCTAGCTTCATGTTATCCTCTCGAATTATTCCATTTGTCAGATATTGTTTTCTTACCCACCCGGAGCATGTCAGGAGTTGTTTTCCGTTTCTTTTCACCGGAGGCCATCATTCCAGAAGAATTCTTTGTCCTCACATTTCAGCTACCATTATCCAATTATCCCGGTTCTTCATTCAAATGTTCTTCAATCAGCTCGAGTTATTCCCGTTCCTTTGCATCTAAATCCCCTCAAGCATATTTGTTCTTCTAATTCTTCCCGGTGATTCATTCTCTTTTGTTAGTCATTTCCGAATTCTAACAGTGGTTCTTTCAAATTCTTTTTCCTTGATTATCATTTTAATCCATTCGTTCTTTCGAATCCTACCGGTGGTTCATAAATACTTTCTCAAGTTTTGTGCTATGTTCCCCCTTAATCCTTTTTCAAGAAGAATAAGTAGTATGCAAAATCCATTGCTTGTCATCAATTTAATTTGATGAAGGATAAGCATACAATAAATCTTATTCTTATTTCATCCAAGTGATTAATCCTTTTCTTCGGAGTTTGTTCTTGGTGAATAAATTCTAGTTCCTAGTATTTTCATCTTTTTCTTTTCCGGAGTTCAAATTTCCTCGGTCATTTCGTCAGAACCTCCATCTAAATCACCGCAAGCTTTAATCTCATTCCTTTCATCCTTCATTTCTATCTCATCATCCTTTTGTCATCGGAGTTCTTCATGGTGGTTCTTCATGATTTAATTCATTCTTCAAGAGTTCTTCAAGATTCTTGTTGGTGGAGTTCAAGTATCTTTTCTTCTCATGTCTCGAAGTGCAATTAATTCTCCATATTCTTTTGAAGTGGAGTTTTTCATTTCTTCATTCTTCTCAGCTATTTAAGCATTTGGTTGTGGCATAATTTCACCTCAAGTTTTGAGTTGTTTTGGACAAGTCCACAACAAGCTTATTCTTTCGTTGTTGATTTTCTCAACAACTCCGTTCAATCCTTTCTTCTAAGGTTGCTTTCAATTTCATTCGTGGCACAAGTTATCATTTTCTACTCCGTTCTTTTCATTCAACTCTTTCAATTCTTTCCGGAGGTTTTGTGTCATGTCTTCATCAAGTATCATTCCATCCTCTCAAGCTCGTGTTCTATTCCTCCATGTTTCAGCTGGAGTGCTGCCTAAATCCTTTCAGTCTTATTCATTTCTTATCTCGTTCTAACCGGAGTGGTTTCATAGTCTATCTGATTTCGTGAGCTTTCAATTCCCGCCATTCTCGTCGTTCCTCTCTTCTTCTCGAGTGCTCTCGATTCTTGGCTTCTCCTCTTGGGTTCTTGTTTCACCTCATTCCTTTTTCCTTCCGTCTCGGTCCTAAGATCTCGGCACGAGATCTCTTGTTAGTGGAGGAGTGTTGTAGCGCCCCGGGTTCGTTGCGCCAGGTGTCCGCCAGTTATTCGCCGTACTTGCCATGTCATTTGCTTGCGTGTTGCATTTTATCATGTCATCATGTGCATCTCATTTTGCATACGTGTTCGTCTCATGCATCCGAGCATTTTCCCCGTTGTCCGTTTTGCAATCCGGCACTCCTATGTCCTCCGGCGTCCCCTTCTTGTCTCTTTTCATGTGCGGGTGTTAAACGTTCTCGGAATGGACCGAGGTTTGCCAAGCGGTCTTGGTTTTGCACCGGTAGACTGTTGGAAATATGCCCTAGAGGCAATAATAAATTAGTTATTATTATATTTCCTTGTTCATGATAATCATTTATTATCCATGCTATAATTGTATTGATAGGAAACTCAGATACATGTGTGGGTACATGACAACACCACGTCCCTAGTACGCCTCTAGTTGACTAGCTCGTTGATCAATAGATGGTTATGGTTTCCTGACCATGGACATTGGATGTCGTTGATAACGGGATCACATCATTAGAAGAATGATGTGATGGACAAGACCCAATCCTAAGCCTAACACAAACATTGTAGTTCGTATGCTAAAGCTTTTCTAATGTCAAGTATCATTTCCTTAGACCATGAGATTGTGCAACTCCCGGATGCCGTAGGAATGCTTTGGGTGTACCAAACGTCACAACGTAACTGGGTGGCTATAAAGGTGCACTACAAGTATCTCCGAAAGTATCTGTTGGGTTGGCACGAATCGAGACTAGGATTTGTCACTCCGTGTAAACGAAGAGGTATCTCTGGGCCCACTCGGTAGGACATCATCATAATGTGCACAATGTGACCAAGGGGTTGATCACAGGATGATGTGTTACGGAACGAGTAAAGAGACTTGCCGGTAACGAGATTGAACAAGGTATCGGTATACCGACGATCGAATCTTGGGCAAGTACAATACCGTTAGACAAAGGGAATTGTATACGGGATTGATTGAGTCCTTGACATCATGGTTCATCCGATGAGATCATCGTAGAACATGTGGGAGCCAACATGGGTATCCAGATCCCGCTGTTGGTTATTGACCGGAGAACGTCTCGGTCATGTCTGCATGGTTCCCGAACCTGTAGGGTCTACACACTTAAGGTTCGAGACGCTAGGGTTATAAAGTTAGTTTGTATGTGGTTATCAAATGTTGTTCGGAGTCCCGGATGAGATCCCGGACGTCACGAGGAGTTCCGGAATGGTCCGAAGGTAAAGATTTATATATGGGAAGTCCTGTTTTGGTCACCGGAAAAGTTTCGGGTTTTATCGGTAACGTACCGGGACCACGGGGAGGGTCCTGGGGGTCCACCAAGTGTGGCCACCATCCCCGGAGGGCTGCATGGGCCAAGTGTGGGAGGGGACCAGCCCCAGGTGGGCTGGTGCGCCCCCACAAGGCCCAAGGCGCAAGGAAGAGTGGGAGGGGGGCAAACCCTAGGGCAGATGGGCCCTAAGGCCCACCCCAGGTGCGCCTCCCCTCTCTCCCCTTCTGGCCGCCACCCAGATGGGATCTGGGGGCTGCCGCCACCCCTGGGGAGGGAACCCTAGAGGGGGCGCAGCCCCCTCCCCTCCCCCTATATATAGTTGAGGTCTAGGGGCTGCCCAACAAACGAGTTTCTCTCCCTCTTTGCGCAGCCCTACCTCTCTCCCTTCTCCTCTCCCGTGGTGCTTGGCGAAGCCCTGCAGGATTGCCACGCTCCTCCATCACCACCACGCCGTTGTGCTGCTGCTGGATGGAGTCTTCCTCAACCTCTCCCTCTCTCCTTGCTGGATCAAGGCATGGGAGACGTCACCGGGCTGTACGTGTGTTGAACGCGGAGGTGCCATCCGTTCGGCACTAGGATCTCCGGTGATTTGGATCACGACGAGTACGACTCCTTCAACCCCGCTCTCTTGAACGCTTCCGCTTAGCGATCTACAAGGGTATGTAGATGCACTCTCCTTCCCCTCGTTGCTGGTTTCTCCATAGATAGATCTTGGTGACACGTAAGAAAATTTTGAATTTCTGCTACGTTCCCCAACAGTGGTATCAGAGCCAGGTTTATTGCGTAGATTCTTTGCACGAGTAGAACACAAAGTAGTTGTGGCCGTTGATTTTGTTCAATATGCTTACGTTACTAGTCCAATCTTGATTCGGCGGCATTGTGGGATGAAGCGGCCCGGACCGAACTTACACGTACACTTACGTGAGACAGGTTCCACCGACTGACATGCACTTGTTGCATAAGGTGGCTAGCGGGTGCCAGTCTCTCCCACTTTAGTCGGATCGGATTCGATGAAAAGGGTCCTTATGAAGGGTAAATAGCAATTGACATATCACGTTGTGGTTTTTGCGTAGGTAAGAAACATTCTTGCTAGAAACCCATAGCAGCCACGTAAAACATGCAAACAACAATTAGAGGACATCTAACTTGTTTTTGCAGGGTATGCTATGTGATGTGATATGGCCAAGAAGAATGTGTTGAATGATATGTGATGTATGAGATTGATCATGTTCTTGTAATAGGAATCACGACTTGCATGTCGATGAGTATGACAACCGGCAGGAGCCATAGGAGTTGTCTTTATTTATTGTATGACCTGCATGTCATTTAACAACGCCATGTAATTACTTTACTTTATTGCTAACCGGTAGCCATAGTAGTAGAAGTAATAAGTTGGCGAGACAACTTCATGGAGACACGATGATGGAGATCATGATGATGGAGATCATGGTGTCATGCCGGTGACGATGATGATCATGGAGCCCCGAAGATGGAGATCAAAAGGAGCAAAATGATATTGGCCATATCATGTCACTTTTTTGATTGCATGTGATGTTTATCATGTTTATGCATCTTATTTGCTTAGAACGACGGTAGTAAATAAGATGATCC
This sequence comes from Triticum dicoccoides, assembly GCF_002162155.2. Classification (NCBI taxonomy): domain Eukaryota; kingdom Viridiplantae; phylum Streptophyta; class Magnoliopsida; order Poales; family Poaceae; genus Triticum; species Triticum dicoccoides. The sequence goes on along the minus strand of NC_041385.1, from coordinate 590,711,962 downwards.
CTCATTAAAATTTCAATAAAGTGTTCCCCCTAATTGTGCACCGTTGCGAAAGTTCGTCGTTTCGAAGCACCACGTGATGATCAGGTGTGATAGATTCTTACGTTCACATACAACGGGTGTAAGCTAGATTTACACACGCGAAACACTTAGGTTGACTTGACGAGCCTAGCATGTACAGACATGGCCTCGGAACACAAGAGACCGAAAGGTCGAGCATGAGTCGTATAGTAGATACGATCAACATGAAGATGTTCACCGATGATGACTAGTCCGTCTCTCGTGATGATCGGACACGGCCTAGTTGACTCGGATCATGTAATCACTTAGATGACTAGAGGGATGTCTATCTGAGTGGGAGTTCATAAGATGAACTTAATTATCCTGAACATAGTCAAAAGATCTTTGCAAATTATGTCGTAATCTCGCGCTTTAGTTCCACTGTTTAGATATGTTCCTAGAGAAAATATAGTTGAAAGTTGACAGTAGCGATTATGCGGACAATAGAAAGCTTATGTCCTTAATGCACCGCTCAGTGTGCTGAACCTCAAATGACGTCTGTGGATGTTGCGAACATTGGACATACACGTTTTGATAACTACGTGATAGTTCGGTTAAACGGTTTAGAGTTGAGGCACCAAAGACGTTTTTTTGAAACGTCGCGGAACATATGAGATGTTTCGAGGGCTGAAATTGGGATTTCAGGCTCGTGCCCACGTCAAGAGGTATGAGACCTCCGATGATTTTCTTAGCCTGCAAACTAAGGGAGAAAAGCTCAATCGTTGAGCTTGTGCTCAGATTGTCTGAAAGCGACAATCACTTCAATCGAGTGGGAGTTGATCTTCTAGAGATAGTGATGTTTCTCCAAAGTCATTGCCACAAGGCTGCTAGAGCTTCGTGATGAACTATAACATATCAGGGATAGATATGATGATCCTTGAGGTATTCGTGATGTTTGACACTACGAAGGTAGAAATCAAGAAGGAGCATCAATTATTGATGGTTGGTGAAACCACTAGTTTCAAGAAGGGAAAGGGCAAGAAGGGATACTTCATGAAACGGCAAATCAGCTCCTGCTCTAGTGAAGAAACCCAAGGTTGAACCCAAACACGAGACTAAGTGCTTCTGTAATAAGGGGAACAACCACTGGAACAGAATTACCCTAGATACTTGGTAGATGAGAAGGCTGGCAAGGTCGATAGAAGTATATTAGATATACATTATGTTAATGTGTACTTTACTAGTACTCCTAGTAGCACCAGGGTATTAAGATACCGGTTCGGTTGCTAAGTGTTAGTAACTCGAAATAAAAGAGCTACAGAATAAACGGAGACTAGCTAAAGGGGAGCTGACGATATTTGTTGGAAGTGTTTCCAAGTTTGATGTGATCAAACATCGCACGCTCCCTCTATCATCAAGATTAGTATTAAACCTGAATAATTGTCATTTGGTGTTTGCGTTGAGCATAGACATGATTGGATTATGTCTATCGCAATATGGTTATTCATTTAAGGAGAATAATGGTTACTCTATTTATTTGAATAATACCTTCAATGGTCTTGCACCTAAAGGAATGGTTTATTGAATCTCGATCTTAGTGATACGCATTTTCATGCCAAGAGATATAAGATAGTAATGATAGTACCACTTACTTGTGGCACTGCCATGTAAGTCATATTGGTGTAAAACGCATGAAGAAGCTCCATGTTGATGGATCTTTGGACTCACTCGTTTTGAAAAGTTTGAGACATGCGAACCATGTCTATTGGTGTATACGCATGAAGAAACTCCATGCAGATGGATCATTTGGACTCACTTGATTTTGAATCACTTGAGATATGCAAATCATACCACATGGGCAAGATGACTAAAAAGCCTCGTTTTTCAGTAAAATGGAACAAGATAGCAACTTGTTGGAAGTAACACATTTTGATGTGTGTAGTCCAATGAGTGCTGAGGCATGCAGTGAATATCGTTATGTTCTTACTTCACAGATGATTCGAGTAGATGTTGAGTATATTTACTTGATGAAACACAAGTCTGAATTATTAAATGGTTCAAATAATTTCAGAGTGAAGTTGAAGATCATCGTGACAAGAGGATAAAATGTCTATGATATGATCATAGAGATGAGTATCTGAATTACGAGCTTTGGCACGCAATTAAGACATTGTGGAAATTGTTTCACAATTAATACCGCCTGGAACACCATAGTGTGAGGGTGTGTCCGAACATCATAGTTGCACCCTATTGGATATGGTGCGTACCATGATGTCTCTTATCAAATTACCACTATCGTTCATGGGTTAGGCATTAGAGACAACCGCACTCACTTTAATAGGGCACCACGTAATTCCGTTGAGACGACACCGTTTGAACTATGGTTTGGAGAAACCTAAGTTGTCGTTTCTTAAAAGTTTGGGGCTATGATGCTTATGTGAAAAGTTTCATCATGATAAGCTCGAACCCAAAACGGATAAATACATCTTCATAGGATACCCAAAATGGTTGGGTATACCTCCTATCTCAGATCTGGAAGCAAAAGTAATTGTTTCTAGAAACGGATCCTTTCTCGAGGAAAAGTTTCGCTCGAAAGAATTGAGTGGGAGGATAGTGGAGACTTGATGAGGTTATTGAACCGTCACTTCAACTAGTGTGTAGCAGGGCACAGGAAGTTGTTCCTGTGGCGCCTACACCAATTGAAGTAGAAGCTTATGATAGTGATCATGAAGTCTCGGATCAAGTCACTAATGTACCTCGTAGGGTGACAAGGATGCGTACTACTTCAAAGTGGTAAGAAATCCTGTCTTAGAGGTCATGTTGCTAGACAACAATGAACCTATGAGCTATGGAGAAGCGATGGTGGGCCCAGATTCCGACGAATGGCTCGAGGCCATAAAATCCGAGAAAGGATCCATGACTTTGGAAGAAATACTTGATGGTCGTAAGGCCATTGGGTACAGATGGATTTTAAAAGAAAGACAGACAATGATGGTAAGAATCACCATTAAGAAAGCTCAACTTGTCGTTAAGATGTTTTCTGACAAGTTCAAGGAGTTGACTACGGTGAGGCTTTCTCACTCGTAGCGATGCTAAGAGTCTATTGGAAATGGATTAGCAGTTGCTGCATTATTTATGAAGTCTTGTAGATAGAATGTCAAAACATTGTTTCCTCGACAGTTTTCTTGAGGAAAGGTTGTATGTGATACAACCAGAAGATTTTGACAATCCTGAAGAACGCTAACAAATATGCAGAACTCCAGCAATCCTCCTAAGGACTGGAGTAAGCATCTCGGAGTTGGAATGTACGCTTTGATGAGATGATCAAAGATTTTGGGTTTATACAAAAGTTTATGAGAAACTTGTATTTCCAAAGAAGTGAGTGGGAGCGCTATAGAATTTCTGATGAATATATGTTGTTGACATATTGTTGATCAGAAATGATGTAGAATTTCTAAAAAGCATATAGGGTTTTTTGAAAAGTATTTTCAAGGGAAAACCTGGATTAAGCTACTTGAACATTGAGCATCAAGATCTATGAGGATAGATCAAAACCGCTTAATGGTATTTTCAAATGAGCATATACCTTGACATGATCTTGAAGGTGTTCAAGATGGATCAGTCAAAGAAGGAGTTCTTGCCTGAGATGTAAGGTATGAAGTTAAGACTTAAAGCTCGACCACAGCAGAATAGAGAGAAAGGACGAAGGTCGTCCCCTATGCTTCAGACGTAGGCTCTATAGTATGCTATGCTGTGTACCGCACCGAAAGTGTGCCTTGCCATGAGTCAGTCAAGGGGTACAAGAATGATCCAGGAATGGATCATTGGACAGCGGTCAAAATTGTCCTTGGAGTAAATAAGGACATGTTTCTCGATTATGGAGGTGATAAAGAGTTCGGCGTAAAGGGTTACGTCGATGCAAGCTTTAACACCTATCCGAGTGACTCTGAGTAGCAAACCGGATACGTATAGTGGAGCAACTATTTGGAATAGCTCCAAGTGGAGCGTGGAAGCAGCATTTACAGAATGACCTAGTGATTTGCGAAGTACATACGGATCTGAATGTTGCAAACCCGCTGACTAAAACCTCTCTCACAAGCAAAACATGATCAAACCACAGAACTCATTGAGTCTTAATCACATGATGATGTGAACTAGTTTAATGACACTAGTAAACTCTTTGGATGTTGGTCACATGGCGATGTGACCTGTGAGTGTTAATCACATGGCGATGTGAACTAGATTATTGACTCTAGTGCAAGTGGGAGACTGTTGGAAATATGCCCTAGAGGCAATAATAAATTAGTTATTATTATATTTCCTTTTTCATGATAATCGTTTATTATCCATGCTATAATTGTATTGATAGGAAACTCAGATACATGTGTGGGTACATAGACAACACCATGTCCCTAGTAAGCCTCTAGTTGACTAGCTCGTTGATCAATAGATGGTTACGGTTTCCTGACCATGGACATTGGATGTCGTTGATAACGGGATCAAATCATTAGAAGAATGATGTGATGGACAAGACCCAATCCTAAGCCTAGCACAAAGATCGTAGTTCGTATGCTAAAGCTTTTCTAATGTCAAGTATCATTTCCTTAGACCATGAGATTGTGCAACTCCCGGATGCCGTAGGAATGCTTTGGGTGTACCAAACGTCACAATGTAACTGGGTGGCTATAAAGGTGCACTACAAGTATCTCCGAAAGTATCTGTTGGGTTGGCACGAATCGAGACTGGGATTTGTCACTCCGTGTAAATGGAGAGGTATCTCTGGGCCCACTCAGTAGGACATCATCATAATGTGCACAATGTGACCAAGGGGTTGATCACAGGATGATGTGTTACGGAACGAGTAAAGAGACTTGCCGGTAACGAGATTGAACAAGGTATCGGTATACCGACGATCGAATCTCGGGCAAGTACAATACCGTTAGACAAAGGGAATTGTATACGGGATTGATTGAGTCCTTGACATCGTGGTTCATCCGATGAGATCATCGTAGAACATGTGGGAGCCAACATGGGTATCCAGATCCCGCTGTTAGTTATTGACCGGAGAACGTCTCGGTCATGTCTGCATGGTTCCCGAACCCGTAGGGTCTACACACTTAAGGTTCGAGATGCTAGGGTTATAAAGGAAGTTTGTATGTGGTTACCTAATGTTGTTCGGAGTCCCGGATGAGATCCCGGACGTCACGAGGAGTTCTGGAATGGTCCGGAGGTAAAGATTTATATATGGGAAGTCCTGTTTTGGTCACCGGAAAAGTTTCGGGTTTTATCAGTAACGTACCCGGACCACCGGGAGGGTCCCGGAGGTCCACCAAGTGGCAACACCATCCCCAGAGGGCTGCATGGGCCAAGTGTGGGAGGGGACCAGCCCCAGGTGGGCTGGTGCGCCCCCCCACAAGGCCCAAGGCGCAAGGAAGAGTGGGAGGGGGGCAAACCCTAGGGCAGATGGGCCATAAGGCCCACCCCAGGTGCGCCTCCCCTCTCTCCCCTTCTGGCCGCCACCCAGATGGGATCTGGGGGCTGCCGCCACCCCTGGGGAGGGAACCCTAGAGAGGGCGCAGCCCCCTCCCCTCCCCCTATATATAGTTGAGGTCTAGGGGCTGCCCAACAGACGAGTTTCTCTCCGTCTTGGCGCAGCCCTACCTCTCTCCCTTCTCCTCTCCCGTGGTGCTTGGCGAAGCCCTGCGGGATTGCCACGCTCCTCCATCACCACCACGCCGTTGTGCTGCTGCTAGATGGAGTCTTCCTCAACCTCTCCCTCTCTCCTTGCTGGATCAAGGCATGGGAGACGTCACCGGGCTGTACGTGTGTTGAACACGGAGGTGCCGTCCGTTCGGCACTAGGATCTCCGGTGATTTGGATCACGACGAGTACGACTCCTTCAACCCCGTTCTCTTGAACGCTTCCGCTTAGGGATCTACAAGGGTATGTAGATGCACTCTCCTTCCCCTCGTTGTTGGTTTCTCCATAGATAGATCTTGGTGACATGTAAGAAAATTTTGAATTTCTGCTACGTTCCCCAACAGTGGTATCAGAGCCAGGTTTATTGCGTAGATTCTTTGCACGAGTAGAACACAAAGTAGTTGTGGGCATTGATTTTGTTCAATATGCTTACCGTTACTAGTCCAATCTTGATTTGGCGGCATTGTGGGATGAAGCGGCCCGGACCGACCTTACACGTACACTTACGTGAGACAGGTTCCACCGACTAACATGCACTTGTTGCATAAGGTGGCTAGCGGGTGCCAGTCTCTCCCACTTTAGTCGGATCGGATTCTATGAAAAGGGTCCTTATGAAACTGTTATAACATGCCGTTTTGTCTTTTTCATTGCATTTGGTGTGTGCATCCTATGAGCTTGATGTCTACATGTGTTTTTTGCTACATCATGCCATCTTCACAGTGGTGCCATCCATGTATTTTTGTGAGTCATACAGTGAGTGCATCGAGCTCGTTAAGTAGGGTACTTGTTGTTGCTGTTTTGGTGTACTGTTTCTGTTATATTATGATGCTATGTAAACCTGCTTCTACAAGTCATTCTATGCATAATCTGGAGATGTTCACTAAGGATGTTTTGTTATACATGTCATGCTCTATCCATCCATGCCTCTGGTCGCATTTATAGCCTGTTGTAGCTTGTTGTAATCTTGCCCTCAAGTTGCTAAATTATGTTTCTATCAGCCTGTTAACATTAAGTCCAGTTTTGCCATGATCTTTGCTAGTGATCCATGCACCCTATGAACTTGCTCTTGCCATGCTTATCTTCATAAACATGTATTCTTACTGTTGGTTGCCTTGACATGCCATGTATTGCTCTGTGGTGAGTGGTTCAAGCTCACCAACATGCCTACTTATTGTTGTTCCTGCCATGTACGGATCTGTCATATAACTTGCCATGTTTACATGGGTGCCATCATATCTTCTGTTCCTTTTTGGCTCATGGTCAGTAAGGGAATTTTGTTCTATGCAATTATTATATTCATTACATGCCTTTGTTTGCCATGATAAGTTCTTGTAACATGTTGTTTGTTAGCTCTAAACATTGCAACCTGATGTTATTTCTGCTAAGCCTAAAACTGTTATTATTTGCAATCTTGCCATGTCCTTTTGAGCATGTTATATTGTTTGATGGAGATAGCTCAGTGTTCATGTTTTGTCATGCTTTACATGTACTTCGTGCCCATGCCTTTTGTTCTTATGTTGGGGTGTTGTAGCTTATCATTTTGATGCTTGCAAGTTGCCTAGTTGCTGTTTTGGACAGCTTGTCCCTTAAACTTGTAGAGTGTATGTGTTGCACCGTTGCTCCGTTTTGAGTGTGCTCTATATGAAACTTGCTTGATTTTGCATGAAGTTTCATATTATCATGTTGCATCCTTGTTTTGAGGTGTTTGCTTGATGTTTGTATGCATTTTGCATCAATGCCATGTTTAACTTGTTTTGCTCATATCTTCTAGGCCGTAACTCCGAATTAAATGAACTTTATATGTAACTTGACTAGAATCTCGTGTAGATCATCTTGGTGCATCTTAAGTTGCTGTTTAACAACTTGAACATAAGGTTTATTCAGTTCTGGACCAACTATGAAACTTGCATATGAGGACTTACCGGAATTGTTATATGTTGTTTCCGGCCTCATTTAAACTTGCCTTGATGTGTTGTTCTTGTTTGCATCATCTGTTGCCATGAGTAGCCTCATCTAGCTTTGTCATGCATCATATGCTTGTTGTGCATCAAGTCTTGTCTATGTGTGGTGTGTTTACCATGTTGTGTGCTTCTTCTCGATAGTTCCTGTTTCGTTGCGATCGTGAGTATTCGTTTGTCTACGCTTGGTTCGTCTTCGTGGCTTCATCTTCTTCATGGACTCGTTCTTCTTCCTAGCGGGATTTCAAGCAAGATGACCGCTACCTTGGATCTCATTACTATCATTGCTATGCTAGTTGCTTCGTTCTATCACTATGCTGCGCTACCTATCGCTTGCTCTTCAAGCCTCCCAAATTGCCATGAACCTCTAACCTTTGACACCCTTCCTAGCAAACCGTTGTCTGGCTATGTTACCGCTTTGCTCAGCCCCTCTTATAGCGTTGTTAGTTGCAGGTGAAGTTGAAGATTGCTCCATGGTGGACAGGTTTATGTTGGGATATCACAATATCTCTTATATTATTAATGCATCTATATACTTGGTAAAGGGTGGAAGGCTCGGCCTTATGCCTGTTGTTTTGTTCCCGGATTTTGCGTTCCTTACGCGGTTGGGTGATTTATGGGACCCCCTTGACAGCTCGCTTTGAATAAAACTCCTCCAGCAAGGCCCAACTGTTGGGGAACGTAGTAATTTCAAAAAAATTCCTACGCACACGCAAGATCATGGTGATGCATAGCAACGAGAGGGGAGAGTATTGTCCACATACCCTCGTAGACCGTAAGCGGAAGCGTTATGACAATGCGGTTGATGTAGTCGTACGTCTTCACGATCCGACCGATCCAAGTACCACATGTACGGCACCTCCGAGTTCAGCACACGTTCAACTCGATGACGATCCCCGGACTTCGGTCCATCAAAGTGTCGGGGATGAGTTCCGTCAGCACGACGGCGTGGTGACGATGATGATGTTCTACCGGCGCAGGGCTTCACGTAAACTCCGCGACGATATGACCGAGGTGGAATATGGTGGAGGGGGGCACCGCACACGGCTAAGGAACGATTTTGAAGATCAACTTGTGTGTCCTAGGGTGCCCCCCTGCCCCCGTATATAAAGGAGCAAGGGGGGTGCGGCTGGCCCTAGGAGGAGGCGCGCCGGAGGAGTCCTACTCCCACCGGGAGTAGGACTCCCTCCCTTTCCCTAGTTGGAT
>NC_041385.1:590677487-590702980 GCF_002162155.2 Triticum dicoccoides | reverse complement strand
CCCCCTCCTTGGCCAATTCGGACTTGGGGGGGAGGGGCGCGCGGCTGCCCCCAGGCCACCTCTCCTCTTCCTCCACTAGGCCCAATAAGGCCCATTAGGTTACCGGGGGGTTCCGGTAACCTCCCGGTACTCCGGTAAAATGTCGATTTCACCCGGAACACTTCCGATGTCCAAACATAGGCTTCCAATATATCCATCTTTATGTCTCGACCATTTCGAGACTCCTCGTCATGTCCGTGATCACATCCGGGACTCCGAACAAACTTTGGTACATCAAAACTTATAAACTCATAATAAAACTGTCATCGTAACGTTAAGCGTGCGGACCCTACGGGTTCGAGAACTATGTAGACATGACCTAGAACTATACTCGGTCAATAACCAATAGCGGAACCTGGATGCTCATATTGGCTCCTACATATTCTACAAAGATCTTTATCGGTCAAACCGCATAACAACATACGTTGTTCCCTTTGTCATCGGTATGTTACTTGCCCGAGATTCGATCGTCGGTATCCAATACCTAGTTCAATCTCGTTACCGGCAAGTCTTTTTACTCGTTACGTAATGCATCTTCCGTAACTAACTCGTTAGCTACATTGCTTGCAAGGCTTTTAGTGATGTGCATTACCGAGAGGGCCCGGAGATACCTCTCCGACAATCGGAGTGACAAAACCTAATCTCGAAATACGCCAAACCAACATGTACCTTTGGAGACACCTGTAGAGCTCCTTTATAATCACCCAGTTACGTTGTGACGTTTGGTAGCACACAAAGTGTTCCTCCGGTAAACGGGAGTTGCATAATCTCACAGTTACAGGAACATGTATAAGTCATGAAGAAAGCAATAGCAATATACTAAACGATCAAGTGCTAGGCTAACGGAATGGGTCATGTCAATCACATCATTCTCCTAATGATGTGATCCCATTAATCAAATGACAACACATGTCTATGGTTAGGAAACATAACCATCTTTGATTAATGAGCTAGTCAAGTAGAGGCATACTAGTGACGTTTATGTTTGTCTATGTATTGACACATGTATCATGTTTCCGGTTAATACAATCCTAGCATGAATAATAAACATTTATCATGATATGAGGAAATAAATAATAACTTTGTTATTGCCTCTAGGGCATATTTCCTTCAGTCTCCCACTTGCACTAGAGTCAATAATCTAGATTACATAGTAATGATTCTAACACCCATGGAGTCTTGGTGCTGATCATGTTTTGCTCGTGGAAGAGGCTTAGTCAATGGGTCTGCAACATTCAGATCCGTATGTATCTTGCAAATCTCTATATCTCCCACCTGGAATTGGTCCGGGATGGAATTGAAGCGTCTCTTGATGTGCTTGGTCCTCTTGTGAAATCTTGATTCCTTTGCCAAGGCAATTGCACCAGTATTGTCACAGAAGATCTTCATTGGTCCCGATGCACTAGGTATGACACCTAGATCGAAAATGAACTCCTTCATCCAGACTCCTTCATTTGCTGCTTCCGAAGCAGCTATGTACTCCGCTTCACATGTAGATCCCGCCATGACGCTTTGTTAAGAACTGCACCAACTTACAGCTCCATCGTTTAATAAAAACAAATATCCGGTTTGCGATCTAGAATTGTCCGGATCAGTGTCAAAGCTTGCATCGACGTAACCATTTACGACTAGCTCCTTGTCACCTCCATATACGAGAAACATATCCTTAGTCCTTTTCAGGTATTTCAGGATGTTCTTGACCGCTGTCCAGTGATCCACTCCTGGATTACTTTGGTACCTTCCTGCCAAGCTTATTGCTAAGCACACGTCAGGTCTAGTACACAGCATTGCATACATGATAGAGCCTACGGCTGAAGCATAGGGAACATCTTTCATTTTCTCTCTATCTTCTGCTGTGGTCGGGCATTGAGTCTGCCTCAATTTCACACCTTGTAGCACAGGCAAGAACCCTTTCTTTGCCTGATCCATTTTGAACTTTTTCAAAACTTTATCAAGGTATGTGCTTTGTGAAAGTCCAATTAAGCGTCTTGATCTATCTCTATAAATCTTGATGCCCAATATGTAAGCAGCTTCACCGAGGTCTTTCATAGAAAAACTTTTATTCAAGTATCCCTTTATGCTATCCAGAAATTCTATATCATTTCCAATTAATAATATGTCATCTACATAAAATCAATAATGCTATAGAGCTCCCACTCGCTTTCTTGTAAATACAGGCTACTCCAAAAGTCTGTATAAAACCATATGCTTTGATCACACTATCAAAGTGTTTATTCCAACTCCGAGATGCTTGCACCAGTCCATAAATGGATTGCTGGAGCTTGCATACTTTGTTAGCACCTTTTGGATCAACAAAACCTTCTGGTTGCATCATATACAACTCTTCTTCCAGAAATCCATTCAAGAATGTAGTTTTAACATCCATTTGCCAAATTTCATAATCATAAAATGCAGCAATTGCTAACATGATTCAGATAGACTTAAGCATCGCTACGGGTGAGAAAGTCTCATCGTAGTCAACCCCTTGAACTTGTCAAAAACCTTTTGCAACAAGTCAAGCTTTATAGATAGTTACATTACCATCGGCGTCAGTCTTCTTCTTAAAGATCCATTTATTCTCAATGGCTTGCCGATCATCGGGCAAGTCAACCAAAGTCCATACTTTGTTCTCATACATGGATCCCATCTCAGATTTCATGGCCTCTAGCCATTTTGCGGAATCTGGGCTCAACATCGCTTCCTCATAGTTCGTAGGTTCGTCATGGTCAAGTAACATGACTTCCAGAACAGGATTACCGTACCACTCTGGTGCGGATCTTACTCTGGTAGACCTACGAGGTTCAGTAGAAACTTGATCCGAAGTTTCATGATCAATATCATTAGCTTCCTCAGTAATTGGTGTAGTTGTCACAGGAACCGGTTCTTGTGATGAACTACTTTCCAATAAGGGAGCAGGTACAGTTACCTCATCAAGTTCTACTTTCCTCCCACTCACTTCTTTCGAAAGAAACTCCTTCTCTAGAAAGGATCTGAATTTAGCAACGAAAATCTTGCCCTCAGATCTGTGATAGAAGGAATACCCAACAGTCTCTTTTGGGTATCCTATGAAGACACATTTCTCCGATTTGGGTTCGAGCTTATCTGGTTGAAGTTTCTTCACATAAGCATTGCAGCCCCAAACTTTAAGAAACGGCAACTTTGGTTTCTTGCCAAACCACAGTTCATGAGGCGTCGTCTCAACAGATTTTGATGGTGCCCTATTTAACGTGAATGCGGCCGTCTCTAAAGCATAACCCCAAAACGATAGCGGTAAATCAGTAAGAGACATCATAGATCGCACCATATCTAGTAAAAGTATGATTAAGACGTTCGGACACACCATTTCGTTGTGGTGTTCTGGGTGGCGTGAGTTGCGAAACTATTCCGCATTGTTTCAAATGTAAACCAAACTCGTAACTCAAATATTCTCCTCCACGATCAGATCATAGAAATTTTATTTTCTTGTTACGATGATTTTCCACTTCACTCTGAAATTCTTTGAACTTTTCAAATGTTTCAGACTTGTGTTTCATTAAGTAGATATACCCATATCTGCTCAAATCATCTGTGAAGGTGAGAAAATAACGATACCCGCCGCAAGCCTCAACATTCATTGGACCACAAACATTAGTATGTATGATTTCCAACAAATCAGTTGCTCGCTCCATAGTTCCGAAGAACGGTGTTTTAGTCATCTTGCCTATGAGGCACGGTTCGCAAGTACCAAGTGATTCATAATCAAGTGATTCCAAAAGCCCATCAGTATGGAGTTTCTTCATGCGCTTTACACCGATATGACCTAAACAGAAGTGCCACAAATAAGTTGCACTATCATTATCAACTCTGCATCTTTTGGTTTCAACACTATGAATATGTGTGTCACTACTATTGAGATTCAATAAAAATAGACCACTCTTCGAGGGTGCATGACCATAAAAGATATTACTCATATAAATAGAACAACCATTATTCTCTGATTTAAATGAATAACCGTCTCGCATCAAACAAGATCCAGATATAATGTTCATGCTCAACGCTGGCACCAAATAACAATTATTTAGGTCTAAAACTAATCCCGAAGGTAGATGTAGAGGTAGCATGCCAACCGCGATCACATCGACTTTGGAACCATTTCCCACGCGCATCGTCACCTCGTCCTTAGCCAATCTTCGCTTAATCCGTAGTCCCTGTTTCGAGTTGCAAATATTAGCAACAGAACAAGTATCAAATACCCAGGTACTATTGCGAGCATTAGTAAGGTACACATCAATAACATGTATATCACATATACCTTTGTTCACCTTGCCATCCTTCTTATCCGCCAAATACTTGGGGCAGTTCCGCTTCCAGTGTCCAGTCTGCTTGCAGTAGAAGCACTCAGTCTTAGGCTTAGGTCCAGACTTGGGTTTCTTCTCTTGAGCAGCAACTTGTTTGATGTTCTTCTTGAAGTTCCCCTTCTTCTTCCCTTTGCCCTTTTTCTTGAAACTGGTGGTCTTGTTGACCATCAACACTTGATGCTCCTTCTTGATTTCTACCTCCGTGGCTTTTAGCATTGCGAAGAGCTCGGGAATAGTCTTGTCCATCCCTTGCATATTATAGTTCATCACGAAGCTCTTGTAGCTTGGTGGCAGTGATTGAAGAATTCTGTCAATGACACTATCATCAGGAAGATTAACTCCCAGTTGAATCAAATGATTATTATACCCAGACATTTTGAGTATGTGTTCACTGACAGAACTATTCTCCTCCATCTTGCAGCTATAGAACTTATTGGACACTTCATATCTCTCAATCCGGGCATTTGCTTGAAATATTAACTTCAACTCCTGGAACATCTCATATGCTCCATGACGTTCAAAACGTCGTTGAAGACCCGGTTCTAAGCCGTAAAGAATGGCACACTGAACTATCGAGTAGTCATCAGCTTTGCTCTGCCAGACGTTCTTAACATCGTCAGTTGCATCAGCAGTAGGCCTGGCACCCAGTGGTGCTTCCAGGACGTAATTCTTCTGTGCAGCAATGAGGATAATCGTCAGGTTACGGACCGAATCCGTGTAATTTCTACCATCATCTTTCAACTTAGCTTTCTCAAGGAACACATTAAAATTCAACGGAACAACAGCACGAGCCATCTATCTACAACAAACATAGACAAGCAGAATACTATCAGGTACTAAGTTCATGATAAATTTAAGTTCAATTAATCATATTACTTAAGAACTCCCACTTAGATAGACATCCCTCTAATCCTCTAAGTGATTACATGATCCATATCAACTACACCATGTCCGATCGTCACGTGAGATGGAGTAGTTTCAACGGCGAACATCAATATGTTGATCATATCTACTATATGATTCACGCTCGACCTTTCGATCTCCGTGTTCCGAGGCCATATCTGTTATATGCTAGGCTCGTCAAGTTTAACCTGAGTATTCCGCGTGTGCAATTGTTTTGCACCCGTTTGTCACGCCCAAGATGCGACCCTATCCTAAAGGAACTCGAAGGTCCCACCAAGGATAGAAGTGCATCTTGAAGACGCTTTTGTAAGGTGGATATCATTACATCAACATTACATAATAGTTGGGGATACATACAAGAGGCATACAATGCCACATGAATACATCAATACATCATACACAAGATCAACATCCGACTACGGATGAAACACAAACAGAAACTCAAACGACATCCACCCTGCTAGCCCAGGCTACCGACCTGGAACCTATCCCCTGATCGAAGAAGAAGCAGAAGAAGAACTACAAACAAGCAAACATCGCTCTCGCGTCATGATCATCGCAAAACCTGTACCTGCAACTGTTGTTGTAGTAATCTGTGAGCCACAAGGACTCAGCAATCCCATTACCATGGGTATCAAGACTAGCAAAGCTTAATGGGAAAGGAAAGGGTAAAGTGGTGAGGTTGCAGCAGTAGCTAAGCATATATGGTGGCTAACCAACGCAAATAAGAGCGAGAAGAGAAGCAAAGGAACGGTCGTCAACTAGCAATGATCAAGAGGTGATCCTGAACACCTACTTACGTCAAACATAACCCAGAAACCGTGTTCACTTCTCGGACTCCGCCGAGAAGAGACCATCATGGCTACACACGCGGTTGATGCATTTTAATTCGGATCAGGTGTCAAGTTATCTACAACCGGACATTAACAAATTCCCATCTGCCACATAACCGCGGGCACGGCTCTCGAAAGTTTATACCTTGCAGGGGTGTCCCAACTTAGCCCATGATAAGCTCTCGCGATCAACGAAGGATATACCTTCTCCCAGGAAGACCCGATCAGTCTCGGAATCCCGGTTTACAAGACATTTCGACAATGGTAAAACAAGACCAGCAAAGCCGCCCGGATGTGCCGACAAATCCCGATAGGAGCTGCACATATCTCGTTCTCAGGGCACACCGAATGAGCCAGACGTCGGGTTGGCATAGACCCTGGTTGCCCAGGGGGCGCCGGACATCGCTTAGTTTGGACCAACACTTAGACAAGCATTGGCCCGGGGGGCTAAAATAAAGATGACCCTCGGGTTGACCGACCCAAGGGAAGGATATAGGTGGTGGTGAGGCAAATGGTAAAACCAAGGTTGGGCCTTGCTGGACGAGTTTTATTCAAAGCGAACTCTCAAGGGGGTCCCATAAATCACCCGACCGCATAAGGAACGCAAAATCCGGGAACATAACACCGGTATGACGGAAACTGGGGCGGCAAGAGTGGAACAAAACACCAGGCATAAGGCCGAGCCTTCCACCCTTTACCAAATATATAGATGCATTAATAATATAAGAGATATTGTGATATCCCAACCAAAATCCTATCCACCATGAAGAAATCTTCAACTTCACCTGCAACTAGCAACGCTATAAGAGGGGCTGAGCAAAGCGGCAACATAGCCAATCAATGGTTTGCTAGGAGGGGTGTCAAAGGTTAGAGGTTCATGGCAATTTTGGGGGGGCTTGATGAGCAAATGATAGGTAACGCAGCATAGCGATAGAACGAAGCAACTAGCATAGCAATGATAGTACTGAGATCCAGGGTAGCGGTCATCTTACCTGAAATCCCACTAGGAAGAAGAACGAGTCCATGAAGAAGACGAACGGGAGTAGTCGAACGAATCCTCACAATCGCAACATTACCGGAACTAAGAAGAAACACCGGAAAGAAACAAACAACATGGTAAACACACAAGCATAAACATGGCATGATGCACAAACAAGTATGATGCATGTCCGGTTTAATGAGGCATGGCATGGCAAAGTGCAACAAACAATACTACAAGTTAAGTGGAGCTCAATATGCAACGAGTTGCATATTGACAAAACACCACATCAATTATTTAGTTCTCTCTCGGTTATGCTACTCATCAATATTAAATGTTGTTAAACATGGCAAGGGGTGAAGCATAAGTAAACTAACTATTTAGTCAAGTTTAAATGAGGCCGGAACAACAAACAACAATTCCGGAAAATCCCCATATGCATATTTTGAATTTGCTACTGTTCTGCCCTAAAACATAGTTTAAAGTTGTTAAACAGGAAAATAAAGTGTGCCATGTTAAACTAGGCATTTTTCCACCCCATTTACATATAAAGTTTATTTAAAACCAAGCTACGGTTATTTAGTTATGAAATAAATCATTTTAGCATGGCATTTGAGCACATTTAAACAAACATCATTTTAAACATTTTAAACATGGATGACAACAGCAGATTATGAAACTAGATGAAAAACTAAGCATTTTTCATATATAAATCATTTTAATCCGATGCACGGTTTGTGAGTTATTAAATGCATGAAGTGCAAGGGGGTTTCTGCAAATCTGTAAATCCCTGGTTAATTGGCAAAATCGCAACAGGGAAAAAACACGTATGCGGGCTGAATCTGAGGTGAACTGGGCTGGTTGGGGCTGCTCACATCGGGCCAAGGCCTGGTTGGAGGAGGCCGGGCTGGACCTGCTTGTGGCCCACGCGGGCGCTCGAGCAGGCCCAGGGCGCTGGATCTGGACCTGGCGCTGGGGTCGAGCGGAAGCAGAGGAGTGGGCAACGCGGGCCTCGTTCGTCATCTCATTCTAGGAGAAGGAGCAGGGCGAAGCAGAGAAGCAGCAGGGCACCGGCGCTGGAAGATCTGGCGGCCGGAGACGGGTGGATGGGACAAGGTCCCTAGGTTTTAGGGTTAGTCTTTATATAACAAGTGAATTTTGGATAGGGGTATTTGGTCCCTCCGATCTTAATTGGATGGTCTAGAAATAAATAGATAGGGAGTCCAAATAAGAAAACGGAGATGTTTTATAGATGTTGGTGGATGATCCGGACCCATCGGTCATGATTGCCCGGGTCGGGTTCGGAGAAGTTTCGGACGCGCACGCGAGGGGGTCAGTGCACTGTGCAGAAAGGGTCAAACGGTCGGACAACAAAAGAACGGTTGGTCTCAGAAACTCCAACGGAGGCGAGGGAGAAGCGGCAACTAACAACGGATGCACGTTTTATGAAAACATACAGATGCAATGTGCATGATGCTATGAGATGAAATGAATGACAAGAACAAAATGCAAAACAACAGACAAAACCCAACCACGAAGAAAATAACATATCACATAGCCGGAAATGGCAAGAATTGGAGTTACGATAATGGAAAGTTGTATCCGGGGCGTTACAACACTCCACCACTACGAGAGGATCTCGTCCCGAGATCTAGGATGGCACCGGAGGGAAAAGGAAGAGGAAGATAAGAGGTAACTAAGTTGCTTCTTCGACAACCGAGTGAAACCATGAACCTTGAGAGGTTGAGCAAAATGAAAGAAAGAAAACAACGAAGATGAACAAAGTTGAAAACACTCCGTTAGAAAAGAGGAACAAGGGATACAACGAGAATCAAGAGGTTTAGTGATCAGGTAGATATTGAAACCACTCCGGTTAAAACTAGATAGAGAAGGAATAAGATTGATATAATTTGGGCAGCACTCCGACTGAAGGAAGAAGGAAAACTTGATAAGATGAAAAGAACTTGAAGAGAAGACACAACACACCGGTTAAATGGATAAGCACGAAAAACATGATCCTCACAATTCGAGATGATGAGTGAAAAGAGCAACATCACAATGCCTCCGGAAGAAAAAATAGAAGATAGATCATTGGAATAACATAATGTAGGAGAAAATGCCAACTTATGCCACAAATGAGCTTGGAAAGCACCCTTCCAATAAGGTTACAACGGGGTTGTTGGAAAACCAACAACGAAACGAAGAAGCTTGTAGTGGGCTTATGGAAAACATCTCAAGACTTGAGGTGAAATTCTGCCACTAACGAAAAACAATTGCTTGCTTGAGATCAACGAAGAGATGAAAACTTCTTTCATCGAGAGGATAGGAGCAAACTTGGATCATTGATAGCACCATAATTAGCAATATTCCTTAGGGAATGCTTTAGGTGAAATCTTTACCAAGATAACTCAAATGGAGGGATTAATGGATTTCAAATACCTCATTCTTAACAACATGTGAATCGAGAAACATGAAGGAAACTGTCAAGAGTGACATAACACCACCTCAAAACTAAGGTAGAAAGAATTGCACTTCGAAATGCAAGAAGAAGAATACTTGAACGACTCAGAACAAAACATGTGTTGAGCACCATGTTTAATTTTTAGAGTAAGCTTGGCGGATCTTAACTCTGAGAGAAATCTTGAAGAATAATTGAAGAATGAAGAGAATCCTTGATGAACCACCATGTAGAGCCTCAATGAAGAACTCCGGTAATAAAAAGATGATAAAACGAAAGAGAAGTTGAGAACACAAGTTGAAACCTTGCGATGATTTAGAAGGAGCTTCGCGATGATATAACCGAGAGAACTTGGAACTCCGGAAAGAAAAGATGAACATCTTAGAACCGAGAATTTATTCCTCATGAACAAACTCCAAAGGAAGGGATTAATCACTTGAGGAAATAAGAATAAGATTTATTGTATGCTTATCCTTCATCAAATTAAATTGATGACAAGCAATGGATTTTGCATACTACTTATTCTTCTTGAAAAGGATTGAGAAGTGACATATCGCAAACTTGAGAAGGTCTTCATGAACCACCGGTAGGATTCAAAAGAACGACTGAATTAAAATGATAATCAAGGAAAAAGAATCTTGAACGAACCATCGTAAGAATTCAAAAATGACTGATGAAAGAGAATGCATCACCGGGAAGAATTCGAAGAACCAATATGCTAGAGGGAATTTAGATGCAAAAGAACGAAGAGATCATGAGCTGATTAAAGAACACTTGAACGAAGCACCGGAAGAATACTGAGATGAACGAAGGGGCACGGATATAGAATAATTGGAGAACGAATTTGTAAAACTTAGAACGAAGAAATCTTCCGAAAAGATGGCCTCCGGATGATCGAGAGAGAAAGCAACTCCTGAAATGCTCCGGATGGATGAAAAGAATTTGCATGACTTGAAACAATTTGATAGGATAACATCAAGCTAGCACCGCGAATTTCCGGGAGAACGGACAAGATTTAAGAGAAATCTTCTTCTTTGGTCTTCAAATGATGACGAGAAACACCACCAAAATTTACTGAGATACTCCGGGAGAATGAAAAGCGAAGGGGTTGAGCCAACAATGAAATGATTCAAAATCGATCTTGGAGAAGGCATGTGACTGATGAAATTTATACTTACGTCACCCTTGAAAAGAATTGAGAATAACTCCGGGGAATTAGAAGAGTCAGGTAAGATCCTGGGAAAAGACCTGTGGGTTAGGGCCCACTCAAAAGAAAACACCATTGAAAATGATTACTTGAAAAGGAGATTGCACCGGTTGAATTAAATGGCTTGAATGAGATAACAATCTCCAAATAGCTTGAACGCATTAAGAATGGAAACACAAATCTTCTAAGATATCTTCAACACTCTGGAACAAATGAATAGCAAGAGGTGAGTGATTGAGAGGTGCACCGGCATGAGAAAGCATTTGACACGAGGAAAGGAATATGATCAACACTGAAAGCTTGAATTGGATCCACCGGAGAAGAAACAACAATGAAGGATGATGAACTTGAAGCTCATGAGCATCTTCACGAGGGACCACCGGATTAGAACATTGATTGAAAAGAGTGAAGTGCCTTCACATGAATAAATGGATACTTGATTAAAATAAATGAGTCCTTGAAGAAAAGGGTGGGAGGGTGGGGAAAAACAAAGACAACTTGGGATGAACGAAACAAACACCGTTGAGAAAACTTAGAATTGATCTCGCAAATGTTGAAATGATCGGATTCACTTGAAGAGAAGCACGTCGGTTGAAAAAGAATTAACATGACGACCTCGATGATCAAGAAGGATTAGTACTCCCATAGAAATATGAGAACACCGTTTAGAAAAGGTATGGAATCAACACTTGACATTGAAGCAACTCAAATACCACAACTCAAAACAAAACAAAGGATTTGCTTGCAGAATAAGCCGGAACAAATACATATGATAGAGATTTACCCAATCCCATATCATGCATCTGTTGGAAAGATATTCTAGGAGCTACTTGAATTCCCACCTATAAAACTCCCGAAACTTTATGGTTATGCAATCTGGTGTTGGGGATACAGGGGAAGCAATATATCTCACCCAAACTAACAATCCCTACATCCAGTTGTATCCATCCGTCAACACATAACCAAGAAAACTTCGGAAATCGTGTACCTCAACCTTCGAAAAGCATCTGTTATACGAGCTATGGAAATACTCCCGAACTCCCCAGTACTGGGTGGTGTCGAGGTTATCTCACCAACAACTGCATAAAAGAGATTTTCGATGTCGGCAAAACTCAGGTATTCCAGAACTACAACGATAAAATTATGACGACAACACCTCGGAGCTCAACTCCCCGGGACACTGCCACAACCCCTAAATGTCAGGAGGCACCAAGAACAATGTTCTCGTCATAAGAATATCCCCAAGATACCCGCGTGATCCTAAAAAAAATTTAGTGAAATTTGAGGAGAGGAAAGACAAAACATCTACGTCAGGAGTCCTCACCAGAGCGACGAAGGGGACTGAGGAGTAAAAAGAATCCTACTCTCAGATATATATAATCCTAAGACTCAAAATAGTTTTCTTCTAGACTCAACAACGGCCAACAATCAAGGGGGCTCCTATGGTCGGTCGAGGCTCTGATACCAACTTGTCACGCCCAAGATGCGACCCTATCCTAAAGGAACTCGAAGGTCCCACCAAGGATAGAAGCGCATCTTGAAGACGCTTTTGCAAGGTGGATATCATTACATCAACATTACATAATAGTTGGGGATACATACAAGAGGCATACAATGCCACATGAATACATCAATACATCATACACAAGATCAACATCCGACTACGGATGAAACACAAACAGAAACTCAAACGACATCCACCCTGCTAGCCCAGGCTGCCGACCTGGAACCTATCCCCTGATCGAAGAAGAAGCAGAAGAAGAACTACAAACAAGCAAACATCGCTCTCGCATCATGATCATCGCAAAACCTGTACCTGCAACTGTTGTTGTAGTAATCTGTGAGCCACAAGGACTCAGCAATCCCATTACCATGGGTATCAAGACTAGCAAAGCTTAATGGGAAAGGAAAGGGTAAAGTGGTGAGGTTGCAGCAGTAGCTAAGCATATATGGTGGCTAACCAACGCAAATAAGAGTGAGAAGAGAAGCAAAGGAACGGTCGTCAACTAGCAATGATCAAGAGGTGATCCTGAACACCTACTTACGTCAAACATAACCCAGAAACCGTGTTCACTTCCCGGACTCCGCCGAGAAGAGACCATCACGGCTACACACGCGGTTGATGCGTTTTAATTCGGATCAGGTGTCAAGTTATCTACAACCGGACATTAACAAATTCCCATCTGCCACATAACCGCGGGCACGGCTCTCGAAAGTTTATACCCTGCAGGGGTGTCCCAAGTTATCCCATGATAAGCTCTCGCGATCAACGAAGGATATACCTTCTCCCAGGAAGACCCGGTCAGTCTCGGAATCCCGGTTTACAAGACATTTCAACAATGGTAAAACAAGACCAGCAAAGCCGCCCGGATGTGCCGACAAATCCCGATAGGAGCTACACATATCTCATTCTCAGGGCACACCGGATGAGCCAGACGTCGGGTTGGCATAGACCCTGGTTGCCCAGGGGGCGCCGGGCATCGCCCGGTTTGGACCAACACTTAGACAAGCATTGGCCCGGGGGGGCTAAAATAAAGATGACCCTCGGGTTGGCCGACCCAAGGGAAGGGTATAGGTGGTGGTGAGGCAAATGGTAAAACCAAGGTTGGGCCTTGCTGGACGAGTTTTATTCAAAGCGAACTGTCAAGGGGGTCCCATAAATCACCCGACCGCGTAGCAAAATCCGGGAACATAACACCGGTATGACGGAAACTATGGCGGCAAGAGTGGAACAAAACACCAGGCATAAGGCCGAGCCTTCCACCCTTTACCAAATATATAGATGCATTAATAATATAAGAGATATTGTGATATCCCAACCAAAATCATGTCCGCCATGAAGAAATCTTCAACTTCACCTGCAACTAGCAACGCTATAAGAGGGGCTGAGCAAAGCGGTAACATACCCAATCAATGGTTTGCTAGGAGGGGTGTCAAAGGTTAGAGGTTCATGGCAATTTGGGGGGCTTGATGAGCAAATGATAGGTAACGCAGCATAGTGATAGAACGAAGCAACTAGCATAGCAATGATAGTACTGAGATCCAGGGTAGCGGTCATCTTGCCTGAAATCCCGCTAGGAAGAAGAACGAGTCCATGAAGAAGACGAACAGGAGTAGTCAAACGAATCCTCACAATCGCAACATTACCGGAACTAAGAAGCAACACCGGAAAGAAACAAACAACATGGTAAACACACAAGCATAAACATGGCATGATGCACAAACAAGTATGATGCATGTCCGGTTTAATGAGGCATGGCATGGCAAAGTGAAACAAACAATACCACAAGTTAAGTGGAGCTCAATATGCAACGAGTTGCATATTGACAAAACACCACATCAATTATTTAGTTCTCTCTCGGTTATGCTACTCATCAATATTAAATGTTGTTAAACATGGCAAGGGGTGAAGCATAAGTAAACTAACTATTTAGTCAAGTTTAAATGAGGCCGGAACAACAAACAATAATTCCGGAAAATCCCCATATGCATATTTTGAATTAGCTATTGTTCTGCCCTAAAACATAGTTTAAAGTTGTTAAACAGGAAAATAAAGTGCACCATGTTAAACTAGGCATTTTTCCACCCCATTTACATATAAAGTTTATTTAAAACCGAGCTACGGTTATTTAGTTATGAAATAAATCATTTTAGCATGGCATTTGAGCACATTTAAACAAACATCATTTTAAACATTTTAAACATTTTAAACATGGATGACAACAGCAGATTATGAAACTAGATGAAAAACTAAGCATTTTTCATATATAAATCATTTTAATCCGATGCACGGTTTGTGAGTTATTAAATGCATGAAGTGCAAGGGGGTTTCTACAAATCTGTAAATCCCTGGTTAATTGGCAAAATCGCAACAGGGAAAAAACACGTATGCGGGCTGAATCTGAGGTGAACTGGGCTGGTTGGGGCTGCTCACATCGGGCCAAGGCCTGGTTGGAGGAGAGGCTGGAGGAGGCCGGGCTGGACCTTCTTGTGGCCCACGCGGGCGCTCGAGCTGGGCCAGGGCGCTGGATCTGGACCTGGCGCTGGGGTCGAGCGGAAGCTGAGGAGTGGTCAATGCGGGCGCTCGTTCGTCGTCTTGTTGCAGGAGAAGGAGCAGGGCGAAGCAGAGAAGCAGCAGGGCACCGGCGCTGGAAGATCTGGCGGCCGGAGACGGGTGGATGGGACAAGGTCCCTAGGTTTTAGGGTTAGTCTTTATATAACAAGTGAATTTCTGATAGGGGTATTTGGTCCCTCCGATCTTAATTGGATGGTCTAGAAATAAATAGATAGGGAGTCCAAATAAGAAAACGGAGATGTTTTATAGATGTTGGGGGATGATCCGGACCCATCGGTCATGACTGCCCGGGTCGGGTTCGGAGAAGTTTCGGACGCGCACGCGAGGGGGTCAGTGCACTGTGCAGAAAGGGTCAAACGGTCGGACAACAAAAGAACGGTTGATCTCAGAAACGCCAACGGAGGCGAGGGAGAAGCGGCAACTAACAACGGATGCACGTTTTATGAAAACATGCACATGCAATGCGCATGATGCTATGAGATGAAATGAATGACAAGAACAAAATGCAAAACAACAGACAAAACCCAACCACGAAGAAAATAACATATCACATAGCCGGAAATGGCAAGAGTTGGAGTTACGATAATGGAAAGTTGTATCCGGGGCGTTACACCGTTGTATTTGAACGTAGAGCCTATCACACCCGATCATCATGTGGTGTCTCAGCACGAAGAACTTTCACAACGGTGCATACTCAGGGAGAACACTTCTTGATAATTTAGTGAGAGATCATCTTAAAATGCTACCATCAATCAAAGCAAGATAAGATGCATAAAGGATAAACATCACATGCAATCAATATAAGTGATATGATATGGCCATCATCAACTTGTGCTTGTGATCTCCATCTCCGAAGCACCGTCGTGATCACCATCATCACCGGCGCGACACCTTGATCTCCATCGTAGCATCATTGTCATTATGCCATCTATTACTTCTACGACTATCGCTACCGCTTACTGATAAAGTAAAGCAATTAAAGGGCGTTTGCATTTCATACAATAAAGCGACAACCATATGGCTCCTGCCAGTTGCCAATAACTTCGGTTACAAAACATGATCATCTCATACAATAAAATATAGCATCATGTCTTGACCATATCACATCACAACATGCCCTGCAAAAACAAGTTAGACGTCCTCTACTTTGTTGTTGCAAATTTTACGTGGCTGCTACAGGCTTAACAAGAACCGTTCTTACCTACGCATCAAAACCACAACGATAGTTTTTCAACTTAGTGCTGTTTTAACCTTCGCAAGGACCGGGCGTAGCCACACTCGGTTCAACTAAAGTGAGAGAGACAGACACCCGCCAGCCACCTTTAAGCACGAGTGCTCGTAACGGTGAAACCAGTCTCGCGTAAGCGTACGCGTAATGTCGGTCTGGGCCGCTTCATCTCACAATACCGCTGAACCAAAGTATGACATGCTGGTAAGCAGTATGACTTGTATCTCCCACAGCTCACTTGTGTTCTACTCGTGCACATGACATCTACGCATAAAACCAGGCTCGGATGCCACTGTTGGGGAACGTAGTAATTTCAAAAAAATTCCTACGCACACGCAAGATCATGGTGATGCATAGCAACGAGAGGGGAGAGTATTGTCCACGTACCCTCGTAGACCGTAAGTGGAAGCGTTATGACAACGCGGTTGATGTAGTCGTACGTCTTCACGATCCGACCGATCCAAGTATCGAACATACGGCACCTCCGAGTCCAGCGCACGTTCAGCTCGATGACGATCCCTGGACTCCGATCCAGCAAAGTGTCGGGGATGAGTTCCGTCAGCACGACGGCGTGGTGACGATGATGATGTTCTACCGGCGCAGGGTTTCACCTAAACTCCGCGACGATATGACCGAGGTGGAATATGGTGGAGGGGGGCACCGCACACGGCTAAGGAACGATCTTGAAGATCAACTTGTGTGTCCTAGGGTGCCCCCCTGCCCCTGTATATAAAGGAGCAAGGGGGGTGCGGCCGGCCCTAGGAGGAGGCACGCCGGAGGAGTCCTACTCCCACCGGGAGTAGGACTCCCCCCCTTTCCCTAGTTGGATTAGGACTTGGGGGGAAGGATAGGGGGGGCGCCGCCCCCTCCTTGTCCAATTCGGACTTGGGGGGAGGGGCGTGCGGCTGCCCATAGGCCTCCTCTTCTCTTCCTCCACTAGGCCCAATAAGGCCCATTAGGTTACCGGGGGGTTCCGGTAACCTCCCGGTACTCCGGTAAAATGCCGATTTCACCCGGAACACTTCCGATGTCCAAACATAGGCTTCCAATATATCAATCTTTATGTCTCGACCATTTCGAGACTCCTCGTCATGTCCGTGATCACATCCGGGACTCCGAAAAAACTTCGGTACATCAAAACTTATAAACTCATAATAAAACTATCATCGTAACGTTAAGCGTGCAGACCCTATGGGTTCGAGAACTATGTAGACATGAACTAGAACTATTCTCAGTCAATAACCAATAGCGGAACCTGGATGCTCATATTGGCTCCTACATATTCTACGACGATCTTTATCGGTCAAACCGCATAACAACATACGTTGTTCCCTTTGTCATCGGTATGTTACTTGCCCGAGATTCGATCGTCGGTATCCAATACCTAGTTCAATCTCGTTACCGGCAAGTCTCTTTACTCGTTACGTAATGCATCATTCCATAACTAACTCATTAGCTACATTGCTTGCAAGGCTTATAGTGATGTGCATTACCGAGAGGACCCAGAGATACCTCTCCGACAATCGGAGTGACAAAACCTAATCTCGAAATACGCCAACCCAACATGTACCTTCGGAGACACCTGTAGAGCTCCTTTATAATCACCCAGTTACGTTGTGATGTTTGGTAGCACACAAAGTGTTCCTCCGGTGAACGAGAGTTGCATAATCTCATAGTTACAGGAACATGTATAAGTCATGAAGAAAGCAATAGCAATATACTAAACGATCAAGTGCTAGGCTAACGGAATGGGTCATGTCAATCACATCATTCTCCTAATGATGTGATCCCATTAATCAAATGACAACACATGTCTATGGTTAGGAAACATAACCATCTTTGATTAATGAGCTAGTCAAGTAGAGGCATACTAGTGACGTTTATGTTTGTCTATGTATTCACACATGTATCATGTTTCCGGTTAATACAATTCTAGCATGAATAATAAACATTTATCATGATATGAGGAAATAAATAATAAATTTATTATTGCCTCTAGGGCATATTTCTTTCACCAACCTTGGTTTTACCATTTGCCTCAGCTAGCCCTTTTTCCCTTGGGTTTCCGGAGCCCGAGGGTCATCTTTATTTAACCCCCCCCCCCCCGGGCCAGTGCTCGTTGTGAGTGTTTGTCCAACCTGTCAGCCGCCGGTGGCCACCAGGGGCAACTCTGGGATGGCCTACCAGAAGTTTGGACAATCCGGTGTGCCCTGAGAATGAGATATGTGCAGCTCCTATCAGGATTTGTCGGCACATTCGGGCGGCTTTGCTGCTCTTGTTTTACCATTGTCGAAATTTCTTGTAAACCGGGATTCCGAGACTGATCAGGTCTTCCTGGGAGAAGGAATATCCTTCGTTGATCGCGAGAGCTTATCATGGGCTAAGTTGGGACACCCCTGCAGGGTATTATCTTTCGAAAGCCGTGCCCATGGTTATGTGGTAGATGGGAATTTGTTAATGTCCGGTTGTAGATAACTTGACACCAGATCCGAATTAAAACGCATCAACCGCGTGTGTAGCTGTGATGGTCTCTTCTCGGCGGAGTCCGGGAAGTGAACACGGTTTTGGGTTATGTTTGACGTAAGTAGGAGTTCAGGATCACCTCTTGATCATTGCTTGTTTCAGGACTGTTCCGTTTGCTCTCTTCTCGCTCTTATTTGCGTATGTTAGCCACCATATCATGCTTAGTCGCTGCTGCAACCTCACCACTTTACCCCTTCCTTACCCTTTAAGCTTTGCTAGTCTTGATACCCATGGTAATGGGATTGCTGAGTCCTCGTGGCTCACAGATTACTACAACAACAGTTGCAAGTATAGGTTATGCGATGATCATGACGCGAGAGCGATGATTGCTTGTTTGGAGTTCTTCTTCTGCTTCTTCTTCGATCAGGGGATAGGTTCCAGGTCGGCAGCCTGGGCTAGCAGGGTGGATGTCGTTTGAGTTTCTGTTTGTGCTCATCCATAGTCGGATGTTGATCTTATGTAAGATGATGTTGTATTCGTGTGGCATTGTATACCTTTTGTATGTATCCCTACCTATTATGTAATGTTGATGTAATGATATCCACCTTGCAAAAGTGTTTCAATATGCGGGTCTATCCTTGGTGGGACCTTCGAGTTCCTCTTGGATAGGGTCGCATATTGGGCGTGACAAGTAGCCTCTCACACTCCCAAACAAGTGTTTTTTTATTGCCTCAGTCCTCTCTCTCTCTCTCTCTCTCTCTCTCTCTCTCCCACATAGTGTTTTTCATTGCGTGAGTTAATTTGGCACCCGAGCAAAGTAGGTGATCCAGATTGGGGCACCAGGTGAGCAATGGAGGGGCATCGATGCCAAATGCATCACAAGTGAATTTGGCACATGTTTTGGCCTACATAGCCCACTTTTGTACTCCCTTCGTCCCAAAATTCTTGTCTTAAATTTGTCTAAATACGGATGTATCTAGTTACATTTTAGTGTTAGATACATCCGTATCTAAATAAATGTAAGACAAGAATTTTGGGATGGAGGGAATACTACCTCGTATTTAGTATAAAATTTTGACCATAGATTTACCTAAGAAAATGCCAATGCATGTCACTAAAAATTACAGCATTTGAAATTATGTTCAAATACGAATCCAACGATATAGTTCTTAGTGACATGCATTAACATTTTGTCAGTTAAATCTATGGTCAAATTTTGATACTACAAAATTGGAAGAGTAAACCAGGACGGAGGTAGTACTTGCCCTTAGGGTAACCATAGAGTTACTGGAGTAGTCTAAGTTACTTTCCACTATGACTAGCCTAGGCTACTATAGTAGTACAGCATAAAAATGATGCAGGTGATCACATGAGAAAAAATACTGAAAACATTTCTTTCGGTGCAGTGCGTAGATGTAGTTTTGAACACTACACGTGTCATCGTAATTTGGGAAAATTACGAAAAATTGAGCTATGTTGTGATTACCGTTTACTAATAGGAAGGAAGTTTCACCTCGATGAGTAGCTTCTCCGTGCATGGAAAGCATGTAAGGAATCCAACAACTTGATCCAGATTGGGGCCGATAGATTTTAGTGCTAAGATCTTCACTATGCGCATGGACTGGGTCAAGCTTGTGGGAATCATTTTCTGGAAGACGGTCGTAAATACATCAAGAAGAAATTTAAAAATGTGAATTTCAAGAAGATGGAGAAGAAGATGAGTGTTGTACCTGAATGATTACGGATCCAATAAAGAGTTCGCAGAATTTGGCAGACGAGTACACCAACGCTGTTAATTTCGGCGCGTCAATGACCCTGATTTTTGTTGGACCTTCTAGATCCGATACAAGCAATCTCTCGAGGAAAGGCGCATTCTCAATGACCATAACGTGGAATAGCTGGAGTGATCTCTTCCCAATTGATGTCTTGTTGCGGGGCCAGCAAGACACATAAATTCATCGGAGATTCGTCGAAGCGATGTGGAGGCTAATGAACCCGTGGATCTGCTCAAGACGGAGGTACTCGAGCGCAGTACAGCTGCGGAGCAGGTGCTCCATAGCCTTCTTCGAGATGACAACGTCGAAGAGGTCGAGCTACTTGAGTTGAGGGAGAAGAAGGGCGGGCGCGGCATTAATCTGGGGAAGATAGCAGGAGCTGAAGCTGGTGCGGCGCACTTGGCGTGAGGCGGAGCGCGGACGGCGGCAGAGAGCGACATCATCCAGCTTCAAAGCTGAGCTCCTCGAGCTGATCTAGGGTGGGGGATAAGAACCACTTGTCGAAGTTGGGTTGGACCTTGCAGTTGGTACTAAACATGCGGATGTCAAGGCGTCTGGCTGGCCCAGGGTGTGATGAAAGGATCTCGGAGACTGCGGCCATGCGTTTGCAATCCCTGTCGCAAAGGCAGCTGTCGACGGTGAGGTTGAGGGGGGTTGCAGTGCCAGAGGGGACGCCACCACCGAGAGAGCAGGGCGGTCCGCATGGCAGATTTGGTGGGGAGGAGGCCGATGATGACGAGCAGCATGTCGTCGGGGAGGCTGCTGATGAAGTCCAGGCTCACCGGATGCGGTTTTGGCTCAAGCGGCCTCCGCTTGTTGGCTGCCTCGCCGTCCATCTCAACCGGCAGAGACGCCGGTGTACATGTGTGCTAGTGTGTGTTGTGTGCTGGGTGTGCGTGAGTGCGTCCTTCTGTGCATGCCGCCGCACAGTGGTGAATTGTGCGCGAGTGCGTCCTTCGCGCGCAAGAAGTTTGTCCTCAATGCGCCCTCAATTTACTAGCATGCGGGGTGCTACCCCGAGTGGTTTCAACTTTGTTTCCTTCACCGCGTGTCAGATGGGCCTCTAGTTTACTTATTTTCACCCACTGCCACATGGGCCAGCACACCAAGATACAGAACACGAGCTGACAACGCAGCATGTGGATTGGTTGACCGGTCAACTGAACAATATACAGAGCTATACGCTGACACAGTGAGCGTATAATCCGTCGGTATAGAGAGTTCGAGCGAGAGGGGAGGGCCGTGAGAGATAGCAGAGAGAGAGAAAGAGCTACTCCCTCCGTTCGATAATGTAGTTACAACATTTTTTTAAAGTCAAACTTTTGAAACTTTGACCAAGTTTATAAAGAAATTACTTATATCTGCAATACCAAAGATAAATGATAGTATGAAGTAAGTACATGTTGTGATGAATCTAATGATCGTTCCAGATGTAAATGTTTTTCTCCACATATACCTAGTCAAACTTTTCTAAGGTTTGACTTTTCAAAACATCCATATGCTTATGGACGTGACAGACTCCCTGACGAGAGAGAGAGAGAGAGAGAGAGAGAGAGAGAGAGAGAGAGTTTAAAAAGTGTGTGAGCGTGTGTGAAAGAGACATGGACAACACATGATAAAAGTGGAGAAAAAGTGTGCGTGTCTTATGCAAACATATCACACATGCATCTTCGACAACGGAGGCAAGGTGAGGAGATAGTGTGTGGTTGTTTGGAACCGAGAGAGGAAGACCCCTAGCACGTGGCCAAGAGGGGTCTGACAAACAAGGGAGAGAGGTCGAGAGAGACGTACGGAGAAAATGCAGACATGGGGAGGAGAGAGTGTATGTTTGTCATAGAGAGATCCCCTGGAGATCGTGATGGGACTACATGGGTGGGAGATCGAGTGACAAGGTGTGTGCGCGATAGAAGATGCCCTGAGAGATATCGAGATAGACGTATGGATGGAAGGAGACAATACGTGTGTTCCTGATGGCTAGTAAGAGATAATCATACTTAGGAGGGGGGTGTGCTTGCGCCTATGGCCCTGTTTGGATACTCTAACTCAGTTAGAGGTTAGAGTTAGATTCTAACCCTGAACTAACTCTAAATAAAGAGGTGTTTGGATGGCAGGGTTAGATGGAGCACGGATATGGCGAGGCACCTTCACGGGCGGTGCGAGAGGGAGGGAGGGAGAGGATGAGAAGCTTCGAGGAAGTGGGAAGGGATCTGCTGCGGGGAGAGCGAGAGAAAAAAGTGTTTATTAGTGGTCCCGAGAAGAACTAACCCAAATAAGCACCTCTTGGATGGGTTAGTTTTTCTGGATGGGTTAGATGCATCTAACCTAAACTAACCCTCCTGTTTGGATCTTTTTGGGTTAGTTGACTCCAAACTAACCCAAACTAACTCTAACCCATGGATCCAAACAGAGCCTATGATGGAGTGAGGGATTATGGTACTTAGGGGGGTGCGTGTCACATGGAGAGAGAACAAGGGCGGAGAGTGTTGGATGGGTCTATATGTATAGCGCGAGCGAGACATGTGTATAAGGCCCGTTTGGCTTGCGTCGTGAGCATCTTTTGCGTGGCCTGGGGTTGTGGCTGGATTTCATGCACGCTTGTTTGGTTGCTACCCTGTGAAAAAGAAAGCCCGCCTGGGCTGGGTTCCTTGCACTTTAATTAGCATGTCTGAACTCCAGACACTGCAAGTATCCTGGCCCAAGCGACCGATTTCGAACGCCTGGCCGTGCCTGGTCGTGCGGCCACGAGGCTAACAGCAACATGGATGGATATTAGCATTAAATAATTGATGCATGGATTGATTGATGGGACATTGATGCTCTCCCTGGCCCGGGCATGAACCAAACGCTTCAGCACCACACAAGCCTGGCCAGGCAGAAATATTTTACATGTCACGTCCACACCAGGCAGTACCAACAATCAAGGCATGAGGGTCAGGTCACGAACCAAACTGACCAATAAAGTTTGAGAGAGATTAAGGAGCCCCGATAAGGCTGAGTGGTGTGTCAGATAGCTGAGAGGGGGAAAGAGATATTCCATCCGCTCGATAATGCAGTGCATGTAAATTTTTTAGAAGTCAAACTTTGGAAACTTTGATCAGGTTTACGCAAATGATATTTATATCTACAATACCAAAGATACATCATACAAAACTACATCTCATGGTGAATCTAATGGTATATGTTTGCCGTACTAGATGTAATTCTTTTTCTCCACGTACATGGTCAAACTTTGTGATGTTTGACTTTTCAATAAATCTGTGTGCTATGGACGGAGGTGAGTGCCTCAGTCGAGACAGATCAACTGCGTGTGTAGGAGAATGATTAAGTGTGCAAAAAGAGTATGTGTGTGAAAGAGAAAGTGACAACAAACGATAAATTAGCGAGAGAGAGAGAGTGTGTTTTTTCGTTTCTTATGCGAACATATCACGCATGCATCTCCGCGATGGAAAAGCGAGGCGAGGAGATACACGAACATATCTAGTGTGTGATTGTTTGCAACGGAGAGAGACACCCCTGTAGCACATGTCCAATAGAGGTCTGGCCAACAAGGAAAAAAGGTCGAGAGGGACACATGGATGGCATGGACGCATGGGGAGGGAGAGAGGGTGTGTTTGTGATAGAGAGATCCCCTCGAGATCGTGAGGGGACTATATGGGTGGGAGATCGAGGGAGTGCGTGCACGATAGAAAGATGCCCCGAGAGAAATCAAGATAGACCATGCACATGTTTGTGATGGAGACTAAGATTAGCTAGTCATATACATATAGGGGGGACTGCATGTGCCTACAATTGAGTGAGAGACCATCATACTTGGCTAGCTGGGCATGAGATTGTGTGTGTGTGTGTGTGTGTGTGCGTGTGAGATGGATAGAGAATGATGGAGAGAGATAGAGCTTTAAATGGGCCTATCGAGTGCAAGTGAGATATGCATGTGTATGTGTGACCCGGGTGGATGGAGAGTTTGAGAGAGGGGGGGAAGAGCTCCAAGACGACATAGTGGTGAGTGAGAGAGTTACGGGCAAAGAGCCAAGGAATTTGTGTGCGTACGATGAGTGCACCCAAGATATCTAGCTTGGACTAGCTAGAGTATCATACATAGTGTGCGAGAGAGACCTATAGATGGTGTATATATGAATGCGAACTAGAAAGACCCCCCCCCCCCACACACACACACAGAGACAGAGAGAGAGGGATAGGGACCAACAAGGTTTTTGTGTCGGATGCATGCGACAGAATTGAAGATTGTCGGTGAGAGAGAGAGAGAGAGAGAGAGAGAGAGAACAGGAGTCCGGGAGAGGGGAAGGTCGCGTTTTATGCATCAAAGACAGATATAAACCATGTTTCGATATAAACTTGCATTCAAATATTTAAATTGCAGAACATGTTGTCTGCAATCCACACATGAACAGATATATGCGTATATCAAACAAGTTCATTAATTTGACTTTCAACATGTTCATGGAGTACTATAATACTGTACAACATGCTACTCGATTGAGGTGTTCAATTTTGGATTTAGTTCACTATTTTGACCTACTGAACGAGCTAGTTCATTGAATCGAGATATTTCATTTTGGGTTTGATTCGCGTTTTTGAGTGGGTCAACTATTTGTCATATAGTAAATCGCTAGCAACGAGCATGTAAAAACACATTACTCCGGAGCATCATCTCTCCATCTAAAAAAGAAGTGGCAAGCTAATATTTCAAAATTTGATTCGAATCGACTTGGTAAGGTAGACATGGATGCTCGTTCTCCCAAAATTTGAATGAACCGTTAAACATCCTCTCTGCTCGGTGGAATTCGCCCGAGCAACTAAATGGGAGACGCGAAATTACCGTCCTATGTGGGACACGCATCAATTGGCCCGTTGTACATCGAGGGTAGGTTCGTAACTTCATCCAAGCGCGCCTTCTCCTCGGCCGAAATGACATGTGCCAAATAATTCATAAACCATGGTCGCCAAAACACGCTCTCCTCGCCCGAAATAGCTCGCGCCCACTATTTCAAAACACGCTCTCCTCGCCCGAATTCGCTCGCGCCCACTATAGTTCAAAACATGCCCTCCTCACTCGAAATCTCTCCCGCCCACTATTTGGGGAGAAGCAAAGTTACTCTACTATCCCTGACCCTTAGTACACAGACCCAAGCCGAGAAGCCTATAGGCAAGGGTAGAACTGTAACTCCCCCTCACATT
>NC_041385.1:590664408-590677265 GCF_002162155.2 Triticum dicoccoides | reverse complement strand
TCATACCTCGTGGGTGCCAAATCACCTTCTCCCCGGGAAGCTCCCTTCTCCGGAGCCGCGAAACCTCAGCCCCACCTCCATGGCGCCCCCCACCGCACCAATTTCACAGCTGCCCTCCTCCCTAATGCCGGAGACGCTGTCCAATTGCCGTCGTGCACTGGGCCGTGTGCCTCTTACTCCGTGTTGCTGGTGCTGCCTCGACGACGGCTGTGTGAACCGTACCAGAGCCGATTCACCCCTGCCGTTGTTCACGGCGCCGGAGCGTCTCCAACTTCGGATCCGTCCAGAGACCTGGCGCTGCTTCCGCGTAGCCGTCGAGCGTGGCGACATTGCTCTTTCCCTACCGCCGGTCGCCACCGCAACCGCGCCGGCCTCACCGACTCGACAGCTGGACCTGCCTATTTCACCATGCCGCCAGATAGGTCGCACCCTCATCTGAAATCACTTTATTTAGGCGTCAGTTGTCTGAATTTTTATTCTGGGCCAATCAATTCCCAATGGGAAGCAGCACCCCTCGAGGCGGCGGAGGTCCTAGGCTGCCGGTTGGCTGGTGTCTAACGTAAGGGTGCGGGGCCGCAAGTTTGCCGCGGAAGCAGTGCTTAGATGGCTATCTTTTAGAGTTGCGTGGGTTGAAGGTACTGCCGCTGCCGGATCTGGATGATGGAGAGTCTTTGTGGATTGGCCCGGGGGCGGCGCAACCACGGCAGTGTGGTGGGGCGGGGAGCGGGGTTTTGGCCGGGTCCACGGACGGCGAAGGCAGGCTGCTCTGCCGTTGGTCGCTGGCTCTTCGGGGAAGATTCCGAACAGTGTCAGCCGGGAGGCACAAGACGGCCATCAAGCCATCCGGCATAGATCGAACAGTACCAAAATAAAATAAAATCATGTGACCCCAATTTAGTCTTCAGTTAATAGACGTGTGACCACTCTCGTACCTTGCTGTTGATCTCTTAGTGTATTTCTTCGGATCAAAGAGATATGTCGTTCTTAACATTATGTGTTATCTGCATCTTCAGACACACCGTCTTCCGACTCACCACAGCTGCTCCAACAAGGGAAGCATGCACCAGAAGGGAGCTACAGTCCCCACTCAACAGTTCCCTGCATCGAATGCGCGTGTCCGACATGGACAGCCACAACAACTGCAGGGCCATCGACAAGTCAGCACATGATGCTCACTCCTATGGATGGCAGCCAGATAGGTTGTACCCTCATCTTACTTGTGTGCAACATTTATGGCTTTGTTATTCATCTAAGCATGGAAAATAGATCATCACATTTCACTGTATATTCATGCTGATCTCTTACGGGTCTTGTTCAGGAGTTCACGTTGTTCCATAGTTCAGCTAAGATACTTGTTCTTTAGGTAACGTTGTTCCATAGTTATCATCCATCAGCCAATGCTATCCCACAGGCTGGTGATTATAGTATTATACCACTTCTAGTATTACCTATGTTGTTCTTTAATACTTTTGTGTGCCATCTAGTTAATCTCGAGTACAAACGATACATATTCTGTAGATTTCATCTGTGTTCTCCCTTTAGTTTATGAGACCTGTTGCTGCTAGTTAACCCCAGTCCTACTATTTATGTCGTCTTCTACAGGCACTCATTTACATAAATCTAACTACTAGTTGTCTTCCATGCATGTCAGATATAATTGCACACACTGATATATCCACAAGAACCTCATGGAGCAATGTAAAGGCCAATAAACTTGATGTCAATGATACCCAATATGATGGAACATGTAAAGGCAGTTCTTCAGAAGACTTGCAGAAAGATGATGAATCCTCTTCACCCCACAAGGTCCTTGCTCTAACTTGGCCTGTGATATGGGTACAACATGCATATAATGTCCTGGAGTGTATCTACTCTGTTGCAATGCCATGTGCTTAGCATGCTGATCATGCATGTAAATATGTCATGCCTTCCTGTTTTTCAGTACCTATTCCATTCATGATAACATGTTTTCAAATTCAAGTACTGTCATTCTACTCTATCGCAATGCCATCTGCTTAATTTGGACATCATGCTTCTGAATATCTTATGCATTGTTATTCATCTGTATGTACTTCATCTGTCTGCCATACCATGTTTTTTTTACATTGAAGTGTTGTTCTAGTGCTCTATTGCAATGCCATCTTATTTCACCAATCATACACGTGTATGTTGCCTTAGTTATTTCTGTATGTATTCCGCTAGCATATAGTTTTACATTCAACTAGTTTTTTTTGTTGCGTTGTCCTGTCGTATCCCTAGCTCTTACACCATACTCCCTCCGTCCGGATTACATGTTGCCGAAATGGATAAAAAAGGATGTATCTAGAACTGAAATACGCCTAGACCCATCCATTTTTTCCGGATGGAGGGAATACATGTCAATATGTCATGCCTTTCTATTCTTCAGTACCTATTCCATCTCTCTGCTATCGCATGTTTTATAATTAAAGCACCATTCTTCTATACAAGGCATGCAAGGGGAAGACGACTATGTTAGAATCTGAAGGGTTACAAACAAAGCCTTTGCAAAAGATCCAAACGCCAGGAGATAATAAACCAACTCCAGTTTTTATAGATACTGCTCTAGCACAGAGAAACCCAACTCCTACTGATAATAAGCAGATTCCAGTGGCCAAAGAACTAGTCCGCTCCAATCGAGCAAAAATATGTTAACTCAATTCTAAGAAGCCTGTGTGTATCCTTGCATAATAAATTTTATAGCATGCTGAACATATTTTCTACATGTTTCTTACCCATCTCTCTTTTAGAAAATAAGTTTAACAGATAGAAGAATTTCTGCAATGGTATCATTTATGAGGAAAGATTCTTGCAGGAATTCTCTGTGCTCCAATGTAGATGTAAGTACCTGTTGTATATCACTATATTTTTACATCAGCATGTATTTTGTTAATCGGCGTGAATCCAACCTTTATCTGATCTAAATTTAGTTGTAGCAAAATGTATGATTAAGTGCCACAATGTTGATTTTTGTAAGGAAAACTGCCTGGTAGTTTTGCATCCTCAGCTGCATGAGTGTACTATCTCATATCAGTGGGTTTGAATACTTTGGTTTTGCAATGGGTTTTTCAGTGTTTTTTTTACTGTGTTGTCCTGTCGTATCCCTAGCTCTTACATCATACTCACTCTGTCCGGATTAAATGTCGCAGAAATGGATAAGACTGGATGTATCTAGAACTGAAATACGCCTAGACCCGTCCATTTATTTCCGGATGGAGGGAATACATGTCAATATGTCATGCCTTTCTATTCTTCAGTACCTATTCCATCTCTGCTGTAGCATGTTTTATAACTAAATCACCATTCTTCTATATAAGGCATGCAAGGGGAAGACGGCTCTGTTAGAATCTGAAGGGTTACAAACCAAGTCTTTGCAAAAGATCCAAACGCCAGGAGATAATAAACCAACTCCATTTTTCATAGATACTGCTCCAGCACAGAGAAACCCAACTCCCACTGATAATAAGCAGATTCCAGTGGCCAAAGAACTAGTCCGCTCCAGTCCAGCAAAAGAATGTCAACTCCATTCTAAGAAGCATGTGCGTATCCTTGCATCATGAAATTTTATAGCATTCTGATCATATTTTCTACATGTTTCTTACCCATCTCTCTTTTAGAAAATAAGGTTAAACGATAGAAGACTTCCTCCATTGGGATCGTATTCGAGGAAAATATCTTGCGGGAATTCTCTGTGCTCCAATGCTGATGTAAGTACATGTTGTATATCACTAT
The DNA here is from genome assembly GCF_002162155.2 of Triticum dicoccoides. Classification (NCBI taxonomy): domain Eukaryota; kingdom Viridiplantae; phylum Streptophyta; class Magnoliopsida; order Poales; family Poaceae; genus Triticum; species Triticum dicoccoides. The sequence continues at coordinate 590,673,515 of NC_041385.1, read as the reverse complement.
ATTTTTACATCAACATGTATTTTGTTCATCTGCGTGAATCTAACCTTTATCTAATCTAATAGTTGTAGCAAAATGTTAAAGGTGCCAATGTTGATTTTTGTAAGGAAAACTGTCTGGTAGTTTTGCATACTGAGCTGCATGAATGTACTATCTCATATCACGCACATTACTGAATTGTAGTGCTTCTCTGGTTGCCCATTCATTCATTGTGTTAATGTTGCTTTCATACTACCTTACCTGGCTGATGATAGCTGTGCCATATTGTGTTAATTTGGTGTAGGCTACTTGCCCAAACGTTCGTTGTGTCAATGTTGCTTCCCTATTACCTGACTTGGCCAATGATAGAAATGCTAGTGTGTTAATTTTGTGCAGGCTGCTAAAGATAAGACAATCTCTGAAAACAGCAAGGCAACCCCATTGTTTCTTTCCAGTAAATCTAGGCCAGGTAATATGGCAATAACTCATGATTAATCTGATTGGTTCCCGTCCTAATTTATGTTATAATGCAGTGGTCGAGACACTCTACACTATCAATAATACAAGCCTGCCAAAATCGCCATCTGAATCTGTTCAGTATCCTCTGTCTTGAATGCAACGGAATAAATGTATGTTTGTGAACCAATTAATGGCTGAAGCAATGATGGAAATGGTGGATGAATCAGAGGTGCAGTGTCGTGAGACACAACAACTGATCATTGTTTTCAGAGATAGTTTAGCAAAGCAGAAAGAACTTGCCCACATGCTTATGGGCGTCATCTGTGCTGAGGTTGCAGATTGTGACGTTGTAGATGGTTAGGTTCTGCTCATTTGTTTGCACTGGCATCAATCTTTGATTACCCAGTGGATGTAATTTCCTGTAATATATGCTGGATGTGCAGCGTTATTCCCTGTATGCCGTACCTTTGCGTGATCGGTTTTGGTCCTGTGCATAATTGCTCGTCGTAATGGGCTCAAATTATCTAATTTGGCCTAAAGACATGTACGAACTTTAGTGGGCCCATTAAGTTAATGGGCCGTTACTAGGCCGAAAGTTAATGGTCGGCCCTCTTACCTCCTGGGCCGTTAACAGGCCGACATCAAAGCGGGCAACAGGTGGCCCTAGTTTAATTTACGGGCCGTTAACAGGCCGTTACTAAGTTTGGGCTACATATGGCCCAACTATACTGTAGGCCTTTAGCAGGCCGAAAGAGACAGCGGGCTTGTACTGGACCATGAAGACCATGGGCCACTAAGAGGCCGAAAGTCGGGTCGTATTGTAAATGGCCCAACTGTGTTGTGGGCCTTTAGCAGGCCGAAAGAGAAACCGGGCTGGTATTGGACCATGAAGGGCATGGGCCGTTAAAAGGCCAAAACTAAGGTCCGACTACAAATGGCCAACTCATTTATGGTCCGTTAACAGGTCGAAAGGCACACAGGGCCGGGAATTGGCCCAACACTTAAATGGGTCACTAAAAGGCCAAAACTCAGGTCCGACTACAAATGGCCCAACTAATTTATGGGCCGTCAACAAGCTGAAAGTGACACTGGGCCAAAAAATTGGCTCAACACTTAAATGGGCTGCTAAAAGGCCGAAACTCAGGTCCGACAACAAATGGCCCATCAGATTTATGGGCTGTCAACAGGCTGAAAGCCACACCGGGCCGGAAACTAGCCCAACATTTAAATGGGTCGCTAAAAGGCCGAAAGATGTACATCTTGAAAATTGGCCCATCCATTAAATGGGTCGTTAACAGGCCGAAATCTCATCGGGCCGATATTGAGCCCAGATATATAGCGGGCTGTTAACGGGCTCGAACTGACGATGGGCTACAATGGTGTCAAATCTTTAACGGGCCGAATTGGCTCATCTCGTATGGGTCGTGGGCTTAAATGGACCTGACACAAGTAGGCCTTATATGGGCTGGCCTGCTAATTTTTACTGGGCTGGCCTTTTCACAGGAATGGGCCTCTGTTGGGCCGTGCCACGTGTCGACGTACCATAGGCGTCTTCCGTCCAATGAGTCGATGACATCTGTCCCAACGGTGAGCCGACACGTGTTTCCTCCAGCCAATGATGATTTTACACATGGAAAATCCCCATTGGTCGGGGCTATTAACGGGTTATCAGATCCAAAACCCGACCCGATAGCTTAACGATGTTCCGTTACGGTGGATGCCACGTGTCGGTCACCCTTGACGAAAGCACTTCTATGACGCGTGATTTATCGTCATGGAACTGGACACTTCCATGATGATAATTTTGGTAATGTCATGGAACACTTCTACGACAGCACAGGTATGACTCTCTTGATTCTGTCATAAATTTGTCATGGATGTACATGCATGACAAAAAACGCGACCTACTGTGACAAACACGTATCATCACGGAAGTGTATTTTTTTTGTAGTGAAAGGAATATCAAACGGAGCCCAAACGGAATAAAACCTTCGGAAGCGTGATTTTTGGAATGAACGTGTGGGGTCCCCGACTCATAAGTCGTGATCACTGAATGCACGTGTACAGTGATCCCAGAGATCAATAAGGAAAGTATACCTTAGTTTTCGAAAAACTGAGAAGGGAAGAGAAGTATAGATTGTTTTGAAAACTATAAATAGTCTTGGAAATATTTTACCCTAACTAACGACCATGCTAACTAAGGCTTCCTACAGTCAGGATGGCTCTGATACCAGCTCTATGGGGACCCCAACTCATAAGTCGTGATCACCAAATGCACGTGTACAGTGATCCCAGAGATCAATGCTCACTGAACACAAAGAAGCTGAATAACAAGAGTCTTACATCCATACATACCGTATTACACAAGTAGGACCATTATGGTCAAGTCTTGAGTATAACATCGCAGCGGAAATCTTCGTCGATAACTTGGACTCATGCCATCTGCCTTAACCCTACAGGCATTCTGACTGGGAAGCGTCCTAGCTCGCATGTTCGTCACCGAAGAATTCTTCAATATACCTTGTCTTTCATGCCTGGCCAATAAAATAACCAGTGGCAACCAATGAGTACTTTGAATGTACTTGCAAGCAACCCATGTTTTGGTTCAAGATACAACAATGCATGATATAGGTAAATTTTTGCAGAAAGCTAGTTTTGAGTGCAATGACATGTTCAAAAATTTGTAAGACATGCATAAAGAGAATTCAAGTAACCATGAGCACAGGTTACAGGTATCAACATAAATAGAGTGGGCACCAACCCATCTCAATCACGTCAAGTCCTTTGACTTGACCCAAGTAGTTATCCAAACACACACACTGGTTTGTAAACTTTGGACATAGTTTAAGCAGCACCGCCCAACCGTCCTTGACCGTGGACACGACTATTCGAATAGTTTTACACTCTGCAGAGGTTGCACACTGTACCCACAAGATCCGGGGAACTTCCGTGTCATCCACGACCCGCAATACCTCAAGTACCCGGGGTAAGCACCCGATCACTACCTTTCCCTAGACGACACTGACATGGAGTCCACTCGATTGGTAGTAACCCCCGTGCCCAACATTGTCACATAACATTTTCGTGGAGCCACGCTCCATAATCATCTCACATCACAAGCATGGGGTACCAACGGTGTGTCCGGTGCCCCATAAAAATGTTCTTGGCCGCCCTACCTGGCATGACCCCGTCCCGAGAGAGCGCACCAACAACTCTCCCATCACTAGTAATGCGGGCTCCAAGCTAGTATCGGTCTAGGTACTCAATAATGCCCTTTCCCATATAAGGGTAGAGTGGTTGCGCATGTAAGGTTGGGACAGTCATCAAATCTTAAATCTAATCTGTTTTCGAAAACAACACACACACTTGCCTCGGTACACCACTTCGTCATCAAGTGGTTACCCATCTCATCATCTCCCTCGGGCATAAGTGGCACCCGACGAGGTTTTCGAGAAGTCTTTTGAAAATGTTTTGTCTCCTTCACCATGCATAAACTCGTCCCTTTTTGCGTAGCATCTACTTTAGCATCCTATCTACTCCCACCGACATAACCCTCATAAGAAGGTAGGGTCATGCACAATGCAAGTATCAACGAGGAAGTACGGTGGCAAACCATCAAAGTGGTTACTACCTCATCATGATTCCGTTGCAACAACAATATGGTGCTATATGACATGCATAGAAAGGGTTTCATAGACATGGTCAAAGGGCTGCTTGCCTGGTTCATCAGAGTCTTCGAGGTCTTCAAATATCTCTGGTCCAACTCCGAGCATTCCGTCTACTTCGTCATCTATCGTCGAAAGCAAGTATAATAAGCAACACAACAAGGCGGGAAATACAAGTGCTCTAAAAATATGAGTTGGACTTTTCTGGGATACCTCTGGTCATATGAGGGATGACCAAAGTGGTTTCATTAGGATTTGATCAATGGACATCTCTGAACATTTCAATATGATGGAATCAAGGGGTTTATGGAATTGCAAGAAGTGTTCGGAAGAATTATTTTTAAAAATGAGCAAAGGCACCCATTTAACAAAGGCTGAATTTAGAAGCATCTAGGAGTTGGTTTCACTGGATTTGGAGTTGAGATGAATTTCCTATGAATTTGCAAAGTTGGCTATATATAAAGAAATAGAGCATTATTTGAGGTGATACAGAAAGTATTAGTAAAAATGTTCAAAAACTAAGTTTTGAACTTATAGACATCTAGGATTTTGAATCATGTAATTTGGATCAAAAATGGGCTCTCTGTGATTTTCTAAAGTTTATCACAGAAATGGAAAATGAGATTTTATTTAATTTGTGTGAGGAAAATTGTCCTAGAAAAATGTGCATTCTGCACCAATAGGTAGATCATGATTTATGGAGTCACCAGAAATTTGAATCATTCAATTTGGAGTTAATATGAATATTTGGGAGATTTTACAAATTTCTGGAAAAAGGAAAAGACAAAGGAAGTGGGGGGGGGGGGGTTATACCTATACCGCGCACCGAGCGCAGCATAGCGCCGCAGCGCACTGGGCCGGCCCAGCGGCTCGGCCACGCGGGCGACAGGGCGACGACGAAGGCGTATTAGGGGAGTACACTTCCCTGGCGGGAAGGCGGTTCCCACAGATCCCGCCTCCACTTAACCCGAGTGGGTCCGGCTGGACACGTCGGCAGAGGCTGACCGGTGGGGTCGCCGGTCCACCGGCCGGCCTTCTTCTTCCTCGCGCGGCCTCCCGTGCCGCAGGAACAGAGGGGCGAGGCCGAGCTCGTCCCCGACGACCAGGGGCGCTGCTGCGGGTGCCCGGCGCACCGGCGAGCTCGGGGGACTGCGCCGCGCCTGCTCCCCCCTGTCAGCACATCCGACGGAGGACAAAGGCGAGTGGGGCCACGGTCACGGCGGAGGATGGTGTCGGCCATTTTCGGCTTCGAGCGCAGGGGCGTCCCGAGGAAGAATGGAGGCGATGGGGGGCTTCGTGGTGGTGGTGAGGGAGTACTGGAGTGGGTAGGGAGAAGAGAGAGGGGTTGTGGTGCCCAAATCCGAGCGGCGGTCGGCGGCGGCACTCCAGCGATGGAGAGGGCAGGAGAGCACTAGGGGGAGAGGGATGTTGTCTGGGAGATTTCTGGGGAAGAGGGAGAGCGGAAAGAATCCGTAGGAGAGCTCGGGAGGGCCTTTAAATAGAGGGGCCATGGTGCACCATGGACGCGGCCAACGGCGCACTTGGGCGGGCTCCATGGAGGAGAGAGGGGAGAGGTTTAAGAGGGGGCCGGCAACTTGCCGTGTCCCAGACGCCGAGGCGGCCTCGTGAGACACGCTGGGGAGGCCCGAGGTGGCCGGAGGCGGTTGGCAGGGGGCGGCTACAGTGCGGGAGTGCACTGTAGCGCGCTCCAGAGCATGCAAATGGCCGGCATGGCATTTTTTGGCAATGTGGGCGCGGCCACTGATGTCTGATAGTGCTTGGGGGTAGTAAAGAAGGGTGGAGACGCATTGGATGCCCTGGAGAGCCAGTGGGAGAGGAGAGAGGTTGATGGAGAGAGAGAAAGAGGCTGTCCAGAGAGAGAAAGTGAGGGTTTCACCACCAAATAATTGAGCTGAAATGCAGCCATTGTTACTGGAGGTAGAGGAGGTCTAGGAGGGGCTATGGTAAAAATATAGGGTCATGGAGATTAGTGGAAGTGGTCAAAAAGGTGGTTTAGGAAATTTTGCAAAAGGTGTTTGTTGCTTGTTTGGGCAAGGAAAAGGATTCCATTTGGCATGAGAATTAACAGGATGGAATGGCACATAGAAGTAGGGTGTTCTACCAAGTTTGAGCTCATTTGGGCAAAGTAGCCAATGTAACTTTGGTAAACCCTAGAAATCAGCAGAAATGGCTTTACCAAAATTTAGTCATGCAAATCTATTCTCCTTGATGCACCACTTGGTGTAGTGTCATCATTTGAGGTTATGAACATGTCCACAAAAGTTGAGATCAAAAGGAGAAAGTTGCCAATGTAGAGTTGTTCGAATTTGGTTCTGGACAGGAAGGGTTTTGAGGCACTTTGATCAACATAACATTCTCTCCAACTTGTGCCATTTGGTCTAGATGCATTATTACACCATTTGAGAATGTGCACCAAGTTTGAGGGCATTTGTACATGCTTTACAGTGCAAAGTTGTTCAAACTTGAAAAAGGACAGAAGTGGTCTTGAGAGGGTTTCATGGGGTTATACTGTTCTCCATGACATGATACTTGTCAAGATCATCAAAAATGTCATATGTGATGCTAGAATTTGCTTAGAATTTTTGGAGAATATTTCCTTTGTAAATATTTCAAAAGCTTGAAATATCCAGAAAGGGTTTTTGAGGGATTTGACCAATATTTTGAACATGACCATGTGTTGAAACTCTTATATATGGACAATATATGTCCACTGAGTTTCCCTAGGTTTTTCCCAAATATTTTTAAAACAATAAAATAATTTTTCCCTATTAAAGACCATTTCTGGCCTTAAGAAAAAGCTTTTAAATAAAATAGGAAAATAACCTTTAAAATTATATTTTTGTGGTTTCTGGGTGTCCTATATCTAATAGGAGTCAAATATATTTTTGGAAAGATTTTTACTGCCCTTAATTAAGCACTTGCAGTGCAAACCTCAATTCAGGGGTTTTTGAAAAACTAATTTTTGAAAATACTATTTGGCCAAATTATTTTTGTAAGAAATTGTTTTTATGTCCTATACACATGGCATGATCATTGGTTCAAGAGTTTGGAGCAAGGAGATGAAGTATAGGAGTTGGAGGATTTATTTGATTTTTAGAGCACTTACAAACAGCAGACAAGAATCAAATCAAGCAAGGACCCAAACACACAAAAGTTTTTGTCAAACCACAATTTATCATGATTTATTAGCTTAAGTGTTGTGCCACGAAAATCAGGGTGTGACAGAACATGATCCAGAGGACTTGGAGTACAAGTCAAGAAGCAGCCGAGGCAGCCACGAGAGGGTAGGGCGCGCCCCCTGTCTCATGGGCCCCTCGGGCGGCCACTGACGTACTTCTTCCTCCTATATAAGCCTACATACCCTGAAAACATCCAGGGAGCAACCGAAACACAATTTCCACCACCATAACCTTCTGTATCCGCGAGATCCCATCTTGGAGCCGTCGCCGGCGTTCTGCCGGAGGGGGAATCCACCACGGAGGGCTTCTACATCAACACCATAGCCCCTCCGATGAGTTGTGAGTAGTTTACCGTAGACCTTCGGGTCCATAGTTATTAGCTAGTTGGCTTCTTCTCTCTTTTTTGGATCTCAATACAATGTTCTCCCCCCTCTCTTGTGGAGATCTATTCGATGTAATCTCTTTTTGCGGTATGTTTGTCGAGATCAGATGAATTGTGGGTTTATGATCAAGTTTATCTATGGATAATAATTGAATCTTCTCTGAATTCTTTTATATGATTGAGTTATCTTTGCAAGTCTCTTCGAATTATCAGTTTGGTTTGGCCTACTAGATTGATCTTTCTTGCCATGGGAGAAGTGCTTAGCTTTGGGTTCAATCTTGTGGTGTTCTTACCCAGTGACAGAAAGGGTTGCAAGACACATATTGTATTGTTGCCATCGAGGATAAAAATATGGGGTTTATATCATATTGCTTGAGTTTATCCCTCTACATCATGTCATCTTGCTTAATGTGTTACTTTGTTCTTATGAACTTAATACTCTAGATGCATGCTGGATAGCGGTCCATGTGTGGAGTAATAGTAGTAGATGCAGGCAGGAGTCGGTCTACTTGTTGCGGACGTGATGCCTATATACATGATCATGCCTAGATAACGTCATAATTATTCGCTTTTCTATCAATTGCTCGACAGTAATTTGTTCACCGACCGTAATACTTCTGCTCTTGAGAGAAGCCACTAGTGAAACCTATGGCCCCCGGGTCTATCTCTTATCATATTTTCTTTCAATTTACTTTTATTTGCATCTTTATTTTCTGCATCTATATTATAAAATACCGAAAATATATTTATCTTATCATATTATCTCTATTAGATCTCACTTTCGCAAGTGGCCGTGAAGGGATTGACAACCCCTTTGTCGCGTTGGTTGCGGGTTCTTCGTTTGTTTGTGTAGGTTCGTGGGACTTGTTGAGAAGCCTCCTACTGTATTGATACCTTGGTTCTCAAAAACTGAGGGAAATACTTACGCTACTGTGATGCATCACCCTTTCCTCTTCAAGGAAAACCAACGCAATCTCAAGACGTAGCAAGTGTGTCCATGTACCCTCGTAGACCGAAAGCGGAAGCGTTAGCACAACGTGGTTGATGTAGTCATACGTATTCACGGCCCGACCGATCAAGCACCGAAAGTATGGCACCTCCGAGTTCTTGCACACGTACAGCTCGATGACGTCCCTCGAACTCCGATCCAGCCGAGTGTCGAGGGAGAGTTCTGTCAGCACGACGACGTGGTGACGATGATGATGTTCTACCGATGCAGGGCTTCGCCTAAGCACCACTACGATATTATCGAGGTGGATTATGGTGGAGGGGGGCACCGCACACGGCTAAGAGATCAATGATCAATTGTTGTGCCTAGAGGTGCCCCGTATATAAAGGAGCCAAGGGGAGGGGGTCGGCTGGCCAGGAGGGGCGCACCAGGAGGAGTCCTCCTCCCACCGGGAGTAGGACTCCCCCCCTTCCTTG
>NC_041385.1:590637151-590663985 GCF_002162155.2 Triticum dicoccoides | reverse complement strand
TACTCCGGTATAATATCCGATAACCCTCGAAACCATTCTGGTGTCCGAATATAGTCGTGCAATATATCAATCTTCATGTCTCGACTATTTCGAGACTCCTCGTCATGTCTGTGACTCCAAACTACCTTTGGTACATCAGAACATATAAACTCATAATATAACTGTCATCTAACTTTAAGCGTGCGGACCCTACGGGTTCGAGAACAATGTAGACATGACCGAAACACGTTTCCGGTCAATAACCAATAGCGGAACCTAGATGCTCATATTGGCTCCCACATATTCTACGAAGATCTTTATCGGTCAAACCGCATAACAACATACATTGTTCCCTTTGTCATCGGTATGTTACTTGCCCGAGATTCGATCGTCGGTATCTCAATACCTAGTTCAATCTCATTACCGGCAAGTCTCTTTACTCGTTATGTAATACATCATCTCGCAAATAACTCATTAGTCACATTGCTTGCAAGGCTTATAGTGATGTGCATTACCGAGAGGGCCCAGAGATACCTCTCCGACAATCGGAGTGACAAATCTAAATCTCGAAATACGCCAACCCAACAAGTACCTTCGGAGACACCTGTAGAGCACCTTTATAATCACCAAGTTACGTTGTGACGTTTGGTAGCACACAAAGTGTTCCTCCGGTAAACGGGAGTTGCATAATCTCATAGTCACAGGAACATGTATAAGTCATGAAGAAAGCAGTAGCAACATACTAAACGATCAAGTGGTAAGCTAACGGAATGGGTCAAGTCAATCACATCATTCTCTCAATGATGTGATCCCGCTAATCAAATGACAACTCTTTTGTCCATGGCTAGGAAACATAACCATCTTTGATAAACGAGCTAGTCAAGTAGAGGCATACTAGTGACACTCAATCTGTCTATGTATTCACACATGTATCATGTTTCCGGTTAATACAACTCTAGCATGAATAATAAACATTTATCATGATATAAGGAAATAAATATAACTTTATTATTGCCTCTAGGGCATATTTCCTTCAGTCTCCCACTTGCACTAGAGTCAATAATCTAGATTACACAGTAATGATTCTAACACCCATGGAGCCTTGGTGTTGTTCATGTTTTGCTCGTGGAAGAGGCTTAGTCAACGGGTCTGCAACATTCAGATCCGTATGTATCTAGCAAATCTCTATGTCTCCCACCTGGACTTGGTCCCGGATGGAATTGAAGCGTCTCTTGATGTGCTTGGTCTTCTTGTGATATTTGGATTCCTTTGCCAAGGCAATTGCACCAGTATTGTCACAGAAGATTTTCATTGGACCCGATGCACTAGGTATGACACCTAGATCAGATATGAACTCCTTCATCCAGACTCCTTCATTTGCTGCTTCTGAAGCAGCTATGTACTCTGCTTCACATGTAGATCCCGCCACGACGCTTTGTTTAGAACTGCACCAACTGATAGCTCCACCGTTCAATATAAACACGTATCCGGTTTGCGATTTAGAATCGTCCGGATCAGTGTCAAAGCTTGCATCGACATAACCATTTACGACTAGCTCCTTGTCACCTCCATAAATGAGAAACATATCCTTAGTCCTTTTCAGGTATTTCAGGATATTCTTGACCGCTGTCCAGTGATCCACTCCTAGATTACTTTGGTACCTCCCTGCTAAACTTATTGCTAAGCATACATCAGGTCTGGTACACAGCATTGCATACATGATAGAGCCTATGGCTGAAGCATAGGGAACTTCTTTCATTTTCTCTCTATCTTCTTCTATGGTCGGGCATTGAGTCTGACTTAATTTCACACCTTGTATTACAGGCAAGAACCCTTTCTTTGCTTGATCCACTTTGAACTTTTTCAAAATTTTATCAAGGTATGTACTCTGTGAAAGTCCAATTAAGTGTCTTGATATATCTCTATAGATCTTGATGCCCAATATGTAAGCAGCTTCACCGAGGTCTTTCATTGACAAACTTTTATTCAATTATCCTTTTATGCTATCCAGAAATTCTATTCATTTCCAATTAATAATATGTCATCCACATATAATATTAGAAATGCTACAGAGCTCCCACTCACTTTCTTGTAAATACAGGCTTCTCCAAAAGTCTGTATAAAACCATATGCTTTGATTACACTATCAAAGCGTTTATTCCAACTCCGAGAGGCTTGCACCAGTCCATAAATGGATCACTGGAGCTTGCACACTTTGTTAGTATCCTTTGGATCGACAAAACCTTCTGGTTGCATCATATACAACTCTTCTTCCAGAAATCCATTCAGGAATGCAGTTTTGACATCCATTTACCAAATTTCATAATCATAAAATGCGGAAATTGCTAACATCATTCGGACAGACTTAAGCATCGCTACGGGTGAGAAAGTCTCATCGTAGTCAACCCCTTGAACTTGTCAAAAACCTTTTGCAACAAGTCGAGCTTTGTAGATAGTAACATTACCATCAGCGTCAATCTTCTTCTTGAAGATCCATTTATTCTCAATGGCCTGCGGATCATCGGGCAGGTCAACCAAAGTCCACACTTTGTTCTCATACATGGATCCCATCTTAGATTTCATGGCCTCAAGCCATTTTGTGGAATCTGGGCTCATCATCGCTTCCTCATAGTTCGTAGGCTCGCCATGGTCAAGTAACATGACCTCCAGAATAGGATTGCCGTACCACTCTGGTGTGGATCTTACTCTGGTTGACCTACGTGGTTCGGTAGTAACTTGATCTGAAGTTGCATCATTAATATCATTAGCTTCCTCACTAATTGGTGTAGTCGTCACAGGAACTGGTTTTTGTGATGAACTATTTTCCAATAAGGGAGCAGGTACAGTTACCTCATCAAGTCCTACTTTCCTCCCACTCACTTCTTTCGAGAGAAACTCCTTCTCTAGAAAGGATCCATTCTTAGCAACGAATGTCTTGCCTTCGGATCTGTGATAGAAGGTGTACCCAACAGTCTCCTTATGGTATCCTATGAAGACACATTTCTCCGATTTGGATTTGAGCTTATCAGGTTGATGTTTTTTCACATAAGCATCGCAGCCCCAAACTTTAAGAAACGACAACTTTGGTTTCTTGCCAAACCATAGTTCACAAGGCGTCGTCTCAACGGATTTTGATGGTGCCCTATTTAACGTGAATGCAACCGTCTCTAAAGCATAACCCCAAAACGATAGCGGTAAATCAGTAACAGACATCATAGATTGCACCATATCTAGTAACATGCGATTACGACGTTCGGACACACCATTACGTTGTGGTGTTCCGGGTGGCGTGAGTTGCGAAACTATTCCGCATTGTTTCAAATGTAAACCAAACTCGTAGCTCAAATATTCTCCTCCACGATCGGATCGTAGAATCTTTATTTTCTTGCTACGATGATTTTCAACTTCAGTCTGAAATTCTTTGAACTTTTCAAATGTTTCAGACTTATGTTTCATTAAGTAGATATACCCATATCTGCTTAAATCATCAGTGAAGGTGAGAAAATAACGATACCCGCCGCGAGCTTCAATATTCATTGGACCACATACATCAGTATGTATGATTTCCAACAAATCAGTTGCTCGCTCCATAGTTTCGGAGAACGGCGTTTTAGTCATCTTGCCCATGAGGCATGGTTCACAAGTACCAAGTGATTCATAATCAAGTGATTCCAAAGGTCCATCGGTATGGAGTTTCTTCATGCGCTTTACACCAATATGACCTAAACGACAGTGCCATAAATAAGTTGCACTATCATTATCAACTCTGCATCTTTTGGTTTCAACATTATGAATATGTGTATCACTACTATCAAGATTCATCAAAAATAGACCACTCTTTAAGGGTGCATGACCATAAAAGATATTACTCATATAAATAGAACAACCATTATTCTCAGATTTAAATGAATAATCGTCTCGCATCAAACAAGATCCAGATATAATGTTCATGCTCAACGCTGGCACCAAATAACAATTATTTAGGTCTAAAACTAATCCCAAAGGTGGATGTAGAGGTAGCGTGCCGACGGCGATCACATCGATTTTGGAACCATTTCCCACGCGCATCGTCACCTCGTCCTTAGCCAGTGTCCGCTTAATCCTTAGTCCCTGTTTTGAGTTGCAAATATTAGCAACAGAACCAGTATCAAATACCCAGGTGCTACTGCGAGCTCTGGTAAGATACACATCAATAACATGTATATCACATATACCTTTGTTCACCTTGCCATCCTTCTTATCCGCCAAATACTTGGGGCAGTTTCGCTTCCAGTGACCAGTCTGTTTGCAGTAGAAGCACTCAGCCTCAGGCTTAGGTCCAGACTTGCGTTTCTTCTCTTGAGCACCAACTTTTTTGTCGTTCTTCTTGAAGTTCCCCTTCTTCTTTCCTTTACCCTTTTTCTTGAAACTGGTGGCCTTGTTGACCATCAACACTTGATGCTCCTTTTTGATTTCTACCTCCGCAGCCTTTAGCATTGCGAAGAGCTCGGGAATAGTCTTGTTCATCCCTTGCATATTATAGTTCATCACAAAGCTCTTTTAGCTTGGTGGCAGTGATTGGAGAATTCTGTCAATGACGCAATCATCTAGAAGATTAACTCCCAGTTGAATCAAGTGATTGTTATACCCAGACATTCTGAGTATATGCTCACTAACAGAACTATTCTCCTCCATCTTGCAGTTGTAGAACTTATTGGAGACTTCATATCTCTCAATCCGGGCATTTGCTTGAAATATTAACTTCAACTCCTGGAACATCTCATATGCTCCATGACGTTCAAAACATCGTTGAAGTCCCGGTTCTAAGCCATAAAGCATGGCACACTGAACTATCGAGTAGTCATCAGCTTTGCTCTACCAAACATTCACAACGTCTGCAGTTGCATCTGCAGCAGGCCTGGCACCCAGCGGTGCTTCCAGGACGTAATTCTTCTGTGCAGCAATGAGGATAATCCTCAAGTTACGAACCCAGTCCGTGTAATTGCTACCATCATCTTTCAACTTCGCTTTCTCAAGGAACGCATTAAAATTCAACGAAACAACAGCACGAGCCATCTATCTACAATCAACATAGACATGCAAAATACTATCAGGTACTAAGTTCATGATAAATTTAAGTTCAATTAATCATATTACTTAAGAACTCCCACTTAGATAGACATCCCTCTAATCATCTAAGTGATCACATGATCCAAATCAACTAAACCATAACCGATCATCACGTGAAATGGAGTAGTTTTCAATGGTGAACATCATTATGTTGATCATATCTACTATATGATTCACGCTCGACCTTTCGGTCTCAGTGTTCCGAGGCCATATCTGCATATGCTAGGCTCGTCAAGTTTAACCTGAGTATTCTGTGTGTGCAAAACTGCCTTGCACCCATTGTAGATGGACGTAGAGCTTATCATACCCGATCATCACGTGGTGTCTGGGCACGACGAACTTTGGCAATGGTGCATACTCAGGGAGAACACTTTTATCTTGAAATTTAGTGAGAGATCATCTTATAATGCTACCATCAATCAAAGCAAGATAAGATGCATAAAGGATAAACATCACATGCAATCAATATAAGTGATATGATATGGCCATCATCATCTTGTGCTTGTGATCTCCATCTTTGAAGCACCGTCATGATCACCATCGTCACCGGCGCGACACCTTGATCTCCATCGTGGCATCGTTGTCGTTTCGCCACCTATTGCTTCTACGACTATCTGTAGGACCTTGAAGTATGTCTAGAGGGGGTAATTAGACTACTTGACCAATTAACAACTTAACCTTTTCCAATTTTAGAGTTTGGCAGATTTTAGCTATCTTAGGACAAGTCAAGCAATCATCACACAATTCTAGCAAGCATGCAAAGAGTATATAGGCAGCAGAAATTAATGCATGCAACTTGCAAGAAAGTAAAGGGAAGGGTTTGGACGATTCAAACGCAATTGGAGACACGGATGTTTTTGGCGTGGTTCCGATAGGTGGTGCTATCGTACATCCACGTTGATGGAGACTTCAACCCACGAAGGGTAACGGTTGCGCGAGTCCACGGAGGGCTCCACCCACGAAGGGTCCACAAAGAAGCAACCTTGTCTATCCCACCATGGTCGTCGCCCACGAAGGACTTGCCTCACTAGCGGTAGATCTTCATGAAGTAGGCTATCTCCTTGCCCTTACAAACTCGTTGGTTCAACTCCACAATCTTGTCGGAGGCTCCCAAGTGACACCTAGCCAATCTAGGATACACCACTCTCCAAGAAGTAACAAATGGTGCGTTGATGATGAACTCCTTGCTCTTGTGCTTCAAATGATAGTCTCCCCAACACTCAACTCTCTCTCATAGGATTTGGATCTGGTGGAAAGAATATTTAAGTGGAAAGCAACTTGGGGAAGGCTAGAGATCAAGATTCATATGGTAGGAATGGAATATCTTGGCCTCAACACATGAGTAGGTGGTTCTCTCTCGGAAATGGTAAGTTGGAAGTGTAGGTTTGTTCTGATGGCTCTCTCCACGAATGAAGAGGAGGTGGAGCGGTATATATAGCCTCCACACAAAATCTAACCGTTACACACAATTTACCAAACTCGGTGGGACCAATTCAACAGACTCGGTCGAACCGATTTAGTAAACCTAGTGACTGTTAGGATTTTCGGTGGGACTCACATACAACTCGGTAAGACCGATTCGGTTAGGGTTAGGGCATAACGTAATCTCGGTGAGACCGATTACACAAACTCGGTGAGACCGATTTTGGTAATAAGCTTTCTAGAGAGTTGGTTAGGTAAACTCGGTTGGACCGATTTGCTCTTTTCGGTGAGACCGAAATGTTACAAAAGGGAAACAGAGAGTTTACATTGCAATCTCGGTGGGACCGATCGCTCACTTTGGTTAGACCGAAACGTTACGAAGGGAAACAAAGAGATTGCAATCCCATCTCGGTGAGACCGAGATCCCTATCGGTAGGACCGATTTGCCTAGGGTTTGTGGCAGTGGCTATGACATTTGAACTCGGTGGCGCCGGATAGAAAGAATTGGTGTGACCGTTTTTGGCTTTATGTTTAGGTCATTTGTGGATGTGAGAAAGTAGTTGAGGGTTTTTGGAGCATATCACCAAGCACATGAAGCAAGAGGCTCATTAAGCCACACCTCATCCCTCCTTGATAGTATTGGCTTTTCCTATAGACTCAATGTGATCTAGGATCACTAAAATATAAAATGAAGAGTCTTGAGCTTTTGAGCTTGAGCCAATCCTTTGTCATTAATATTTTGAGGGATCCACTTTCATCATCCATGCCATGCCATTCATTGAGCTTTCCTGAAATAATAGTCTTGGAATAGCATTAGCTCAATGAGCTATATGTTGTTATGAATTACCAAAACCACCTAGGGATAGTTGCACTTTCAATCTCCCCCTTTTTGGTACTTGATGACAACATATAGATCAAAGCTTCGACAAATGATAATAAGATTTAACAACATCGTCGCTTTGAGAAGTATGTGATAAGGAAGAGCTCCCCCTAAATTTGTGCATAGTTTAAGATTTGCTTTGGACTGCAAATGCACAAGGAATTAGGCTCATGGGTTACTCTTCCATGTCACATACATCTTGGTGGAGCGCTCAAAATGATAAAGATTGAATACATGCACTCATCACCAAGCAAAGTGAATGATCACATATGGATAGGTAAGATAATATCATCAAACATGGATAAGTGTAGCTTATGATCAAACACATGATCATCAATGTCTCACAAAAACAGCATAGTATCTCAAGCACTCAAAAGCAAATAAAGTTTAACCACCAAAGCAAGAGAGAACAAAAGCAACACTCTCTCTCTCGAAGCCTATGATCTATACATTTTTCTCCCCCTTTAGCAACAAGTTACCAAAAAGTTCATAGAAAATGCATAGTGCTAGATCGACTCTCAGGCTTGATCTTCAGGTGGTGGTGTCCGGATAACTCCAAGAATGAAGGCTTCAGTTGAAGTGGATGGAGCTGGAGGAGTTGGTGCTGGAGCTAGTTGCACTAGAGCTGTAGCTGGTGCAGATGATGTGGCTCTGGTGTCTGTCATAGGCACTGCAGTTGACCTCTGAGCTCTAGGCACTCTGGCAACTACATTAGTGGTAGTCTTGCCCTGCCTCTCCTGCATGTCATCCTGTAGCTGCTCCACAACTGACTGAATCTCGGTTACTTTGACATCTAGATCATGGAATTTTAGTTCCATGATTCTTTCCAAGCTCTCCTGATTTCGAGTGAGGGTGGCCAATCCCTTCTCAATCCTTAGAGTTGATGCTATCAAGTAACCAAGCTACTCCTGTTTGTTCTTCAAAAAGTACTCAGATGCCTCCTCTTGAGTTGGCATCTTGGCAGCCTTCTCTTTCCTTGCCTTCTCCTTCTTCTCTTGAGCTTGTACTGATGATGGTTCATCCTCATTCATGACAACCTGATTGTCCTCAAAGTCTGGATAGAGAGGAAAATGTTCCTTATCCAATAGATATTTGCCTGTGCCCATCTTTGAGTTAATCAACTCCTGAATCTGAGGGGCATATCCACAACTCCTCTTTTGGTCTGTTGCAGTCCTCTTAATGGTCTCAACCATAAGGCTCATGACCTTGAACTTCTATGGCACATCAAACAAATCAAACATGTTGATTGCATGTCCTCTAATCATGTTGTGGTCACCAGACTTAGGCAACAGAGTGTGCCTTAGGATGCAGTTGATTGTTGGTAGCCCTGACAGAAGAAAGTGGACTGACCCAAACTTATGTGTCTCAATTGCATTGTCTGGGATCTCCTTGTACATGTGTGCCATGGAATTGTGGTCCATCTTCTTCTTGGCATAGACATCCAAGTCATCTTCATTCTCCTTTGGGGCATTGATCAGATTTGCCCACTCCTCAATGGTTGACTGGTACCTTGTTCCTTCAGACATCCAAACTATCCTCCCATCTGGATAGAAGTGTGCTGTGGAGTAGAATTGCATAATGAGTTCATCATTCTAGTTGGTGAGCTTTTGCCAACAAAATCTGCAACTCCACAAGCAACAAAACTGTCTTGCACTCCAGGATAGTGTTCTTCATTGTCTTTCATGTAGGTCCAGTCAACCCACCTCATATCACACACTATGGGCTTCTTGTCCAACAAGATTGTCTCATAGAAGTCCTGCTATTCCTTTGTATGGAACCTGTAATCAACAGCAGCTCTTCTCCTTGTGGAATATGGATCTGTCATCCTCCATAGCCTCAGCCCTGAGTCTCTTCTGATCTTCATGTCCTCAGCCACTGGATGGACATCATTGTGGTCTGGTATCTTGGGCTTGAGCTTCCTCAGAACTTGTCCTTCTTCATCTTCCTCATCGGCAACTTCAGGCACTGGGGCCTTGTTCTTCTCAGCAGCTAGAATACTCCTGGTATTCCTTTTTGGTGCAAGCTTGGGCTTGGGGGCAGCTTTGGGTGCTTCCTTGGGCTTTGATGTTGCAGCCCCTGATCTAATAGCATCACCCATAAGCTTTTGTGCCTTGGGTGCGGGTGCAGCAACCTCTTTAGAGTCTTTCCTCATTGAGGGTTTCCCAAGAACCTGGGTAGTAGTGGTTCTGGCTCTGTTCTTCTTCTTATCCTGAGCAGCAGCTTCATCCTCTGATTCAATGGTAAACTTCATAGTTTCTCTAGTGGGAACTTTCTTGGGTTTGGAAGTTGTGACTCTCTTTGCAGGTGCCTCTTTGGGTTCGGACTTATCAGGCACTTGAGTAGATCCTCTGACCTTCAGCATAGGTGTCCTCTTGGCAGGAACCTTTCTATTGAGTCCAGGTTTAGTGTTATGTGCTAAGGCATTCTCCTTTTAGAGCACTACCTTTTTGGAGGTAGCCTCATCCTCTTCTGCTCTATAATCCTCATCCTCAGAATCTGAGGTTCTCTTCTTCCTTCCTGGTGGCAGCTTTAGGCAGATTGCTTCGGGTGCTCCTGCTGCCTTCATCTGAAGTGCTAGAGGGACTAGTGCCCTCACTCATGTGAATCTGCTCTTCTTCCCTGTTCTGGCTATCAGTTTGGTCTGACATGCTGCAAACACTGACTGCTGACCCTGTGAAGAGTTATAGATGAGATAGAGTGAATGGGCATCACAAAATGCAGAGATTTTTGCAAAAGAATGATTCAAAAATTCAGTTTTAGTTTTCCACAGAAAGCATTCCGGATCAATCGATTTTCAAACTTGGTGATACCGAAGCAGCTCTGGAGCCTAAACTGATGAACTTGGTTGGACCGAGTCACAGTTCGGTGGCACCAAGACTGCTAGGGTTTCAAAAAGTCCTAAAATCGGTCTCACCGATTAGCAATTCTCGGTCAGACTGAGAGTTACTAGTGCAATGGCGTTAGCCAAATCGGTGGGACCGAGTTTTTCAACTCGATGGGTCTGAGATGGTTTCGGCGGAAACCTAACCCTAAATTTTCGAATCCTATCTAATCTAAGGATTGCATTGACTGGATAGGAGTGTTTCAATCATGGCAAGAATCATTAAGAACACAATGTGCTAGGAATCGGACAAGGATAGCACTGTGATCGAGTCCATACCCTAGCTTGGCGATGAACTCGCTACGGCGGCAACAGCGGGGTTGAAATACGTTGACGGCGGTGGAGACCAGCGACAGGAGGCGGCTGGCGAAGAGGAGACGATCCGGAGACCCTGGAGGCAAAGCGAGCTATTGCGCGGGCGAAGAGGTTCGGAGAAATTTCCAAATTTTTGCCCGTGACTATATATAGCCCGACCCTATCGGTGTGACCGAGTGGAACAACTCGGTGGCACCGAGATGCATAACTGTGTACAGTTATAGCAACTCGGTGTGACCGAAAAGTTCAAATCGGTTGCACCGAGATTGAAAACCTAGATCGACTTAGTGATCTCGGTGGGACCGAAATGGAGGAATCGGTCAGACCGAGAATCACAAAGAAGTTTTGGAATTTTAAGTCTATGATGAATCGGGGACTCCGAGTGCTCCTCACACAGAGTGGTTCAAATCTGACTTGATCAAATTTTGTGATGTAGCATGAATAGAGTTTGAGACGAGAAAAGCATAGATTGCTAGAGAAGGTTCTTAGGCATTCTTATCCATCCACTTGGCAAAAAGAAAAGGAAGCCAATCACTCAAAACAACAAGTGGATGTCCTTGAATGAGTAAAATATGCACCAACATGCTCACACAATAAGATGGCAAATGAAATATGTGGCAAAGCATGCACAACCAATTCTAGCATCTATCAAACAATTGGCGATGACTAGGTCATCTATATATGAGTATATTGACTTAGGAGTCAAATGAAAACATTTGATCATAGGTCATACTCATCGTTTAAGCTCAAGTGGGGTTACCACTTTTACATAATGCATTGATGTGTTCACACCATTAGAGTTGCTTTGACTCAATTCTTAGAGTTAAGCTCCCCCTAGATGTGAGATCCCCCCTTAGAGGGATGAACTAACCTTGGGTTTTGTCGATGATGACTTCATGTAGGTGTTGAAGATGTGGATGCCCAATGTTGATGTAGATCATTTGGAGCAATCCTTTGGAGTGAGTTGCACTTTCAACTTACCTACATGGGTTAGTCCCACAAGGAACAAACAAGAATATCCATAGACATAGAGTGAAGCACACACAAGATGATGTCCATGAAATCATTAGGTTACCTTGTCCCTTGCCTTACCAACATGAGGGTTTGTGATTCCTTGAACTAGTGCAAGATGTGGAAGTTGATTGCACTCGTTCTTGCCATAATGATGTGAGTGAAGAATGTTGGCGGAGTCACCCTCAAGAACTCTCTAGTTCTTCTTCTTCGGGATCCACATCATCTTGATGGGAATCCTTGGAGTTGTAGTTGTACTAGATGAAGTAGAACTTGATGTAGTCTTGGGAACCCACTTGACCGAGGCCTTAGGCGCTTCTTCAAATGCATCAATCTCTTCTTGAAGCTTGTCCTTGCCTTTGTTCTTGTGGTATTGTGGTGGAAGATCATCTTGTGCTTGTGTTCCTTTGAAGGAAGTAGGATCATACTTCTCTTGTTGGGGAACAAACTTCGTCTTAGGGTATTGATCTTCTTCCCACTCAACTCCATTGGCATTGAACTTTCGTTCAAAACCAACACCTTGATTCTTCCGGTGCCTTCCTTGCTTGCGTACAATTTCCTCGAATTGCTTACTCCCGGCAAGGCTCTTGTAAACACCTTTATCTATAATTCCCTTCAATAAGCTATTTTCTTGCTCAAGTGTAACTTGGCTAAGAGAATCATTAGTGGAATCAAGAGAACTACTAGAAGCAACAATATTGGATTTGACATTATTATTGTTACTACTAGAAGAAGGATCTTTCTTGTACTTGTTACTAGACTTGACTTGAGGCATGTAAGTAGATAAGAGTAAACGCTTGGCAATGTAAGAAGAACTTTTCTTATGGAGGTCATCATTGATTGCCTTTAAGAACTCATGCTCTTGCTCAAGATTGAGCTTTTCAAAGCGTAACTTCTCATGAGCCCTTAAAAGTTCTCGATGATCTTCGAAGATAGTTTCATGAGCTAACTTAAGAGTGTTTAGTTCTTTAGTTAGAAGCTCAATCTTCTCCTTATCATTGCCATTCGTTTTATCTTGATTAGCATGATTAATTGACATTTCATCATAGTATTCATCACTAGAGTTGTCAACAAGTAAATCATCATCCACAAGCAAGTCATCTTCATCACTATCGAAATCAACATACTTAGAATGCGTTACCTTTGGAACTTTGGCCATGAAGCATCTTCCAATTCCTTCATTTGGTGAGTCAAATATGTCGTAGGAGTTGGTTGACACAAGTGGTAGACCGGCAACACCTTCATCTTGAGTATATTCGGAGTCGGAGTGATAGCTTCTCTCGGAGTGATTGTCGGAGTCGGAACCGGATACCTGTCGGTGTCAAAACCGGCGGATCTCGGGTAGGGGGTCCCAAACTGTGCGTCTAGGCGGATGGTAACAGGAGACAAGGGACACGATGTTTTACCCAGGTTCGGGCCCTCTTGATGGAGGTAAAACCCTACGTCCTGCTTGATTAATATTGATGATATGGGTAGTACAAGAGTGGATCTACCACGAGATCAAGGAGGCTAAACCCTAAAGCTAGCCTATGGTATGATTGTTGTAATGTATGTTGTGTCCTATGGACTAAAGCCCTCCGGTTTATATAGACACCGGAGAAGGCTAGGGTTACACAGAGTCGGTTACAATGGTAGGAGATCTACATATCCGTATCGCCCAGCTTGCCTTCCACGCCAAGGAAAGTCCCATCCGGACACGGGACGGAGTCTTCAATCTTGTATCTTCGTAGTCTTAGAGTCCGGCGGACGATGATAGTCCGGCTGTCCGGACACCCCCTAGTCCAGGACTCCCTCAGTAGCCCCCGAACCAGGCTTCAATGACGATAAGTCCAGCGCATATATAGTCTTCGGCGTTGCAAGGCGGGTTCTCCCTTTAAGTTCCATGTACCTGCCGAACAGTGTCCGGCTTCCTCATAAATGCTGTGCTCCTTGGCTTCTACGCCCAATAATGGCCTTCTTCCACGCGTCACATGAATGCGAAAAGCTAGGGTATCTTTTATGTTTTACCCCTTAGTTGTGCAAATAATCTGCCTATAAGAGAGGCAGGAATCCAGATCCAAATCACACCATCCTCCTTCCACGAATACTCATCGGAGCACTTCTGACCAAGAATCCATTCCATCATGGATCATTGACGCGGCTCCTCTTCTCGCGCTCCCAGCCCCCTGCCAGGAGACTGGAGGATATGCTCTGTTCCGCACAACGAGCTGGTGAAGCTCCAAGCGGGGGGGTATCTCCCTCCGGCCTTCATGGTTCCGATCCGAGCCGGGCTGGCCACCTATCAAGGTGGAAAGCAAGCGGAGGCTGCCCCAAGTACCAACAAAGGGGAGCGGGTATGTTTCGTCCCTTATTTGATAAGGGGACTCGGATTTCCTATACATCCGTTCCTCCGCGGACGCCTGGAGTTCTATGGACTCCAGCTCCATCACCTTACGCCCGCGTCCATCCTTCATATCGCGGGCTATGTAGCTCTTTGCGAGCTATTTCTGGGCATCGAGCCCCCATTTTGCACTGTGGAAGAGGTTATTCTGCCTCGTACCCCGCTCTCACGAGGGGTCCATATATCAAGTGGGCGGCGCCGAAATATGGCGCATTGCCGGGACCGGATATCCATCCGGAACCCCTAAGAAGGCGTCCGAAGGCTGGCCTTCGAAATGGTTTTACATAGAGGACGCTCCGCTGCCGGATCCTGTTCGGATCGGCCTCCCGGAGTTCAACGCTGCTCCCTTGAAGAAACGCCTTAGTTGGCGCCCGAGGAGCCCCCAACTAGAGGAAAACAAGAGCGTCCATTATCTGATGGGCCGAATAAGATTATTGGCCCACTCCGGGTTGACCATGATTGGAGTCATGGCAACATGCATCACGCGAGGGGTGCAGCCACTGCAGTACAGGGGCCACCCCATGTGGGATTTCAACGGGGAAGACGATGCCACCCGTCACGGCTGCAAAGGACCGGATTCGGCCGAGGATCTGGTGCAGATCCTGTCCGGCCTGTACAAGGGGGAGAAGGAGGACTTCCTTCAGACAAACCCCTTGAACGGGTTCTCCATGAGTAACCCTCGGAGCTGGGTAAGCGAACACTTTAAGGGTCCGACCCGTGCTTTCGAAGTTTAAGCTTCTCATAATGTGTTAGTCCAGCCCCGCAACCCGAGGATCCAGAGAGATCCCGGGATCCGACCTCCGAAGAGGATCCGGACATAAAGGTGGAGCTAATTGACGGGGTGTTCTACCAGCTCAGCATGGATAATGCTTTAGTCGCCATTACGGCTGACTACCCCGGACTATATCCGGCTTCCCAGGTGATTGTGACCGAAGTCCTGACACCGTTATTCCTTTTTTGTCTATTTCTGACCACCGTATACGATGGCGCTTGTGCAGGAGGCGCCTTTAGGGCGGGAAGCCAAGCCTGCGGCGGCTGACCAACAAAGGTCGGTCCGGACCAGTAGGCGGAAGAGGAGCGCGGTGCGGATTGAAACATCGCCGCAAAGGTATAGCTCACAATTCACTACTTGGAGCGACATTCCTAAGAAGCGTTTGAGCGCTCATGACTTTTTGTAGGAGAAAAAGCGCTCGCCGGACTACGAGCGTAGAGGTTGCCGATCCGACCTATACCGGCCAGGCTCCAGCGCCTGGTCTGGAGGGGGAGACAAGCGCAAGGCGCAGGCCGGATACTCCTCCAACGGAGGATGCCGACAGACTGTCCGCCACCAAGTCTGAGGTGGAGAGCGCCATGAACCATAGGCGCCGCCGGATAGTATTTCGTGACGCGTGCTTTTCCCCTGAGGCGCTGAACGCCTTTAACGCGGGGGATGCGCACCTCCGTGCTGCTCAAGATGGTTTTACCAGAGCCACGGAGCAGTATGTAAAAGACATACGGGTAAGGGAATTTAATGGTTATATATGCCAGTAGCCCCAGAGACTTAAAATAGTTATGTTAACTGATTTAAGGATCATTTGAAACGCAGGCTCTTACCGAGAAGAACGCCCAGCTGTCCCAGGAGCTGCAAGAATGCAAGGCCCAACTTGAGGCCGCACTTGCTGCCGCAGGAGGAAACACAGAGACCCCTCCTGGTAACACATTTTTCGTTAAATATAAGCGTTGTGCGGCGTGCGCGCAAGTCTAATAATGACATTGCAGGTGCTGCCGGACAAGATCCGGACAGGCAGGAACTACTGCGCCAGCTGAAAGCCGGCGAGAGGGTGCTGAATAAGGTACAACGGGAAAGGAACAAGCTTCAAGATGCCCACTCCCAGCTTGGAGAAGAGCTGAAAGGCGTTCGGGTCGAGCTGTCCGGCTCCGTTAAGGAGAATCAGCGGCTTCGTCGCGGCATCTATAGTAAGTGCTTGAGCGAGCTCCTTTGAAAAGAAGAATTCGGAGAGGAAGTCAATTGACAGAATATGTCTTGTAGGTATACTCACAGGTCACCCTGCGAGGAGATGCCCGTATCGACGGGTGATCAACTTCCCGAGCTGTTGGAACTGCTCGAACGAGTTCGGCAGACGATGAGCGGCGTCGTCTAGGCATTATGGCCAGTCGTCTCCCTACCCGAGGGCCTTGGGGAGCTTGCGGAGAAACTCCAGGGAGTGCGGCAACGCTTCCGTTTATGGAAGATTTCGGCCTGCCGCCAGGGTGCCAGGGAGGCTTGGGCCATGGTGAAGACGCGGTACAACAAGGCGGATCCCAACCACATGGCCGAAGTTGGACCGGTGGGGCCCGATGGGAAGGAGATCCCTGTGGTTTTAGTATACAGCCAAGTAGAGTTGGCTGCTAAATTTTCCCAACGGGACTGTAGGTTAGACAGCCTGTTAGACGGGATTGAGGAGGAATACAATCAGTAAATTTGACAATGTATTTTAAAATGACATGTGAAATGCCTTCTAGCCGGATTGTAGATCGTTTGTCTTTGCCGACCTTTCCGCTTCGACCTCGGGACCCTAGAGTCCGGAGTGTGTCCGAATACCTTTTTGGTTAAGAAACAACCGGGGTATGCATGGAGACTAGGCGTAGGGGTCATTATTGCTTTATCAGACAAGTGCCCAACTAGGTATGTTATATTACATGGTTAGTAAGAAACATCTTCCAGGGAGAATAGTTCCGTTAAGGGTTCCTTTCCCTGGGAGGCATGCCCTAAAGTGCATGTCCGGACTGCGAAAAAAGCAAAAAAAACATCTGGGGGCAGATAAACAGATAGGTAAAAAATCATCTTTCAAGTCACCGACCGAATATTCCCTTAAGAACGCTAGCTTTTGGGCTTCACCCAGTCTGAGGTACACATCCGGCTGACCCGGCAGTAACAATCGCAGAGGTGCTCCCTTTACCTCCTAGCCGAACAATCGGGAACGTAGGGGTAAGCACAGGAGCCAGGCAACCCAGCTTGGCCAAAACTTAAGTCATATCGATGCATATAATGGTGAGTAAAAGGTACATGTGGAAGCTTGACACATGTGCTAGGCATGAAGCCCTTGCAATTGAGCATCTTGAAAAGAAGCCCCTAGGTATAATGAGTGCAGATGGCACATCAAGTGTGTGCGAACAATGCGCAAGTGGGCCCTTAAGGGCTTTTTATGAAATAAGGTTAAGAGAAGAAAGAGAAACGGAGTGCATCTAGAGTGTAAAAGATTTGGACGGGGGAAGGGGACGAACTCTTAGTCCGACGCTAGGCGTAGAATCTTCGGAGGCGGGCTGCGTTCCATGGGTTCGACTCGAGTCGGTTGTCCGATGCATTTCGCAGACGGTACGCCCCGCCGGTCAGGACTTGGTCGATGATGAAGGGGCCCTCCCATTTGGGCTTGAGCTTGTCCTTTTTCTTGTCCGGCAGGCGTAGAACTAGTTCGCCAACGTTATAATTCTTGGCCCGTACTTCTCTGCTTTGATATCTTCGAGCCTGCTGCTGATAAAATGCAGAACGAGCCTTGGCGACATCGCGTTCCTCCTCCAATGCGTCCAAGCTGTCCTGCCGATCCAGCTCGGCTTCTCGTTCTTCGTACATGCGCACTCGAGGTGAGTCATGAATGATGTCGCAGGGCAAGACCGCCTCTGCGCCGTATACCATAAAAAATGGTGTGAATCCGGTAGTACGGTTAGGCGTTGTCCGCAGCCCCCAGAGTACGGAGTCGAGCTCCTCTACCCAGTGCGTGTCGGATTTTGTAAGTGACCGCACTAGTCTGGGTTTAATGCCGCTCATTATTAGACCATTTGCTCGTTCCACTTGACCGTTGGTTTGAGGGTGATAGACTGAAGCGTAGTCGAGCTTAATGCCCATATTTTTGCACCATGACTTAACCTCGTCGGCCATGAAGTTCGTGCCGTTGTCGGTGATGATGCTGTGGGGGACACCATAACGGTGTACGACCCCGGATATAAAGTCTATCACTAGTCCGGACTCTGCCGTTTTGACCGGTTTGGCATCTATCCATTTGGTGAATTTATCCACCATGACCAATAGGTACCTTTGCTTGTGGGTTCCCCCTTTAAGGGGTCCAACCATATCAAGCCCCCAGACCGCGAACGACCAGGTAATGGGTATAGTTTTGAGGGCGGTGGGTGGCATATGGCTCTGATTAGCAAAGAGCTGACAACCGACGCATCTCTGGACTAAGTCCTGGGCATCTGCCCGGGCCGTCGGCCAATAAAATCCTGTACGGAATGCCTTTCCTACAAGGGCCCGGGCTGCTGCGTGGTGTCCGCCTAGTCCGGCATGAATTTCAGCCAGGAGGTTTCGCCCTTCCTCTTCGGAGATACACCTTTGAAGGACTCCGGTTGTACTTTTCTTATAAAGTTCTCCCTCATGGACCTTGTAGGCTTTCGATCGCCGGACTATGCAGCGGGCCTCATTTTTGGTCTTCGGGGAGTTCCTGCCTAAGCAAGTAGGCTAGGAATGGTTCTGTCCACGGGGCGATTACTGCCATTATGTCGTGGGGTGAAGGTGTTATGTCATCGGTTGAATCGCCGGTTGGCGCGGTTGTTTCCGGTTTGTCACTTCCGGTCTCCCCTTCCCATAGTACGGACGGCTTGAAGAGTCGTTCCAGGAAGATATTTGGAGGGACAGCGTCATCTTTTGCACCGATGCATGCCAGTACATCGGCTGCTTGGTTATTATCTCGGGCTACGTGATGGAATTCAAGTCCTTCAAACCGAGCTGACATTTTTAGGACAGCGTTGCGATATGCTGCCATTTTCGGATCCTTGGCGTCAAAGTCTCCGTTTATTTGGGATATTGCAAGGTTTGAGTCCCCGTGCACCTCTAGGCGTTGAATGCCCATGGAGATTGCCATCCGGAGACCATGTAGGAGGGCCTCGTATTTGGCTGCGTTGTTGGAGTCCGTGTACATTATTTGAAGTACGTATTGGACTGTGTCCCCGGTTAGGGACGTCAAGACGACGCCAGCCCCCAGTCTGGCCAACATTTTTGAGCCGTCGAAGTGCATAGTCCAATTGGAGTATGCGTCATACTCTTTAGGGAGTTCGGCTTTGGTCCATTCAGCGACAAAGTCAGCCAAAACTTGTGACTTTATAGCTCGCCGAGGCTTGTAGGTTATGTCAAATGGTAGGAGCTCGATGGCCCATTTTGCAATCCTGCCCGTTGCGTCGCAGTTGTTTATAATGTCATTGAGTGGTACTTCAGAGGCCACTGTTATCGAACACTCTTGAAAGTAGTGTCGGAGCTTCCGGGATGCCATGAACACCGCATATGCTATCTTTTGATAGTGCGGGTAACGGGACTTGCAGGGGGTTAACACAGTGGATACGTAGTACACTGGTTTTTGAAGAGGGAATTTATGCCCTTCTGTCTCTCGTTCAACGACGAGTACCGCGCTTACAACTTGATGTGTTGCTGCGATGTATAACAACATGGGTTCGCCTAGGTTTGGCGCGGCTAGGACCGGATTTGTTGCCAATATGGCCTTTATTTCTTCGAGTCCGGCAGTGGCAGCATCCGTCCACTCGAAGTGTTCGGTGCGCCTAAGGAGGCGATAAAGGGGCAGTGCCTTTTCTCCCAAGTGGGAGATAAAACGGCTTAGAGCTGCCACGCATCCGGTCAATTTTTGTATCTGCTTGAGGTCTTTTGGAATATCCAACTGTGACAGAGCTCAGATTTTGGCCGGGTTTGCTTCAATTCCTCTACCGGATACAATGAAGCCCAGCAGCTTTCCGGCTGGTACGCCGAAAACGCATTTTTCCGGATTCAGCTTGATGTCATATGCTCTGAGGTTGTCGAATGTGAGCCTCAAGTCGTCTACTAGAGTTTCGACGTGTTTGGTTTTGACGACTACGTCATCTATGTATGCCTCGACTGTTTTGCCGATCTGGGTAGCCAGACATGTTTGAATCATGCGCTGATATGTTGCGCCGGTGTTTTTAAGTCCGAAGGGCATCGTGTTGAAGCAGAATGGTCCGTATGGAGTGATGAATGCCGTTGCGGCTTGATCTGCTTCCGCCATCTTGATTTGATGATAGCCGGAGTATGCGTCGAGGAAGCACAACGAATCGTGCCCTGCGGTAGCATCGATAATTTGGTCGATGCGGGGGAGGGGGAAGGGATCCTTTGGGCAAGCCTTATTGAGGTCTTTAAAATCGACGCATAGGCGCCAGGATTTGTCCTTCTTTGGTACCATTACCAGATTTGCTAGCCAATCCGGATGTTTGATATCTCTGATGAATCCGGCTTCCAATAGTTTGGCTAGCTCTTCTCCCATTGCCTATCTTTTGGGTTTGGAAAATCGTCGAAGAGCCTGTTTGACTGGCTTGAATCCTTTTAGGATGTTTAGGCTGTGTTCTGCCAACCTGCGTGGGATTCCGGGCATATCCGAAGGATGCCAGGCGAAAATGTCCCAATTTTCCCGAAGGAATTCGCGCAGTGCGGCGTCTACTTCGGGGTTCAATTGTGCCCCAATGGAGGCCGTCTTTGTTGGGTCCGTTAGATGGACCTGGAATTTTACTATTTCATCTGCTGGTTTGAAGGAGGTGGACTTGGATCTTTTATCGAGTATCACATCATCCCTGTTCACCGTAGAGCGCAGCGCGGTGAGTTCTTCTGCCGCTAGGGCTTCAGATAGTGCCTCCAGGGCTAGTGCGTCTGTCTTGTTTTCTGCGCGGAGTGCTATGTCCGGATCACTAGCGAGAGTGATTATTCCGCTGGGCCCAGGCATTTTGAGCTTCATGTACCCGTAATGGGGTACGGCTTGAAAAATTGTGAATGCCTCTCGTCCTAATATAGCGTGATATCCGCTGTTGAACGGGGCCACTTGGAACGTGACTTCTTCGGATCTGTAATTGTCCGGCGAGCCGAACACCACATCGAGTGTGATTTTTCCGGTGCAGCGCGCTTCCCGGCTAGGGATTATTCCTCTGAAAGTTGTGCTGCTTCGCTCAATACGGCTCCAGTCTATTTCCATTTTTTGAAGAGTTTCCTCGTAGATGAGGTTTAGTCCGCCGCCGCCATCCATGAGGACCTTTGTAAGTCGAAAGCCGTCCACTATGGGACTAAGCACCAGTGAGGCTGGTGCTCGGGCTGTTCGGAATTTAGGTTCGTCGCTGGCGTTGAAGGTGATGGCTGTGTCGCTCCATGGGTTTGCTGTTGCTACTTGGTAGACTTCGGCAAGGCCGCGGATTGTTCGTTTTCGCATATTATTTGATGCGAAGGTCTCGAAGACTATTGATACCATATCGGTATTGTTGGAGTGGTTTTCCGGGGCTAGAAGCTCCTCGCCACTTTTGGCTACCTGCCGTAATATCCAACATGCTCGAAGGCTATGTGTTGGGACGGCGCCCTCTGTACTATGAAGTTTACAGGGTCCGCTGAGCCATCCCTCCAGTACGGTTCCGTGCCCTTTATGGGGTTTTTGCTTTTTGGTTTTTGTATCTGGGGCCTGAGTATGATGCACCCTTTTGTTGCGGACTAGGGTTGTATTCGGGGCCGGATTGTCCCAAAACTGATTTTCGGTTTTCCGGAAACTCTCCATCGCACAGTATTTTCGTACTATGGACGCCAGATTGGTGAAGCGTGTGATTTTACGACGGCCGATGGCGTTCAATATTCCCTTGTCCGTGCAATTATTGCAAAAGATTGAAATTGCGTTTTCCTCTCGGCAGTCCTTTATCCTGTCCATGACCAGGAGGAATCGGGCCCAGTAGTGATGTACTGTTTCAGCGGGCTCTTGCCGTATTAGGGATATATCGCATATGTCTGGGCGGGTGGGTGGAATAAATTCTGGATCCCTACCCATCTCGGGGCTTAAAGGCCGTGAAGTTTACAATTTTGGAAGCTTGGATTGCTGGACGTTGTCCAACGAGTCTGGTCCGATGCCTGACTTTAAGTTCAGTGCTCGATCGAATTCCGTTCCTCCGCGGGAATCCGGCGTGGAGGGTTCAGGAGCCCGGACATGTCTAGTTTTTAATACAGGAGAAAAGTCGCCGCATTGTTCCTCTACCACTGCGACGTGGTGGGTGATCTGGGAAGAGTTAATCTCTCTCAGATCGGTTTTAAGCCCAATCTGATTGTAGTCAGTAGCGACTCCCAGGGCGGCGATGCGATCCAAGAGTTCGTTGACAGACGAGAGCTCTATCGGATCCAGCCGCTCGGCGAATTCCGAGCTGACATGGAGATTGCTTTTGACGACTTGAGAAGTCAT
Organism: Triticum dicoccoides; assembly: GCF_002162155.2. Classification (NCBI taxonomy): domain Eukaryota; kingdom Viridiplantae; phylum Streptophyta; class Magnoliopsida; order Poales; family Poaceae; genus Triticum; species Triticum dicoccoides. The sequence continues at coordinate 590,641,756 of NC_041385.1, read as the reverse complement.
TGTCGAAGTGGTGGCCGGACAGGCGGTCATAAGAAAACCACCTAGCCGGATAGTTTGGCCGGCGGCCAAGGCCCCTTTGGCAAAAATACCGTCCTTGAAGACGGGTGGAGGCATCCTTCCTATCGGTGACGACACAGAGGAACTCTCAATGAAAGCACCAATGTCGGTGTCAAAACCGGCGGATCTCGGGTAGGGGGTCCCGAACTGTGCGTCTAGGCGGATGGTAACAGGAGGCGAGGGACATGATGTTTTACCCAGGTTCGGGCCCTCTTGATGGAGGTAAAACCCTACGTCCTGCTTGATTAATATTGATGATATGGGTAGTACAAGAGTGGATCTACCACGAGATCAAGGAGGCTAAACCCTAAAGCTAGCCTATGGTATGATTGTTGTAATGTATGTTGTGTCCTACGGACTAAAGCCCTCCGGTTTATATAGACACCGGAGAAGGCTAGGGTTACACAGAGTCGGTTACAATGGTAGGAGATCTACATATCCGTATCGCCAAGCTTGCCTTCCACGCCAAGGAAAGTCCCATCCGGACACGGGACGGAGTCTTCAATCTTGTATCTTCGTAGTCTTGGAGTCCGGCGGACGATGATAGTCCGGCTGTCCGGACACCCCCTAGTCCAGGACTCCCTCAATACCCATTCACCAACATGAGCTTGATATTTTCGTTTTGTGTAGCTCCTTGATGACTTGTCCTTCCTTTCCGAATCCTTGCTTCTCCGTGAGGGTCTTCGTTCATAATGCTCATCTCTACTCCTTCTCTCTCTCAATGGTGATTCTTCTCTTTTGCTTCTTCTTTTTGGAGAATCTTTTCTTCTTTTGTAGGGTGTCGTACACTCATTGGAATAATTTCCGGGTCTCCTGCAATTGTAGCAATTTCGCTCTCGACTAGAAGATCTTTCATCATTGTAGGACCTTGACTTAGAGCTTCTTTCTTTGCTTCTACTCTTGTAGAATTTATTGAAGTTCTTCACCATTAGGCTCAATTCTTCATTGAAGGTTTGTTTCTCACTTGATGATGTGGGGGCTTCACTTGAGGCTTTGTAAGCACCACTTGACTTGTTGTGAAGTTCCTCATTATCCTTGAGTGACATCTCATAAGCAACAATTCTTCCATTGACTTCCGTTGGCTTGAGATCTTTGTAGTTTGGCATCATTTGGATCAATGTGCACACGGTATCATACTTTCCATCCGATGCTCTTAGGATCTTCTTGATGATGAATCTGTCGGTCATCTCTTCACTCCCTAAGCCGGCAATCTCATTTGTGATAAGTGCAAGCCTAGAGTACATTTCAGCGACACCTTCACCATCCTTCATTTTGAACTTGTCAAGCTGACTTTGGAGCACATCCAATTTGGATTCCTTGACGGAGTCGGTACCTTCATGCATATCAATCAAAGTATCCCAAATTTCCTTTGCATTCTCAAGACGGCTGATTTTGTTGAATTCTTCGGGGCACAATCTGTTGAAGATGATATCACAAGCTTGAGCGTTGTATTGCAGCATCTTCAATTCTTCCGCATTAGCTTCACGGTTCGGCTCTCTCCCATCAAAGAATTCACCTTGCAAGCCAATACAAATAAGTGCCCAAACGGCGGGGTTATGTCCGAGAATATGCATTTTCATTTTATGCTTCCAACTAGCAAAGTTAGTACCATCAAAGTAAGGACCTCTACGGTGATAATTTCCCTCACTAGACGCCATACTCTCCTAGGTTGTGAAACCAATGCTATGACCACCGAAAGCTATGGAAATCAAAGCAAATGGAGACCAAAGCTCTGATACCACTTGTAGGACCTTGATGTATGTCTAGAGGGGGGTGATTAGACTACTTGACCAATTAAAAACTTAACCTTTTCCCAATTTTAGAGTTTGGCAGATTTTAGCTATCTTAGGACAAGTCAAGCAATCATCACACAATTCTAGCAAGCATGCAAAGAGTATATAGGCAGCGGAAATTAAAGCATGCAACTTGCAAGAAAGTAAAGGGAAGGGTTTGGAGGATTCAAACGCAATTGGAGACACGGATGTTTTTGGCGCGGTTCCGATAGGTGGTGCTATCGTACATCCACGTTGATGGAGACTTCAACCCACGAAGGGTAACGGTTGCACGAGTCCACGGAGGTCTCCACCCACGAAGGGTCCACGAAGAAGCAACCTTGTCTATCCCACCATGGCCGTCGCCCACGAAGGACTTGCCTCACTAGCGGTAGATCTTCACGAAGTAGGCGATCTCCTTGCCCTTACAAACTCCTTGGTTCAACTCCACAATCTTATCGGAGGCTCCTAAGTGACACCTAGCCAATCTAGGAGACACCACTCTCCAACAAGTAACAAATGGTGCGTTGATGATGAACTCCTTGCTCTTGTGCTTCAAATAATAGTCTCCCCAACACTCAACTCTCTCTCATAGGATTTGGATCTGGTGGAAAGAAGATTTAAGTGGTTAGAGATCAAGATTCATATGGTAGGAATGGAATATCTTGGCCTCAACACATGAGTAGGTGGTTCTCTCTCAGAAATGGTAAGTTGGAAGTGTAGGTTTGTTCTGATGGCTCTCTCCACGAATGAAGAGGAGGTGGAGGGGTATATATAGCCTCCACACAAAATCTAACCGTTACACACAATTTACCAAACTCGGTGGGACCGATTCAACAGACTTGGTCGGACCGATTTAGTAAACCTAGTGACCGTTAGGATTTTTGGTGGGACTGACATGCAACTCGGTAAGACCGATTCGGTTAGGGTTAGGGCATAACGTAATCTCGGTGAGACCAATTACACAAACTCGGTGAGACCGATTTTGGTAATAAGCTTTCCAGAGAGTTGGTCAGGTAAACTCAGTGGGACCGATTTGCTCTTTTCGGTGAGACCGAAATGTTACAAAAGGGAAACAGAGAGTTTACATTGCAATCTCGGTGGGACCGATCGCTCACTTCGGTTAGACCGAAACGTTACGAAGGGAAACAGAGAGATTGCAATCCCATCTCGGTGAGACCGAGATCCCTATCGGTAGGACCGATTTGCCTAGGGTTTGTGGCAGTGGCTATGACATTTGAACTCGGTGGCGCCGGATAGAAAGAATCGGTGTGACCGATTTTGGCTTTATGTTTAGGTCATTTGTGGATGTGAGAAAGTAGCCGAGGGTTTTTGGAGCATATCACCAAGCACATGAAGCAAGAGGCTCATTAAGCAACACATCATCCCTCCTTGATAGTATTGGCTTTTCCTATAGACTCAATGTGATCTAGGATCACTAAAATATAAAATTAAGAGTCTTGAGCTTTTGAGCTTGAGCCAATCCTTTGTCATTAGTATTTTGAGGGATCCACTTTCATCATCCATGCCATGCCATTCATTAAGCTTTCCTGAAATAATAGTCTTGGAATAGCATTAGCTCAATGAGCTATATGTTGTTATGAATTACCAAAACCACCTAGGGATAGTTGCACTTTCACTATCGCTATCGCTTAGTGATAAAGTAAAGCAATTACAGGGCGATTGCATTGCATACAATAAAGCGACAACCATATGGCTCCTGCCAGTTGCCGATAACTCGGTTACAAAACATGATCATCTCATACAATAAAAATATAGCATCACGTCTTGACCATATCACATCACAACATGCCCTGCAAAAACAAGTTAGACGTCCTCTACTTTGTTGTTGCAAGTTTTACGTGGCTGCTACAGGCTGAGCAAGAACCGTTCTTACCTACGCATCAAAACCACAACGATAGTTTGTCAAGTTAGTCCTGTTTTAACCTTCTCAAGGACCGAGCGTAGCCACACTCGGTTCAACTAAAGTTGGAGAAACTGACACCCGCCAGCCACCTGTGCAAAGCAGGTCGGCAGAACCAGTCTCGCGTAAGCGTACGCGTAATGTCGGTCCGGGCCGCTTCATCCAACAATACCGCCGAACCAAAGAATGACATGCTGGTAAGCAGTATGACTTGTATCGCCCACAACTCACTTGTGTTCTATTCGTGCATATAACATCAACGCATAAAACCTAGGCTCTGATGCCACTATTAGGGAACGTAGTAATTTCAAAAAATTTCCTACGCACACGTAAGATCATGGTGATGCATAGCAACGAGAGGGGAGAGTGTGTCCACGTACCCTCGTAGACCGAAAGTGGAAGCGTTAGCACAACGCGGTTGATGTAGTCGTACGTCTTCTCGGCCCGACCGATCAAGCACCGAAAGTACAGCACCTCCGAGTTCTTGCACACGTACAGCTCGATGACGTCCCTCGAACTCCGGTCTAGCCGAGTGTCAAGGGAGAGTTCCGTCAGCACGACGGCGTGGTCACGATGATGATGTTCTACCGACGCAGGGCTTCGCCTAAGAACCGCTACGATATTATCGAGGTGGATTATGGTGGACGGGGGCACCGCACACGGCTAAGAGATCAATGATCAATTGTTGTGCCTAGAGGCGCCCCCTTGACCCCGTATATAAAGGAGCCAAGGGGAGGAGGTCGGCCGGCCAGGAGGGGGGCGCCAGGAGGAGTCCTCCTCCCACCGGGAGTAGGACTCCCCCCTTCCTTGTTGGAGTAAGAGAGGAGAGGGAAGGAGAGAGAGGGGGAAAGG
>NC_041385.1:590632474-590636965 GCF_002162155.2 Triticum dicoccoides | reverse complement strand
GTACTCCGGTATATATCCGATAACCCGCGAAACCATTCCGGTGTCCGAATATAGTCGTCCAATATATCAATCTTCATGTCTCGACTGTTTCGAGACTCCTCGTCATGTCCGTGATCACATCTGGGACTCCGAACTACCTTCGGTACATCAAAACATATAAACTCATAATATAACTGTCATCTAACTTTAAGCGTGCGGACCCTATGGTTTCGAGAACAATGTAGACATGACCGAAACACGTTTCCGGTCAATAACCAATAGCGGAACCTGGATGCTCATATTGGCTCCCACATATTCTACGAAGATCTTTATCGGTCAAACCGCATAACAACATACGTTGTTCCCTTTGTCATCGGTATGTTACTTGCCCGAGATTCGATCGTCGGTATCTTAATACCTAGTTCAATCTCGTTACCGGCAAGTCTCTTTACTCGTTATGTAATACATCATCTCGCAACTAACTCATTTTTCACATTGCTTGCAAGGCTTATAGTGATATGCATTACCGAGAGGGCCCAGAGATACCTCTCCGATAATCGGAGTGACAAATCCTAATCTTGAAATACGCCAACCCAACAAGTATCTTCGGAGACACCTGTAGAGCACCTTTATAATCACCCAGTTACGTTGTGACATTTGGTAGCACACAAAGTGTTCCTCCGGTAAATGGGAGTTGTATAATCTCATAGTCACAGGAACATGTATAAGTCATGAAGAAAGCAGTAACAACATACTAAGCGATCAAGTGCTAAGCTAACGGAATGGGTCAAGTCAATCACACCATTCTCTCAATGATTTGATCCCGTTAATCAAATGACAACTCTTTTGTCCATGTCTAGGAAACATAACCATCTTTGATAAACGAGCTAGTCAAGTAGAGGCATACTAGTGACACTCAGTTTGTCTATGTATTTACACATGTATCATGTTTCCGGTTAATATAATTCTAGCAAGAATAATAAACATTTATCATGATATAAGGAAATAAATAATAACTTTATTATTACCTCTAGGGCATATTTCCTTCAGCGGGCGCTCCTGACGCCGGAGCAACGCCGCGACGCCGCCTACGCCTCCAACTCGCCCAACTGGGCGCGCTGGTTCGCCTTCGAGCACGAGGAGGCGAGGCGACGCGGCGTCCGCGAAGTCGACCGTACTGTGCCACCGCCCCCGCCCGTCATCCATGAGGAGGACCACACGGCGGAGGCCGCCTACCAGGCTGCCCTTGCGGTGGTCTACCGGGAGAGCGAGGAGGACGAGTGTCGTAGGGCGGCGGCGGCCGAGGAAAAGGAGGCAGCGTATGAGGCGACCATGGCGCAGGCCATGGCCCTCTCTGCGGCGGGCGACTGCGTCCTGCCGCCGGCGACCATGCCGTCCCCTGTGAAAGCCGAGCCGGAGCCGGAGCCGAAGCCGTCCCCCATCGAGCGCTACTCCTGGATGGGAGTAATGCGCGAGTGGGTCAGCGCACGCCGGTCTGGATGGGGGCGACGCCGGCGCAGGAGGCGGCGTACCTCGAGCACTGGCGCCAGATACGGCTGGTCGAGGAGCGCCGCGACGGCGAGTACCTCAAGATGCTCGAGCGCGACGCCGAGGACGAGCAGCGCGAGGCCGAGGAGGAGGCGCGCCAGACTGCGCCGGCCCAGGCGGCGGCACAGCCCATGGCGGCACGGCCCGCGCCCGACATGAACGCGCTCTGGAACACGACATTCCACTAGGCCGGCCCGCGCCGACGCTCATCGACCTCACGGACCCCAAGGACGATGACGACGCCTAGGGCAGCGCGCCACCTCATAGTTTAGTTTGTTTTTATTTTTCTTAAATGCAAATGTGGATGCGTGGACTCCCGCCAGCCTTCGTGACTGGATTTAATGTTTAGCTAATGTTTTTTTCATTTTAAATATGTATGTATACATTTTTTCTGTCACTGTCAAAATGGGTCGCGCCAGCGTTGGACGCACGCGCCAATCCAAATGCGAAAGTGTTCGTGTCCGCGTGGCCAATCCAAATGGATAAAAAGCGAACAAAACCACGGTCCGTTTGGGTCGGCCGGACGGCTGCTCTAATCGCCTCCGTCGGAACCGACGTAAACACAACCGAGCCGTGTCCGGCCCCGCTCGTCAGACACCCCCGGCCCGTATAAACTTCGGCTCCAACCCCTGACCCGTCGAACCAACCAAACCAATCGACCACAGGGCCCGCTCCTGCCCCCCGCCCCGCCACGAACCTTCCCGAAGCCGCCGCCGCCGCCGCCACCGCCACCAGAACCGACCGGAGCCGACGCGCCGCACCCCACCCCACCCCACCCCACCCCATGGACGAGCACGACGCGCCCTCCAAGACCGGCGCCGGCGCCACGAAGTTCCCGCCGGCAAAGCGCGGCCGCGACGCCCGCTCTCCCCAGGTGAGAAGCCGCTCGCTCGCTCGATCGTCGTGGTTGGATTTATCTAACCAGGCCGTGATCGGCTCCCCAGGTGACTAGCCGCGACGCCGGTTCGAATTAGTTTGATTTTTAGATTGCCGCGCGCGTCATGTTCGGCCGCGGATTCGAGGCTGGTGCTGGTCGGACTTGAATTTCGCCCCAAATCGGTGCTACTGCTGGATTGTGCTTTTAGTTCCTCTCCCCCGAAAAATAAATCCTGGCGTATTTTGTACTTCTTCGATTCTCCAATGCATTGGGTTAATGGGGCTGTTCTAGGGTGTACGTAGGGTTTTTTGGGATATGGTCGGTTTGCGAATAGCTCGGATCTTAGCTTCCTGCGCCGCGTGCAGTTGCGAGTTTTGGATCGTGTTTTCATTTCTGCGCTGCACCCCTGAAAACGATCATGTAGTACCTGCTTTCGCGTCGAACTGAGATTTTGTTTTATTTTGCGATGTGAGTTGTAAGCTTGTGCTTCTAAGAGCATCTCCAATAGCTTGTCTATATGGATGTCTATACTCGTTTTCCACGACGTGAGCCCAAAACAGGCGTCCAACAGCTTGTCTATATGGTTGTCCAAATATACACATCCTCTAAATCGACCTCTAAGTAGTATGTTTATTGTACTAGGGAGGCCCTGGTTTTTTTCATTCTATCTGATAATGGAATTCATGTTCTTTTCGAGCAGGATGCACAGCCCCACAAGGAGAGGTCCTCGAGTTCCAGAGACAGAAACCGGGACAGGGAGAGCATCCGTGAACGTTGTGACTGGAGAAGGGATCAGGAGCGCCACCATCACGAGCACGGTGAAAGGAGTGAGAGAAGGGAGCACCCTGACTGTTTCGATCAGCATGACTACCATGGGAGCTGTGGTCCTGACGCTGAAAGGTTAACGAGTCAATGCATTTAATTACTTTAATTAATTCCAGCATGTCGAAACACATTCATCCTTGTGCTTAGTAGGGAGACTTTTACATTTTCTGAAAAATTGGCAAGGTGTAACATTTGCTTTTAGGGTAGATTTTTTGAGTTTTGTAACTTTATCTGTAAAGTTTCTGACTGTAGATAGACACCCCGACATGTCACTTCATGAATTAGAGGACTGGCAAATGTAGGCAATTTTTGTAATGCAGTATGCAGTGCCAATCCTCACTTAGCGAAGCAAGACACTAATTATAATAGTGATAAGAGTTGTGAACTAATGATAATATATGCTTAACTTTTGTCTTGACGCAAATGAATTAAGTTTCTGTTCAAGTGTTTTGATGTGCAAACAATTCTGTATTTGTATCTTTTCAAAAAGCACATTTTGCAAACCAGAAAAATATCATATGCAGATTACTCTGTTCAAAAATCTGATCTATGTTGTGATAATGTAGAAGGGACGGTGATAGAGATGGCCACAGAAGGCATCGCTCCCGCTCCCGTTCAGAGTCACACGTATGTGCTGGATGCCATCCAAAGCTTATCATTTGCAACGGAGCATTTAATTTCCAACGGATGCATTCATTGGTTGGCTTGATTTTAGCGTGAGGAGGCTAGCTTCCATGTACGTGATGGTGGAGGGGTAGAAGAGGGATTATATGAGATTACAGCAAATACACCTTACATTGTGAAAAATTTGTAAAAAAAAAATGCATATTAGATAAAGGAACGGAGAGAGTAGTACTTAGTAGAGATATTATTAACCGTCTTAGTTTTCTTACAACAATTTTCATTTGCTGAACCACTTACTAATGTGTTCCTGTACTGAAACAGCAAGCAGGTGATACTAAGTGACGCTATGAAACCATCAGAAGCCATTCTTGTACCTGCTCCAGCTGCAACCCCAGGTATGTGGTGACAGAAAATGTTGTATGATGCATTACAATGAATGTCTCTATCTATTCTAATGATTCATATCACTCACAGTTCTCTGTTGATGCATTGCAGATCAGCCACATAGACTTCCTGCTGCTAATCCTGGGATGATCCCAAGCAACAGCAAGCAGGTGAGATTAAGTGACGCTATGAAACCATCAGAAGCCATTCTTGTACCTGCTCCAGCTGCAACCCCAGGTATGTGGTGACAGAAA
>NC_041385.1:590624203-590632227 GCF_002162155.2 Triticum dicoccoides | reverse complement strand
ATTCATATCACTCACAGTTCTCTGTTGATGCATTGCAGGTCAGCCACATAGACTTCCTGCTGCTAATCCTGGGATGATCCCAAGCAACAGCAAGCAGGTGAGACTAAGTGACGCTATGAAACCATGAGAAGCCATTCTTGTACCTGCTCCAGCTGCAACCCCAGGTATGTGGTGACAGAAAATGTTGTATGATGCATTACAATGAATGTATTCATATCACTAACAGTTCTCTGTTGATGCATTGCAGGTCAGCCACATAGACTTCCTGCTGCTAATCCTGGGATGATCCCAAGCATGGCCCCAAACATCAACTTACCTGCCCTAGGACAGGTGACTACTGTGCTCCTTTTATGATTCAGTGTAGCTAGTCATCACAATGCGACCAGCTTCGCTCTTATTTGCAATTTATCTAGTGATGGCAGAATGAACTGCCTGTGATTTATCACGCCTCTTTATCATTCAATGTTTATTATTAATTTCTAATTCTTTCTTCTCTTTGCATCGATCCACTTGCTATGCAGCCACTAGCCATGACACGGGTATGCTTGCTTTTTTTTTTCTTTGTGCTTGAGTTTTTTCTTGTTCTGTGATGCATAATCATGTCTGACCACTCTTTTCTTAGACCGCTCGGCGTGTTTACGTCGGTGGAATTCCTCCAATCGCCAATGAACAGGTAATTGCCTTGAGTGACTTGTTATTTCTTGGCGTCTCTTTCTCTGTTCGCAGACCATGCTAACTGTTTAGTTGTTCTTTCTGCAGACGGTAGCCCAATTCTTCAACCAAGTTATGGCTGCTATCAAAGGGAACACATCTGGCCTAGGTAATGCGGTTGTTAATGTGCACCTAAACAATGAGAAGAAATTTGCTTTTGTTGAAATGAGGTCTGTGGAGGAAGCAAGCAATGCAATGGCCTTGGATGGTATAATGTTCGAGGGAGCAAGAGTTAAAGTTAGGAGGCCAACAGACTACAACCCTTCCAGGCAGCTGCATTGGGTCCGAGCCAGCCCAATCCCAACCTCAATCTTGCTGCTGTTCACTTGCCTAGACAGGTTTGCCTCTTTGCTCAGCTACTGAACTGGTTTTCTTTGCCACATAGTACCATTGCCTAGTCTTTTATAATCCGACCTCATCTGAAACTTGCAATTGGGTCTAAACTTACAGAAGACGCTTATCTTTTTCTCTTCCTTTGTGTTACGTGTGTGTATGTTCCTACTGATTAACGTTAACGTGGACAGGTAACCCGGCGCAGGCCGTGATCCCATGGCTCATCCCAGCGGTGATCCTGTCGTCGGCAAGGCGAGTCCTGTTTTATTTGTTGTGTGATTCAACAGCATACATCGGTTTTGCTCACCAATGTGTCCAATCCATTCTGATTTTGGGTCTGCATTGCAGGTGTTTTTGGAGTATGGATGTGGAGAGATTGGCTAGGGCGAGACCTTGCTGAAGGAGACTGACTATTTAGCAACATATCTTACCAAGATTTACTTGGCACTTGCTTGTTACAATAGTTCGTCCAAATTTTCATGTTGGTGGTATGATTGTGGCATCGCATGGTCTGATATAAACACTGCATTGAGGTCTAATTTTCATTCTGGTCCGGTGCGTTGGAAATTTCATGAATAAACCTAGTTGCATTAAAGAGGTAGCAAGGCATGGCATCTAACAGCTTGTGCCATATATACGATTAAAATCAAAAAGAGTGTTGGTTTCGTCAGTAAACATGGTGATGCATATTATAATAAATTACACCATCCCAATATAAAAAACGCTCTTACAGTATGGGAGGGAGTAGTATTTTCGAGTAGAGGGCATGCTAATTTTTTTTTTGCTAAGTTTGAATTGCTTACAACGTGTGCAACGTTGTAAATTTTAATTTTATATAATCTTTAGAAGTCAAAGCAGATGTTTGTTTCCTCTCGGAATGTGCAACTCGGGCTAAATTAGAATACGATGCAGATGTTTTTTTTTCTTTTTGTTATTTGCCGTGCGCTTCTAACCAACAAAAAAAAACACATCACTTGATCCTGCGGCTGAAACTGTTGAGATATTCTATTTTGAGCAAGCTGAGGGTACTGCGGCAAGCAACAAACTCACTCTATGCTGCTCTTTGTTAAAGGGATTACAGGCCCTCGATCGGCATTCGCATGTGCTATTCGCTGCAAGTGCGTCAACTATGGCGTTCTCACATTTTATGTTTGTGCTCAGGCTTCGGTCTGGCTTTGTAATATACTAGATGACCTGTTGCGCCAATGGCGCAAAGGCCGAGAGCAAGCCAAGTATTGTAATAGTGGTGATAGAAAAACTTAGACACAGATCGAAATAATGAGTACTTAATGTTGGTTAGCAAACCAAGCATTCAAACCATGCACGTAAAAATATTTAGACATCGATTGAACTACAACGAAATAGATATTTAGATATGTAGTTCATACATAGCATATAAGAAAGGTATGACATCAGTTCATGATAGCTTATTTACATTGCTTTTATGACTCAAAGCTACATAGGCAGAGGTCCATCATATAGAAAGCTTTGGTCATTTAGCTTACGTGAGTAAGGTACGCAGCGATGAATATCAAGTAGAGTCATCGCCCGCTGGGCCAACGGTGATATTTACATCGCATAAGAGTCCATTTGTTCAGGGACGTAAATAAGGGGATTTGTATTGACAGTGGCTTGACATAGTTCTTCGAGTGTCAAAGTCTTGCCTTGCAAACATGCACGAAATACATCAGGTGCATGCCCAAAAGTGTGCCAAGGTACGATCTTGAGACCCGATGGCCAGACCACTGCTGTGATGTGATATAGTGAAGAAGCTCCCTTCAGCAACACAACCTCCTAGCGGCAGACCGAGCTTGAGAAGCAAGTGGAACACACAAAAATACCCCGATGAAGGAAGATGGACTATAATTAGTTTGCTTTGACACCTGATCTATTGTGATTGTACGAAGAATGGAACTCAGGTAGTGATGGCCATACCATATGTACACACCCAACCTAGGGCATGGAAGAGCTACTGCCTTGCTTTCTTTGTAGAGGTGGCGGCCTTGGCACCAGTATTAATCCGAAGATGCATTCATTAGCAAAAGTAACAGTCATGTGAGTACTTTGATTTTCAGTGCAAACAACCTAGATGCATACGATGGAATAAAAAGAATAAGGAGATAAGGGTTCGCAACAACAAATAGAGGACAACATAAACAAACAGAAGACCTACTTAATCTGAAAACACAGCTCATTTTATTGGATGGTTAATTAGCTTGTACGGATCAATGAAAAACAAAAAAGGCTATTTATCTTGTATGATCAGTAAGGAGCAGTAAGCATTGCTTGTACATGTAACAACAAACAAACCAGAGAATTAATGAACATCAAACAGAACACCTACTGGACCCTGAAAGTAGAAGTTCGTTTTATTATATAGTTAATCAACTTGCACGCATTAGTGATAAAAAAGACTGGTCAAATGGCATGCATTAGTGAAGGAGAAGAAGAAGCATTCTTTCCGATGTACAAACAATAGTTGTCGCACCAAGTTCAGTAGCACACACACTGACACACATCTTATATGAAACCGGTTAAATGTAACAGAGTACGAGTCTATACCTTCTGCGTTTAGCTTGGTCACACAGAACATTATTTGCATCTTCAACAGCTGTAGCAGCAGTTTCCTCAACAACTTGTTTAGTTTCCTGAATATATCTTTGAAATTTAGTATCGACAGTTGTAGCATCTGAAAGTAGTAAAATAGCTATAGTTTTTCAACACCTCTACTTTGCAAGAACATGAAAAAATAATTCTAATTCTATGCCCGAAAACAATATGGATAATCAGGAAGAGTAACAAATGTATGATATTCATGTTTCATCATAATAAAAAGTAAGGTGTAGAATTTAAAATGGCGCAGAGGAAATAAATGAACATATGGCATTCCTATTCCGCAACATAGGAAAACAGAAGGATTGGCCAAGGCGATGAATCGACCTCTAACTGAGTGGATTTGAATCTTCTTTCAGGACACGCTAATTCATCTTTCGCATAGATACTAACTGATGAAGTGTTCCTAAAGCCAAAAGCTAATTATATATCCTTTATCCAGGTCATGCAGAGAGTAGATAACTAACCGTATTTACTTCTAATTAGCCCTTATATTGCACTTATATGCTTATACATTTATGCAAAAGAACACAAATCATGCAAGCATTCACTATTTCAAAATAGATTCAATATAACTGAAAAATACGTGAAAGCCACTCAACATACATGACGCCTGAATCGAGCGAACAAAAAAAAGAAGCAGCATATGAAGCATTTCTCGCCGGTGGATTTGTTTGTTTACGGGTAATATCAGCGGCGAATCCTACTTCCTCCAAGGAACAACAACCAACCATATTCGTGCAGTATTTCTTCAGTGCCAGTGGAGTACTCTCTCTGTATATCTTCATGACCAGCCCTGGTTACCAAACTCTGCATTGAACCTTTCGTACTGCTCCAGGTCCGCCATGCTGACACTTGGCTTGTGCCTTGCAATCACGTCCCGGACATCCATCATGAGTACTGCAGGTGCGACGATCTATAGCCAGCAAGCAAACACACACAGTTTATTAGTAACTCTGAGAACATGAAGGCAATCTCTGAACAACTACATTACCATGGCGTGGAGAAAATGGCGCCTGCATTTATGTTTATCCATCTTATTCTTACCTGTAGGAAAAGCCTCCCATCGCAAGCTCATGCATTGTCCTCTTAGAGCGCCTAGTTCCTCGGAGTGGCACGTTATCCAGTTGCTGACAGCCAGATCATCATCCCATGATACATTGTACAGGCCGGACCGGCACACACGCACACACATCTTAAGTTGACCGCACGCGAGATACTTACACACACAGTAATATCCACGTATGAGAACCCTATAGTCTGCCGGGTGAAATCCTCAAAGTCGCCTCTGCTTAACTCGTACGGCGCTTCACCAAGATAGGCCTGAATGGATCCAGGTTCCCATGATTTTAAACAAAGGAACATGACAACATAATCTGTTTAATGATCACCCACTGTACATATTTTTTTAAGTACCTTGAACGCGCGCGGCCTCGCTTCCAGGTCACGAAAATGAACATGGATGCGCGTGTTAAACAGCTGAATATATGTTATGTATCAAACTATTCAGACAGTTCCAACTTCCAAGGTATCAAACTCTCTCTCTCTCCCTCACCCTCGCCCTCGCCCTCTCCCTCTCTCCCTCTCTGTATCTCCCTCTCCCTGTTCATCTCTCTCTCTCACTGTCCATCTCTCTCCATGTCTCTGTCTCTCTCTCCCTCTGCCTCCCTCCTGTCGACAGGGTGTGCAACCAACTTTAAAAAAAATCAGCAAATGGTTTCGTGAAGTAAAACCAGGCAAGTCATGTCTCCATTGACATCCACTACTTTGGAAGAATTAGACTGCTATTTGTCAGTAGGTACGGTACACATTACGTTTATGCTAACAAATCTGCTATTGACATGTTTAAATCACACTTCATGTTTCTATTTTCTAAATTAAAATAGACATTGCTACAGCAGAAAAGAAACACGCAAATAGGTAGCCAAATTACCTCACAAAGCCATTAGCAAGGTAGTAGCAAAATCCTGAGCTCCATCCAATTTTTGCTTCGTTCCACTACAACAAACACTCCCTGCCGCTGAAATCTTTGCTGATGTTTGCAAAATATATGTGAACGGGATTGCATTAAGACAGCCAAACGAACAAATATTCTGATAAACAAAATTTGTGTACACTGCCCCATTCACATCCAACCATGGCATGAACGATCCGTCAATCCCAAGTGTGTCAAAGACACCATTTTTTCTCTCCTACCAAAAAAGAACACCGAGCAGACCGCATCAGACTGCATCAATTATTAGTATTCAATTGCCTTGCAGTTGCTCACATTCAGAACTTATTTCTGAATTTCAAAAGAACATGCATTTCCAACCTATCAAAGTCCGCTCAGTCACCAATGATTTGTTACTACAATCACACTTGAGCCCGCCTCTTCCAAAATTTGAGCACAAACACACAAAAGAAGCAGCGAAAACCAAAGGCAACTGAAGCATGGTGCAGTGCATCAGGTTTTGGCACACCGGAAAGGAAATATAAAGCTCAATCTGTGTAGTAAAAAATAAAGTAATTTCTGATATATACAATCAGGGTATATGGGTGAACTAAAATTCTGTAATTACCTATTAGAATATGGGAACTATCTTACGATCAAATGGTAATAATCATGGGTAAAGAACAATCATTTTGTTAAAATCAGAAGTTCCACGTAGAAAGGTCAATTGTTATGAACATTCATTGTTCCGTTAATAATTCACATACATGCTACATTAACCATTGTATCCAGCTCAACAGCACAGATAGATAGGTCGATGATGTTCTATACATTTTAGTGCCAACGGGCAGCACAACCATGAGCATGAACACCTATATATTCTTAAATTAAGTCATGCACTGATTGCCTCCTAATATGGGAAAATTTTACCTTCGTGCATTGGCAACTCTCCTCAACCTGTCCTAAAAGCCAACAACACAATAGAAAGAGGTAAGTTTGCAACCAACATTCCTATATAGGTCTCTTTATCTTTTAGCCAAATCTAATATCAGCTGAATGCAAATTAGGGATACTATTATAGGAAAAATATAGGTCAATATGCCAACTGCTAGACACGGACCAAACACAACACTATTTATCAATCGGCACACCCTGCTATTAATGCAGGGGTTAGAATTCCAGCAGAGATTCAAAAATATTAAACAATAACAGATATTATCTTGGGCAAACATCTAGTGCTCTGAACAACTACTAATCCAAAATCTGGCATCTCAAATACACAAATTGATTTCAAAAGTAGGGTGACAACCCATACATATCTATTAATATGTCACTGAAGGAAACTAAAATTTACATAAACCATGCCTTGTATCTCAAAAGGCACCTATAATGAACAGAACTTTTAATCTACACACATATGCTTGAACATGTGAAAAGGCGACAAATTACCTTCTTGCAGTGGCAACTCACCAACTTCACAATAAGAAATACCGAAAATACCTATTCAGACATAATGTGCTGAATTTGACTTACGTACACTTAGCTGCCTCATCACTTAAATGTTGAAGTCCATGATTTCATTCAGCTCAGACCTGCAGGCTGCACATGGCAGCCAATTAGAAGAGAACAAAGAAGCTCTTGTGTGCATACACCTCTCCAGTGTTGTATTCTTCTATTCACCTTGAGATAAGCAACACTTAAAAATACAATTTGTTTGCCTCTTTGAAACACAGGCCTATCCATGATTATTTTAGAACATAGTACTACCAAATAAATCATCAAACACTAACCAAGGAAGCCAAATAAGTAAGCATTTGCATGCCACCGAAGTTGTGTATGTATGTGCAAACAAAGCAAACTGGACCAAGATAACCTTGAGAAACATAATACATGATGCAGGGAGGGGCGTGTGTCGTTTCCACCAGAATAATGGAGAACAAAAAGGATAAAATGAAATGAAAATGCTGATAAGTTGACGGTTAATACAAACATGGAACTTGCTTTTCAATTTACACTTCCGCTTCGGTAGACCCCCTTCAACACAAGGACGGCTAAGATTGTCCCATACCCCTTCATAACGGAGGGCACGATGGGCAAAGATCGAAAAAGAGGCCGCCCGCCTGCTGTCCCGCTCGTAACGTGTACGTATATGTATACGCTTTTGTTTTTTTTCGGCCGGGTCGCCCCGGCAGCGCGCCCACCCCCGCACGCCCACGTCCTACGCTAATTACGCGCGAACAGGCATGCATGCATGCATGGATGGCACGGTTACGGACCCCGCTGCCGATTGCAGCGCTGCGGCCTGCCCCCGCTTCTGCCTCGGCCTGCGGCGCCCGCTTCCGCCTCGCGTCGGCCACCCCCGCTTCCGCCTCGGCCTGCGGCGCCCGCTTCCGCCTCGGCCTGCGCCGTGCTGCCGCCTCGCCTCGCGTTGGCC
>NC_041385.1:590621754-590623551 GCF_002162155.2 Triticum dicoccoides | reverse complement strand
TTGGCCGTCCCCGCTGAGGCGCTGCCGCCTGCCCCCCGCCCCCGCTGCCGCCTCGCCTGCCCCCGACCCGCGCCCGACGAGTCTCTCCCTCCCATAAATCCGCCCGACCCGCGCGCTAGCCTCACATAAACCGCCCCCGACTTCGCCTCTCCTCTTAGAGACCGTCCCCGACTCCGCGTTCTCTGATCGATCTCCGGGGCGGCGGCTCTCTCCGGCGCGATGCCTCGTGGACGCGGATGCTTCGGCCGGCGTTGGTTCGGCCGGGGAGGCGGCAGTGGAGGCGCAGGGAGCAGTCGCCGGGCGGTCTGTGGCCCTCTAGCCTCAGCGGGCCGCAGACCGTGGATATCTACCGGCACGGCATCCCCGTGCCGCCGTCGTGTCGCCTAGCACACGGCTGGCACGTGACGAGCGACGGCTATGCCACGCCTGGGCCGGCACAACCCGGTCCGTGGAACCCCGAAGGTCGCCTCAACTTTTGGATAGGCCGCGACTTCGACACCGTCGTCAGCTTCTACAAGTCTCGGGGCATCCGCGCGGACGCTCCAAACGCGCCCCTCGCGCCCCCCGCCGCCCCGGTTGTGTAGGCCCGTGTCGGTTGGCGCGCTCGCGCAGGCGCGCCGGCCGCTCCCGCCGCTCCAGCGGCCGCCCCTGAGTTTCACATCCTGCCGGAACTAGCGGCGATGCAAGAGGAGGGCGACCCGTTGGAGTCACCGGGTTTGATCCGCGCGATCCGGAACTCCACGTTGGAGGCCAGTTGGATGCCGCCGGAGGATGTTGTTGACCCGAGGGACCCGGCAGACGAGCCAGGATACTGGCAGGCGATCAAGGAGTCGACCGATACACTAGCACAGCAGTCGTCTACCGTGGAAGAATTTTTCGGATACTTGGGCAGTTCCGATGACTCAGACGGCGGGCAGACGGTAGTGGTTGATCTTCTGAGTAGCGAGGAGGAGTAGTTAGATTTGTTTTAGTGTTAATCTTTCATGTAAAATTTCGTTTGAATGTAAAATATCCTAAATATGAACGAAATTATGTTGCTTTAACGAGTAATGGAATGGTTGTATAATGTATCACTTATTGATATTGTTTCTGTTATTAATGGGATATTTCCATTGATATTGTAAAAAGGTGAAGTAAACACATAAAATACCGGCAAAAAATTTAAGCAACATAAAAAAAAGCACCCAACCACCGATGCTGAGCCCATAGTAGCTTCCAGAAGTTACCCAAATCAAGCCCGAAGGCGACTCGCGCTGCTGATTGAGCCCACTAACGGGCCTAGAAACGGGGTCCAACGGGGCACTGAGTTAGATTAGAGGAGTTCGAAATGGGGGGCGGAGGCAGCTATTTAAGTCGCTCCTCGCGCCCCCCGCTTCCGAGGTGGGACTAAATATGGCGTTGCAACTCACCCCTCAGTGCACACGGCCGCCGCAGGGCTCAGGAGGCCGTTTTCTGCGTTGTCACCGGCCGGCCCAGTTCGGCCCATATTGGCAAGGCGCCACTCGCCCCCTCCCACGGCCCACGCCACCCTTCCCTCGCCCGCGCGGGGCAAATTTTTTGTGTGGGCGTGTTGGAGGCGTGCATTGGGCGGGGGGATCGAGGAGGATGCGGCGGGGCGGGTCAAAGTCACTGGGTGCGGGGAGCGAGGCTCATCCGGTCGGTGCGTGGTGGCGGGATCCTAGGGAGGCGCTGGTTGGCCAGTTGGGGTCCGGGGTAGGTGGGATTCGGTGGGTCCGTGGCGGCGCGATCCGAGGGAGGCGCTGGTTGGCTGGGATGCGAGGTAATCTGCTGTCATGG
>NC_041385.1:590621094-590621664 GCF_002162155.2 Triticum dicoccoides | reverse complement strand
GGGTTGTGGTGGCGTGTATATGAAAAACATGCATGAGACAATAACACGGGAAAAACATGGCATGAGACAATAACACGAACGGGTGCATTTTTTCACCACGTCGGTCAACCCAGGTAGTATAACACATGCAATGGCATCATCATCATGAAACGACAGCAAACAAAATAAACACAATTTTGAAACTTGAGACAATTGCACCAAAGTTCGTTGCTCGTTGCACTAGGGGTATGTGGGTGCTGTGGAGGGTGATGCCAACAAGCGGAAAAAGTTTCGTGACATTTGGCGGAGTAAAAAAAAAGTAGTCGGGAACCCCCCTCCGGTAGACCGTAAAGAAGCTTGTTGCACTGGGGGGACGTGATCGCATGCATGCAATTGCACCAAAGTGGGCGGACATGCGGGCACGGCCTACATAGGGCCCCACGCAAGGTTGGAACAAAAACGGACACAAAACGAACGTTGCGTCACGTCCGGCCAGTGTTTTACGGCATTTTCACGGGGAAAATCCTAGGAAATGCATCGAGCGTCGGAAAAATATGCAAACAGGCGTGGGTGCTGTCGAGGGTGATGCCA
>NC_041385.1:590618513-590619279 GCF_002162155.2 Triticum dicoccoides | reverse complement strand
TTCGGCGGAGTGAAAAAAATAGTAGTCAGGAACCCCCCTCCGGTAGACCGTAAAGAAGCTCGTTGCACTGGGGGTATGTGATCGCATGCATGCAATTGCACCAAAGTGGGCGGGCATGCGGGCACGGCCTACGTAGGGCCCCACGCAAGGTTGGAACGAAAACAAACACAAAACGAATGTTGCGTCACGTCCGGCTAGTGTTTTACGGCATTTTCACGGGGAAAATCCTAGGAAATGCATCGAGCGTCAGAAAAAATATGCAAATAGGCGTGGGTGCTGTCGAGGGTGATGCCAACGAGTGGAAAAAGTTTCGTGCCATTTGGCGGAGTCAAAAAAAAAGTAGTCGCGTAACGTCTTTTGTTCGAGTTAAAAAAATACACGAATTTACGAAATTATAGGAAAAATGTCGGCGCCGGCCGCCCCACCCTGAACCACCCGCATAATTAATAGCTGGATCTACCCCTCTGGTGGCCCCACCTATTGCTGACGTGGCGGGGAGGGAGTGTCCCTCCTAGGTGTCCCGGCTGCAGCCGGCGACACGGCCGATCCGAGGAGGTCAAAGCCCAAGTGGACCCCGCCTCGATCGGGGGTCAAAGCCACGCCGCCTCCATGATCGCCAGTCCACGCCGCCTCCACGATCGCCACTACTCGCCGCCGAACCCTAGCTGTCTGCGCCCGCCGCCCCCGACACCATCTGCGGCTGACGCTGCCACCGACGCCCCCGACGCCACCTTCGAGCCGACGCACGAAACGCCGACGCCCCCTA
>NC_041385.1:590613901-590618153 GCF_002162155.2 Triticum dicoccoides | reverse complement strand
CGCCACCGACGCCATCTGCCGCCGACGCGACCTCACACCGACGCCCCCGACGCCACCTTCGAGCCGACGCCCGACGCCCCCTACGACCTCGACGCTACCTTCGAGGTAACGCCCGAAACCTGCCCCCCGACGCCGCCGTAGACGCATTCTGATGCCGACGCCAACTTCCTAGAGTACTTAGAAAATATTTTTAGAGTAGGCCTAATAATTTAGAGTACTTAGAAAATAATTTGTTATGAAACAGGGCATTAAAATATAAGCATAACCTTGATCGTTGAATATTTTGTCCCAAGGTCAGTACACTATGCACTTAGAAAATACTTTGAGAATGTCTAATTTGATTATGTCTAATGTGAATGAGGTTATATATCTAATTTGGCTATAGTTTTGGTAATAATTATGCATGCATGATAGCTTATATATCTATGAATTTTATTTGTAGTTAGCGACCGACGCCATCTGCGAGCAACGCCACCGCGCCATCGTCCCCAAGGGCTGGCACCGATCCCATGGCACGAGGTACTATGCATTCATCATGTTTATCATGTACGCATACATAGTAGCTAACATTATTTTTGCTCCTATTCCTAGCGATGGAGGAGTACGGAGAGATTTTTTGTTCAGTTGAGAAGTGGTGTCTCTTGGTCAGCAAACTAAACTCTAGGCAGAAAAAGCGGTTTGCAAGCACTAGTCTTGAAAAAATGTTGATGATTCCTAGTGTGCTAATGCGAAAATGTTTGCTCAAGTTTATTATTAAATCATCTGCATTGGACAGAAAAAGGTTCATCATGCCATCAAAAAACGGTGCGATATCATTGCGCACCGAAGATGTGTATGACATTTCCGGGCTACAGAACAAGGGCAAAGATGCCATGAAAGCCCTAGGTAAAGGGGGGTTAAAGGCGAAGGTGAAGGTGCCTAGTCGTTTTGTAGATTCCAAAATGGGGGAAATGATGATAGACAATCTGATTGAGAACATCGTTGCCAGTGGCACGTACGATGATGATTTCCTCCGTAGAATTGTTCTGGTTCTTCTGGGCACGGTTCTTGCACCGCAGTCCACGAGAGAAGTTCCTAATGCTTATTACAAGTTAGTGCACGATGTGGAGGCCATCAAAGCATTTAATTGGAACACATTTACTTTACGCATTTGCGTGGAAGGCATCACAAAGACCTTGTCAGATCTTGAAAAATTTACTTGGCCGATCGGAAACCTTGCCCTCATACAGGTAAATCTTATGTTATATTTGTTTATTTGAAACTAAGGTTTGTGAAAAGAATTTGCTAATATACTTCATGTTTGTGCAGTACATGTTTTGGGAGAAAGTGCAGCCACTGGATGAAGAGGCATTTGATCCACTAGCTCATGAATATCCATTGATGCTCAATTGGTCAGAAGATGAGGCTATGAAGCATGACGCGTACGACACGGCATACGGCCGTGGTAATGGGACGGTAAGTTTTAATGGTTCCTACTGCATGCAATTATGTTGCTATTTATGTGTTGAGAAATTTAAATTGATTTAATGTGTAACAGATTGATGACGTGATAAGTGAGAAGTACAGATAGACATTAATTGCTCAACAAGGAAGAAAGGCGGAGGAAGAATTAGAGCAACAAGATGGAACAAATCGTGCCCAAAGAAGGAAAGATAATAGAGACGAGGCTTCTTCGAGCAGGGATACTACATTAGATCAAGTGATGAAATGCATCAAAGATATGCAAAAAGAAATTAGACTTCTCCTTGAAAAATGTGCTGAGGTAATTAGTGATGTGTATTTCAGTTTACATGGGATTATTGATAATTTATGCATGTAGTAAATACTTTCGATGTGTCATTGCAGATTGTAGTACAGAAGCTGGAGAAGGAAGGTCTTGTCTTCAGGGAGTTTCGTGATGACATTGAGTTTGTGGAGCATAGTGAAGCGTGGATGGGGAAGTATGGTCCATCAAAATACAAATCAAAATATTGGACAGATGTAAAATCAACTCCTGCAAAATAAGACATGGACAACAGGGTGGATGCATCATTCACCACTGGGAACGGGAAGAAATTGGCGCGTGATAAAGGTGTGCATCACAACACACCTGGTACAGGAGATGAAGGCGACCCCTTCGTTATTGATGACAACGGTAATTCACCCGACCCATCTCTTGAGATGGTAGACACGAATGACTTTCTACCTTTTACTTCAACCCCAAGAATATGAATGAAGTGTCTGATGGGTCTAGCGCCGATAAATCTGAGGAGTTTAGTATGGATAGTCTGAACACCCGTATTAAAAATGTGAAAGAAAGTGGCACTCAGGAGAATGATGGGAAGGAGAATGATGGGAAACGCAAGAGGAAACAGTCAAAATATTGCCTTTCACCTTACCAGCAGAACGGTGGACGTAAACGTGCAAAGAAAAGTAAGTGCTAGGTAGTGTATTGTAGCAACATACTTCTGTCCTTGCATGCACACTTTATTAACTCATTGTTTCTTACTATTTTAGGTCTATTTGGTATAAGAGCTGCTATGATTAATACTGATTACATTAATGAGGATCACATAGAGGCCGCAAAGATTTATATCCGGACACTGGCAGACTCGGAGAAGCTTTGCAGGAAAACTGTCGTGCACATGACGGGAATTGGTGGGGAAACATGTACACCTGAAATGCTTCAAGCCATCATTTCGAAAAAGTGGTTGCATGGCGGTGTAAGTATTAGCAATAATTTATTAAGTTGGACATGTCATTTACATAAATTATCTAATAGGCGTATTGTTATTATGTTATTTTGTAGGTCATCAATAGTTATTGCAACCATATGCAGACCCATAATCCTCGTGCTGACCGTCACATATTATCATCTTGGGTGTCCCACTGGCTTATTCTTCATGCTGATGGAAAGGTTATCAACTCTAAGAGGCATTTTATGGATCATTTCACAAACCAAACTAAAATGGTGTCTAGAGTTACTGAAGAGTATTTCATCAAAGATAAGGTACTTCAGTTTAGTATGATCATTCATAGTATATCTATGTGTACACCAACATGAATGAACTTTGTTGTAGGCATACTTTCCTTTTCATGTGGAAGAAAATCATTGGATAACAGTTCTTATGCACAACAAGAAAAAAGAGTTTCAAGTTTTAAACTCTACTGGTAAATGCAGCAAAAGAGTTCTTGCAAAGATTGCTAAGCTGGTAAGCTTACAACATTATATAAAACAATATATATTTCTTTGAAACGTACTTCATATGGATTTGTCATTTTTATTTCAGAGGGCAGAAATAGCTAATGATACAAAGGAGGTGAATGCTCTTATGGAAACGGATCATCATGACGTATCTTCCTGGCCAATAAGGGAGTACGATATGCCGTCACAAAAAGACGGGTATGTTGCAAATGTTGAATTAGTATGTACTTGTATGATCCATCAATAACTGACTTGTGGTTTCTTGCAGAGTCTCTTGTGGTCTTTTCATGGTGAAATGCGTTCAACACTGGGACGGAGATGATTGGACATTTGAGTTCGATCAAGATGAGGTTAATGCTTCAAGGGGACGCATTCTAGCTGAAATACTTTTTTTAAGAATGCAACACAAAGGAAGTAGTAAAAGAGAAGATCCTCAAGATCATGGAGACCAAATGAGTAGGAGGATGGGGTGTTGGCTATTATCTCCACTAAATAAACGTGCCGCTGTAGGTACCTTGATACAATTTACATATTAAGACATTTTTTTATTTGCAGTGGTCGGTATTTGCTACAATATTACTCTTATCTGCGGCATGGTTTAGCATGTTTCGCAACTAAATAAATGTGATGTGGTCTGCTACAATATCACTCTTATTTGTAGCATTGTGGGTGATGATTTTTGAACATGTTATATAACGCACTTTGTATTATGCACTGTTTGCCATTTTCAATGTGGGCTAATATTATCCACTGTTTCCCATTTTAACTTTGTATATACTGCCATTTGTTTGTCATACTTCTTGTATTCCAATGATCCTTTGTATGTCAGATTTGTAATGCCACATAAAAAGTGGTGGTCAGTGTGGGCTGTTGTTTCCGGCCGCTACCTTCTGCCAAAATAATTGCAAAAGTAAAGTTAAAAAAAATGCCCAACCAGCGCTGCTGGGCCCATAGTAGCTTACAGAACGTACCCAAATAAAGCCCAAAGGCGACTCGGGCGGCTGATCGAGCCCACTAGCGGGCCCAGCAACGGGGTCCAACGGGGCGCAGGAGAGTAATACATAGAGG
>NC_041385.1:590609056-590613747 GCF_002162155.2 Triticum dicoccoides | reverse complement strand
GGGAGGGGCGAGGGGAGGGGCGTGGGCCGGGGGAGGAGCCCCGCGCGGGCGAGGGGAGGGGGCATGGGCCGGGGGAGGAGCCCCGCGCGGGCGAGGGGAGGGCCAGCCTGTTTTTTCCTTTTTTTTCTGGTTCCTTTTTTCTTTTTCTTTTCTTTTTTTCTTTTTTTCTTTTTCAAATTCGTGAACCTTTTAAATCGGTGAACTCATTTTTTCAAAAATAATTTTCCTTTTTGATGAACTTTTTTCAATTTGTTGAACTTTTTATAAAATGCATGATTTTTCTAAAAAAATACGTGAACTAAATTTGAGGTTTGTGAACTTTTATTCATGAACTTTTTAAAAAATTGATGAACTTTTTTTTATTTTTCTTGAACTATGTTGTATTTCCTGAACTTTTTCTAAATTTTCATGAACTTTTTCAAATCCGTGAACTTTCCATAAATTAGCCTTTTTTAAAATTTCGTGAACTTTCAAATCCGTGAAAGTTTTTCTCAAATGAGTGAATTTTTTTTGATAAAACTTCATTCAATTTAAAAGGTTCACGATTTTGAAAAGGAAAAAGGAAAATAAGAAAAGAAAAAGAAAAAGAAAAAGAAAAAAGGAACCAGAAAAAAAAGGAAAAAATGGGCTGGCCCTCCCCTCGCCCGCGCGGGGCTCCTCTCCCGGCCCACGCCCCCTCCCCTCGCCCGCGCGGGTCTCCTCCCCCGGCCCACGCCCCTCCCCTCGCGCCCCCCGGCCCACGCCCCCTCCCCTCACCCGCGCGGGGCAGCGTCGTTTTTAGTCCCACCTCGGAAGCGGGGGGCGCCAGGAGCAGCTTAAATAGCTGCCTCCACCCCCTCTTTCGAACTCCTCTGTGTATTACTCTCCCGCGCCCCGTTGGACCCCGCTGCTGGGCCCGCTAGTGGGCTCGATCAGCCGCCGGAGTCGCCTTTGGGCTTGATTTGGGTACGTTCTGTAAGCTACTATGGGCCCAGCAGCGGTGGTTGGGCATTTTTTTAACTTCACTTTTTCAATTATTTTGGCAGAAAGTAGCGGCCGGAAACAACAGCAAACAGCAAACAAAATCATCATCATGCCCAGGTAGTACAACATATATGCCGAGGTAGCAAACAACAAACAAAATCATCATCATGCCCAGGTAGTATAACATATGCAATGTCATCTCCAAATTTATTACATAAATCTTTTGACAAAACATAAGCAAATAACTTATCAAGTTTTCTTGCAGACACGTACGAATAAAAAACAACATAGGTTCGTGCGACCACTTTTATTCTTCCTACAAATCAAGCTGCATCTCTACCTACGCCAGTTCCTGAACAAAACGTAAAGAAATGGGTGAGCAAATATAGTTGCTAAAATCAAAGTAGCAACATAACAAAAATAAGAAGATAACATCTTACTTCTCGTTCAAATGACATGTAGCCTTATTATGACCTGCTTGACTACACAGACTGCACAAAGGACCACTTTTCTTCTCTGTAAAATCTTTTGGCCTACCATTCTTTGTAATGCCAGGGCCCCCCTTTGACCGCCCCTTCTTAGGTGCACCCTTCGTCGAAACTTTCTGAGGATCACCAATACCAGGCTCAACTTGTTGCGCTTGACTTGCCTCCTTCTTTAGCATAACATACCTTCTACTTGCTATAAGTTCCTCCTCTAAAATCTTCTTCCGCGCTATTATGTTGTCCAGACACTTCATCAACTCATCGAACAAGAAGGGATCATTTGCTGCAACATGAGCAGCTTCTGCAGTTTTAATGGTTATTGCACTATACCGTTCTCTCTCCAATGGCCCTGACCAACCCCATTCAAACATATCACTCTTCCTCTGCACAGGCAACCCATCTCTTGCATGTTTGGACAACCGATGAAGGACACAACACTTTGGTATTTCAGTTAAATTCAGATGATGGAGAACAAACATAATGTGTTTGCATGACTGCCCTTTCCGAACCATCCTAAGACAACTGCATGTAATAGTTTCTTCTGAGTTACCTGGTTCATAAACAACATTGTACCTAAACTTGTGGTTATCCTTCCATGTCACCATGAATGTCTCACGCCCAATTCCCACGAGCGTCTCAAATATCTCCAGCTGACCCATCTTATGCAAATCATCTTGCAAGATGTAGAAATTAGCAGGTGTGAATACTTTGGCGGCATGCTCCTCAAGGACTTTATATTCAGTAACAGATGGTGGTTCCTTCTGGAATGCCTCGCAGTCATCGTACGCCTCGTTCTCATGCAGGCGAACTATACAGTTCTCATAATGCACCACCAAATCAACAATTGTCATATCGTAGTCCAGGTGAAGGTGAAGGCAGGAGTTGAGGCTTTCACTCCTCTGGTTACTTCGCATACCAAGAAAAAAACCATCGGAAAGATATGAAGCTGCCCACAGTCTCCTCTTCCTGTACATTCTGTCAAGCCACTCTACAGCTCTATCCGTCTTCCACTTATCATAGAAAGCTTTCCATCTCTGCTCAAAGTTCGCTTGAGAGGTGGCATAGTACAGGAGCGATCTGAACTCATCCAGTGACTTGTAATGAAGGTGCCTCTGCATATTTTTCTCGATATGCCATGAACAAAGACGATGGAAAACATCTGAAAGGACGGTCTGAATAGCCCGGATCATTGCAGCGTCACCGTCTGTGATTATTGACTTTGGCTTCACCTGATAGTTTGCCTTCATAAATGTCTGCAGCAGCCACACGTATGTCCCTTCCGTCTCGTCAGCAATGATGGCACAACCAAACATTGTGGTGGAACGGTGGTTGTTAACTCCTACAAAGGGGACGAACGACATACCGTATCTGTTCATCTTATACGGGCTATCAAACACGACCACATCTTCGTAGTTCTGATAGTCCCTCCGCGACTGTGCATCGCAGCAGAACATACTCTTCAGTCGCCCTTCCTTGTCACGCACATACTCAAAAAAAAACTCTGGGTCCTTCTCCTTCCTGCTCCTCATAATGCCAACTACAGTCTCTGCATCACCCTTTGCAATGAGCTTCATTTTTTCTCTGCAACAAAGATTGTAAATGTCCCTCCTTATAAGCCCGCACTTATCGTACGAACCGTATCTGCTGATGAAGTTGTCCATTATAATATGCTTTCTTATCCCGGCCGCTTCCATCGCCAATATCTCGGCCCTCTGCCCATCTCCAATCCGTCTGTGTGACCATAAAAAACAAACCTCGTCCGGCCGAGCCATCGCGTGGTTGTGATCATCCACGAATGATGCGACGAACCAAACGCCACGTTCTCTGTCCAGCTTCACCACAATATGTGCACCGCAGTCACAACGTGTCTCCGGTCTAAGCCTGCGCTTGCGGCCCTCCATGGTTATGAACTTGCTCTGCCTTCTCCCTGCCCTGGAGCAAAGAAACCGCCGGTACTATATCATTCCCGAAGCACCTCGTCTCACCTTCTGTTTCCCGATGCTAAACCTGTGCTCTCTGGCGTGATTGTTGTAGAATATGTATGCATCCCCTTGCGACCGAAAGGTCATAGCCATGACCTTCCAATGTGTCTCAAGCACCTTCTGCTGCCTTTGAGCCTCCCCAATATCGATCTCTCCCTCATTGTGATCAACACTCGGACCATCTGACTCCTCCTACAACATTCATTTGAAAATATATATGCCAATTATTATCATTTAAATCATACTACTGATCGATGTACAACAACTATCAACTAACCTGGCTCAAGTTGTCTGCAAATGATTCCTGCCAACTATGTTGCACATTATCAACATCCACATCTTCCTGTAAATTTGTACACAAAGATATATAGTTAGCCATGCCATACTTTGCAAAATCAAAAATAAAAACAAAATATACGCCACTTACGTTTTCGCTATTTGCGCCATGTTCATTATTATCAAAATCCTCCGGAGGTAAGATATGATATGACGAGACAGAATCGTTGTCGCTGCTGTCATCATCTTCGTTCAAATTATCGTTATCGGTCTTAGTCACCTTATCAGTACCATTCTCGTCCCTCCCAAATGCGGATTCTTCATCCATGTCAACACGCCTAACTCAAGAACTGCACAACATCGTGTGTTAGGTTTAGTACAATGCATCATGCCCAAAGCAACGCCAGTTTTGATGAACCCTAAACCCTAAATCCGTACATGCATGAACTAGGCCTGACTTCTATCCATCATGCCTGCCCCATGCCCGCTAGGTTTAGATGACAAACCTTGGCCCGCGGTGTAGACATCGCCGGCGTTCGACGACAGTGCTGCGGAGGCGGCGTCAGACGTCGGGCCCTTCATGTCCCCGGCGTAGGACGACGACGGTGAGATGCGGCGACGGACGACGTCGCGACGGCGGTGTCGGACGGGGTTCGGGCGGCGTCAGATATTGGACGACGGTGAGATGCGGCGACGGGCGACGTTCGGACGCCGAGGGCGGCGATGGGCGACGTTCGGACGCCGAGGGCGGCGACGGGCGACGTTGGGATGGCGAGGGTGGCCTCGGACGGGGTTCGGACGGAGGCGATCCGCGGCGGCGATGATCGCCAACTTTGGAACTACCGTGATCGGCGGGCGCGCGGGCGACCAGATGCGCGGGCAAGAAGATGGGGGCGGGCCCAGATCGTGGGTAGTTTTTTTTTCATGCGCGCGGTATACGTATGCCCGGCAGAGTTGTACAATACGAAGTGGGTATACGTTTCTT
>NC_041385.1:590606935-590608841 GCF_002162155.2 Triticum dicoccoides | reverse complement strand
CTACCGAAGCAAGGCCCTTCAATTTATATCATTGTAAATGGTACATGCCTCAACGGAGCATGCACTTCCAAGAAGGAAGCTGACAATTAAGACACACATCAAGGGCCCCGATCTAGAATGCATTCAGACGCTAAAGCTCTGAAAACCAAAACAAAATTGAAGGCTTGGCTTATTAACTTCCCAGGCAAAGTATATGTTAGACAGAATAATCCTTTGTGTTAACTACAACAGATTAAGAAGATAATGTTTTCAGATTGCAAGAAAAATAAATATCACCTGGAGCATAGGCCTTAGCAATCCAGCATGAACAAGCCTTCTCAAATATGTGATCTTTAAGCAGTTTTCATTGCTGGCCACAAAAGCTTCATCTAGAGACTGAAATCATAAAAGTTGTGTGCATAAAGACAAAGATAAAATCACTCTAAGCAAGATGAGAACGACTGAAAAGCTCATTGTACCTATTAAACTAAAGATAGGGATGGCCTTTATTGAACTAAATACTGACTGAGAATCAGGGACAACCTTTATTAAACTAAAAAATTGATCAAAATGGGCATTTAAAATCCCTCCTAGATATTTTGAGCAGTACAGGTCAGATATATTTAGAGCCCAGTAAAAATATGCATGCTTTCACATGTTTCACACATATTTAATCTCTTCTATGTGTATGCATATACAGAAACAAGAATGTCTAATTATACAGGACTAGATTCTTGCCTGAATGTTTAAATGAAAACACAATAATGCTCCGCTGGTCAAATCGCACACCTCTTGTCATTGCTGGCGACACCTTCAGCGTTGATGTCCAAGTACTCCAAGATTGTGTTGTTATCTCTGATAACCGGCACAAGATACTCATAAAGGCATCGTTGTATTATGCAGAGCAAGCTGGACACTTGCCCTTCTGATAATAGAGACTATCCTCTAGGAGGGACTCCGCTTTGGAAGTGACATTGATGTATTGAAGAGAAGTGCAATGATCTGCAGCAAAAAAAAAAGCACATGATAAATAAAATTTTATGAGCTCAATTTCAGTGCATAGATAATACTATTAACTATTCAGCTATATATATAACTGTAAACCGGTCACACTAATTATAATTGTTCAAATTAGCAATCTACACCAAGAAAAAAATTAAACCCCGTCATTATTGTCCAACCCATTGGTTCCTCATTTGATTTTCATGATTAAAGCATGGAATGATTATTCTTCATATTAGTATATGATAACACCAAGCCAACAAACGATTTAAGCAACCATCAACTTCTCCAAACCCATAGCTTCCTTCTCTTATTTTGAAAATTAAATCATGGATTACAACCATCATTGTCCAAACCTAACATGTACAGTACAAAAAAAGAGATATCACCATTGCAAGGCACCATCTTGAGCTCAGTGATGGCGTCAATGTCATGTGCTCCTCGCTGAGGCTATAAACTGTCAACAAAATGAAATAAACGCTACATGTTACTACTTAATCGCATTTGAGTGCCAAAAGACAGTTGAAACCAATTTAAAAACTGAATAGGAAAGAGAACTAAAATCAATTGAAAATGGCATTTTGGAGGAGGTAGCTAGATTAATGATACTTGCTACTGAACCACGAGACCTGCTATGAAATCAAGGGTGTGAATTGTCTCATTTTGTACATTCAGGCCATCGAACATTGCAAAAAACAAATAAACGTGATTTTTCGAGCAAAACGTAGGGCGACAGTTTTGGAAGCCCACCGCTTGCACCCCTGATCCTCACACTACTAGGGAAAAGCCTATACACAGAATCTTACCAGTAGCGCTCTTCAAAATACCACGCTACTGCTACTTAGCAGCAGCGCGTGTCGCCAAAACGCGCTGCTGACAGGGAAATAGCAGTAGCGCGCCCACCGCATACAGCGCTACTGCTATA
>NC_041385.1:590572411-590606563 GCF_002162155.2 Triticum dicoccoides | reverse complement strand
CCACTAGTTAGTACTAGATTTAGTAGTAGTAGATGTTAATTTAGGGTTAGCTAGTACTAGATGTTGCTTTAGTTAGTACTAGATTTTTAGTAGTAGTAGTGGTAGTTGAACTACTTTAGTTGTAGTTGAACTAGTTTAGTAAGTAAATTAATAAACTAGTTGAACTAGTTGAATTAACAGAACTAATCTATTTTTAGTAAGATAATTAATATAACTAGTTGAACTACTTTATTTTTAGAAAGAACTAGTTTTTTCTATTTATAGTAAGTTCATATTTAGTAAGAACTAGTTGAATTAATAAAACTAGTTGAACATGTCATATTTGTTGTTATTTTTTAGTTTAAGCAATTATTCGGGATGTATTAGTGATAACTTATATGGTTTCAGGTCACCTCCGTCGTCCCCATCACCGACCCCCTCCGACATCCCCGCCGTCGTCCCAGTCACCGACCCCCTCTGACATCGAGGCGAGACCAGCCAAATATCCTTGTATATCTTGTGTTGTTGCTCAAATAGGATATGTGGTTGCCCAAGTGGCCGTTCATGTTCAGTTTACATCTCCGAGTGGCCTATATTTTGCCGGAGTGTTGATTAATTACCGTTCCGGCAAATTTCAGGCGCTCGATATGTCCTTTTTTAGCAAAGGTCATGCCGGATTTTGTCGTGAATTCTGGCATGACTTGTGCTAGAATATGTACAAGTTTAATCTTTGAATTATGATTGTAGGAAATGTCGTACTCGGACGACGACGGTCTCCCGGGGGAGTGTAGCTGGTGCCACGACGATCGAGGTATGTGCGACAGGTTCGTTCGGCTGGACGAAGATCGGCGCTTCAGCATTAAGCTCGAGGAGACCTTCGATTGTGAAATGGTACGCAACAACGACAAGTGTTTTTTTCGTAATTAAGCATGACTTCAACTATTTCAATGTCTAATTTTCATATTTTACAATTCGATTAGCTTATCCCATGCCATGCAAGATGCTATGTCTTGGAGAGGATGGGTTTTGAAGACCATGAAAATTTCGAAACAAAGAAAATACACCTAAGGACTCATCATGATATGGATTTTGAAGTAAATCTGTGCAATGCTCAGAGCATAACCCATTTTGGTTGCCAAAATTGAGAAGCACTTTGCAAAATATATGGTTTTTATGAGGGTATGATTGTCACCATGGATCTTGGTGATCCTGACAGCGAGGAAGACAATATGGACATTTGGGTCCTTGTTGATACGCTTCCGATTGTACCGCTATTTGAGTTTCTCAAACATAGTTATTAACTAATTTATATTGTTTATTTCAAAATAGTTGATAGCTTATTTCCATTGACAGCTTATTTTGATTCTTCAAAGACTGTGCGGAAGATGGTAGATAAAACCCACTACACCGATGGCACCGAATTAACGTATAAGGAGAAAAATCATCTGATCGCATTTTGTACTCTTTTTGAGAATTACAATGACTATTATCGAACTCCTCCAAATTATGGTGAATACGTGCCACTAGTGCATGTGTTGAACCACGATAACTTCTCTGGAGATACCCTGGTAAGATTTTTTACTATTACGACATCCGTGAATCTTTTGCATACTTCTAAAATTAGTACATCATTGCTAACTACGAAGTTATTATTATGTTTTTCAACAGAAACTCCCGATGGATTGTGTGCCTCATCTGATGTCTCTGCATGGTCGCCTCTCAGTTCTGAACATACTGCCAGGTAAATCTACGGAGCTCACCTGTGCATATCGGATTTCTAAAACCCGTGAACACATGTTCATCAGAGAATGGAAGAAATGTATGGACATCCGCAAGGAGGTTCTTGGAAGTAACATTCAGCGAAAGGCAAGAATTGGAGACAGGCTAATCTCCATTCTCCATAATGGAGAGTCAGGGGCTATCTGTTTTTTTGCTATTTTACCTTAGAAAATGTAGTAGGTCTTAATCGAATGTAATAGGTCCTATGAGGTACAATATGTTTATTATGTGCTAATGTGTTAGAGTTGATAATGATGATCTTGAGGAGGTGTTATGTGATGTCAATGATGAAAACGATGATCTTGAGGAGGTGTTATATGACAATGATGTATTATGATGCTAAGTTGTTAATGATATGATGATGATGATGATATTATTATATCATTTGGTGAAAGAACCGTGGACTAGTTTCAAGTGGATGTCCATCCACTTGAAACTAGTCCACGGTTCTTTCACCCCATGATGTAATAACTCATTATGATGTAAAAACAATCTCTAAATTCCTGTTGTATGAAAACTTGTGTAAAGATGTATGAATACAACATGAAAAAGAAAAGAAATAAAATACTAAATAATAGTAGTAGCGCGGGTAAGGAGAAGCGCTACTACTAATTACCAGTAGCGATGTTGCGAAGAAGCGCTGCTACTAAGTCAATTTAGCAGTAGCGTGGGTCAAGACGCGCTATTGCTAAGCATTAGCTGTAGCGCCTTATCAGTAGCGCTCCTGCCCGTGCTAATGATAGGCCCAAAACCCGCGCTGCTGCTAGGCTTTTCCATAGTAGTGTCATGTTGTTATTTGCAGATGTATTCTACAATATTCAGTACCCATCCAAACTTTTATCTCCAACAGAACAACCAGATCGGCCTGCATCATTTGCCAAACTGCGTGCTTGGTACTGAAAA
Source organism: Triticum dicoccoides (assembly GCF_002162155.2). Taxonomy (NCBI): domain Eukaryota; kingdom Viridiplantae; phylum Streptophyta; class Magnoliopsida; order Poales; family Poaceae; genus Triticum; species Triticum dicoccoides. The sequence continues at coordinate 590,603,902 of NC_041385.1, read as the reverse complement.
TTTGAGTTCCTCAAACAGAAGGAATCATCCAAGAGTGATCAAACCAAGAATGGTGTACTCTTATAAACAGAAGAAAGGCATGGCTAGAACACTCTTTTTCTCTCGAGCAGATTTTAGCCCTATGAAAAAAGAAAGAACAAAGAAAGCAATAAACAGCTAAAAAGTAATTAAGTATGCACACGTAAACCTAAAACCTAGGCAGATTAGAGAGAGAGACACACACACAAACACACTCACACACACACAGAGCTCACCTTGTTCTTCAGTCTTCCTCAAGGTCCTTCCTCTTGTATTCTTCATCCAATCTGCACACATAAATCAAGAAATTAAAATCGGATTATCAAAGAACAAGGGAAATCAAGGGGTAAAAGATAGGGGAGAGAGATGGCGAAGCAGAAGATGTGCAACCTAGGTTGGGGATGGGGCACGATGACTGGTGAGCAGTGGTAGGCAGTGATGGCAGGCTCCCTCCCCAGCCCCCCTGCTCATCAACCACTACTACGGAAAACCTTATACACAGACCTTTAGCAGTAGCGCGTGTTAAAAAAGCACGCTGGTGCTAAGTAGCAGTAGCGCGCTGGTGTAAACGGCGCTACATATAGTTGTAGCAGTAGCGCGCCTAAAGATAAAAGCGCTACTACTAAAATTCCCACGTCTTAGCCGACGTGCTACACATAGTAGTAGCAATCTACGTTGAACCGCGCTACCACTACTTGCTTTGTAGCAGCGCGCTTACGCTGAAAGGCGCTACTGCTAAAGGAAATAAAATTAAATGGAAAACAAATAGAAAAGTAAATGAAAATGAAAGAAATAGAAAAAGGTGAAAGAAAAAAAATAAAATGTAAAGAAAAATAAATGAAAAAGGCGGAAAAGAGAAAGGAATAACAGTAGCGCGTATCGAGGAACGCGTTGTAGCTAACTTAGCAGTAGCGCACTTTCTGGAACGCACTACTACTTCTGACTTAACCGTCCGCTTCGTTCTTCCCCACGACCACTTCCCCCAAATCCAACTCCTCCGCTCTGTCGCCGCCGCCGTCGCCTGTCAGCTGCCGCGCGCTCTCCCGTTGCTCTCGGCACACCCTCGACGCTGCCCCCGACGACGGATTCGACACTGTCCCCGACCCCGACCTCGACGCTGCCCCCGACCTCGTCACGGCCCCCGAACGCAACCTCGACGCCACCCTCCGCCGCGCGCCCAAGCCCTGACCCCTACCTCGACGCCGCCTGCCCCTCCCTCGCCGCAGGCACCCAAGGTGAGCACGCCTGCTCCTCCCCCTCCCCTACCTCTGCCTAGGGTTCTTCAAATTTTAGTTGCATCAAATTAGTTAGGGTTCATGTATGGGTGGAAATGAATCGGATGCGGATGTTATCAGATACGGATGCGGCTCGGATGTTTTCTTAGATGATGAATAAACACTATTGTAATGCATAATAATTTCTAAGATTAATGATAAAACGAGTAAAATTTGACCACTTGTTTCACTTTTAAGTTGGATTGGAATATCCGCTACCACTTTCCACCCCTAGGTTCATCAAATTAGATGGTAATTAGGGCAGTAATTCCTAGGTACTAATTAGTTAGTAAGAACTAGGTACTAATTAGGTACTAGTTTATTTTTATTTATAGTAAGTTTATTTTTAGTAAGAACTAGTTGAATTAATAGAACTAGTTGAATATGTCACATTTGTTGTTATTTTTTTAGTTAAAGCAATTTTTCCCGCATCAATGTCGACGATGCCTATCCCGCATCCTCGTCATCGACTCGGTGGAGGATGCCTGCTTAACCAGATGGGCCATGTCCGGGACTAGGCTCCGTCGGGATGGTACTAGGAGGCGCTACCTACCGGGGGGCGCAACTTAGTGAGGAGTCAGCCCGTCGTTGACCCGAACCTTCTTTGGTGGCGCTCGCGTGGGCCAGTGATGATCGAGAGGCTTGAGGACCCCGCGGAGGTGGTACGTCACCGTGTCAGCAAGGAGGACACGCATGTCCGTTGCTACTTGGTTGCACTGGAGCACAGGTTCTCCAGTACCTGGCAGGTTCTTCAGGGATCTCACTGGAGCTATGATCCTGTGATGGTTCCTTATCTTTGGGTGTCCACCGCCTGCGCCGATACCCGTCGTTCGTTAGGGTTTTAGTTGTATTAGTGATGTTATATGTATGATACTGTTTGGGATGTATTAGTGATAATATTCGACGATGTACGGACGCAAGAGATGATTTACTTTTGCTTATTGAATGCATGCTAATTTGAATACTTATTTATTTTACGATTTGGTTTTGCTTATTGAAAGCTCATGTCAATATGAGTCCTATAAGATATTTTGAAATGTATATCTTGTGTTGCTCAAATAGGATATTAGCTTGCCCAAGTGGCCGGTCATGTTTGCAGGTTACACCTCCGAGTGGCCTATGTTTTGCTAGAGTGTTGATTCATTTCCGTTCAGGCAAATTTCAAGCGCTCGATATGTCCCATTTTAGCAAAGGTCATGCCGGATTTTTCCGTGAATTTTGGCATGAGTTGTGCCACAATATGTAGGAAATAATGAGTGCCCCGGATTTGTGTGTTGAGTATCCTGGTAGTTGTCTTTGATCGACTTTCAATTAATGTTTCAACTATGAACATAGGAAATGTCTGACGATGAAAAGGATTTCGTTATTTGCAAATACTGTGAAGACGAGCGCGTCCTGTGCGATAGAATCTTCCTAGATGATGATAGGCGCTTCAACATCAAGCTGGACGAGAACTTCAAAGTGGATACAGTAAGTCGCAACGACAAGTCTTTTTTCATAATTAAGCATGACATCTGCTTCAACTTATAATTTAATTTTTTTACTATTCTACTAGCGTATCCCCTGCCATGCAAGAGTTTTTGTCTTGGATAAGATAGGTTTCAGTCCTATGAAAACTACTGAGGAGGTAAAGAGAGTTTACTTAAAGACCGGACATGGTTGTATTTTCCACGCAAAATTATGCAACGCAGACACCTACACCTATTTTGGATGCAAAACTTGGCAAGCACTATGCAAGACTTATGCATTTGAGCCTGATATGGTTATCACCTTTGATATTCATCTGGTAGATGATCTTGAAGGTAATATCGACATCTGGGTCGATGTGCAGACGCCTCTAGTTATACCATTACGTGAGTTTCTCAACCATATTTATGTCTTTGATATTGTTTATTCAAAAATAGTTGACAACTAATTTCTATTGACAGCTTATTTCCAATCAAGCAAACATGTCCAACGCTTGGTAGACAGGACCTACTACTGTTCCGGGGCTGAACTAAACTGCGAGGAGATAAGTCATTATGTTTCATGGCTTGAGGATCTTCATACTGTCAAGACAAATTATTTTCCTGAACTTGAAAATCTTAGTACTCAAAACGTGCGACCAATAGTGTTCGTACTGAACTATGGTCACATCTATTTAGGAAAGATGGTAAGTTTTTTACTATTTGTCCTGAGTGCATCTTTTGCATACATTATTTTTTAAGCTAAACTTCATTGCTAAGTACGTTACTATATGATGTTCTTCAACAGGGACTCCCGATGAATGTTGTGCCTCATTGGATCGAGACTAAAGGTCGCATGAGAATTGTTAGCTTACGGCCAAGATATCCTACAATGCACTTTAGTGCACTCAGGATTTCTAATAGCGAGGAATGCTTAATAGTGAAAGACTGGAGCAAAATTATGAACGATCACACGGAAGTACTAGGGGCAGCTATCAGAAGCGCAACCCACGATTAGGAGACAGGTTAATCTGCATGCTCCAACTTGATGAAGCGAGAGTGCATGTTTTATGTTATTTTACCTAAGAGAGAGCAGCAGTGATTAGCTAGCTAGAAATGAGTTTGAAGATGATGATGTGCTACACTATGACTATGATGATTAAATAGCTAGTGTTGGTGGTAATGACTATGATGATTATTATTAGCCAGTGTTGGGGGTGATTAGATAGCTACCGCAGCTAGTGTTGGTGGTGATTAGCTAGCTAGAATGAGTTTGATGATGATGATGTGCTACACTATGACTATGATGATTAAATAACTACTGTTGGTGGTAATGACTATGATGATGATTAAATAGCTTGTGCTAGCGGATTAGATTCAAGTGGAGGCAACATGTGGTGCACATCGAAAGTACTACTAGTCCAAACTAGATCAAGTTTGGATTAGTAGTATACTTTTGACATGCACCACATATTGCCTCCACTTGAACCTAATCCACCTTCATTTGACACACTATTATGGACATAATGATATAAACCTCATAATTGGTATTGTACCAAAATTTGTATAACGACGTATAAATACACTCAAAGTAAAAAAAATGAAAAAAGAATACTAGTAGCGATGGACAGTAAACATGCTGCTACTAGCTAGATTAGCAGCAGCGCGGGAGAGAACAAACGCTGCCGCTTTGGAATATATAAGTTTGGAATATATAAGGCATCTCTAATACTGACCCGCAAACAATACAAATGCCTTCTGGATTTGGTCCGTTGACATGATACGAGAGCCGGTCATCCGATGTTATTATCAAATTATTTATCCGGTTGGAAGGAGAGAGAAAAGTGAGAAGGACCACGTGGTTGGTTGGTCCACTTAATGTCTAGACTCCTGCATAGTGTTGATGTAAAACGAGAGAGACGGGAGACAGAGAAGCAAAAGTGAATCCTTCTTCTCATTGATGATGGTATTACACATATATATAGCCCCTGAAGGGGTGCGACCAAAGGGATGTGAGGCAACCGCCTCGGTTAGGAAAAGCAGGGATTAATAGGATTAATTAAATCCTAACACTCCCCCTAATCCATGCTTGTTAGTGTAAGTATAATCATCTTGAGAAAGTTCCTCCAAAAACGCTATGGGAAAAATATGAGGAGATAGGTGTTTGATATGTTGCCAAAACTCCTTCAAACCTAGTGGGAAAAATAAGGAGAAAAATAATGCAACATATAATGGTTATTGTCTCTTTCAACTCAATATGAGAAAACTCATAGAGTTTCGAGAACAATCGTATATACTTTCTTAAAACCCCCGGGGGGAAAAATAGAAAATATGGCATATGGTATTGTGTTGATATTACCTCATAAAAACCTTTATGAGAACCTATAAAGTAAACTCATGAATGGAAGAAGAGTATAATATGATGCTTTTAACAGGAACAATTCAGGAAGATACTCCCCTTGATTCTTGCATATTTCAAAGTCTTCATATACCAATTCAATGAACACATTTCTGGAACATAGAAGTTGGTAGAGACCTGGTACAAATCAGTCGCATGATTTGACTTGCAAGATATGCAATATAGTGATATTGCTTATTATGTAACCTGTTTGCATCCGGGCAACACAAGAAACATTATCATTGAGATAATGGTTGGTGGATGTAGCCATGGTATGTTTCGAAGACTCTTCATGAGAGGGCTACCACACCTAGTAGGAACACTAAGCTTGTCTACGATCTGACATAGTGGGGATCTGATCGATGTATCCAATGATATCGGTGTTCACATTTCTGTGAAATTGAAAAACCAGGATGAGATGTTTGATGCCTTGGAGATATCCAATGGCGTTATGGAAACGTTGAGTCCCAATATCTCATTTCCATCATATCTTGGTCTAAATAGATCTTTCTCTACGCCTAGAGAATGAACTACCATGAGAGTTATGGACGGATAAGATTTGTCCACAATGAATTTCTCCAATATATTTTGGATATAGACAACATAGTATACCATAATGTATGAATGAAGGTGCTCAAGTTGTAGTAATGAGCGGTATTTTGGTTAACCCAAATCCTTCATTTTAAACTCCATCATTTAGATGATTACATGTGTCGTCATTACAGACACACGAACATGGATAATCATCATTGTAGGAGTAATCGTTGTGTATAAGGATCTCACTACGCCAGTTGTACCATATGTACCGACAACAATAATTCGTATGGTGACTTAGTTACTTTACACAATGTATGTTACATTTTGTATTTTGATTCAGAATTGAGATTCCATCGAGAATAAATCATATATGTCTGAATCTAGTGATCCACATGAATATGTAATCACTACATCTATTAACTGCAGAGATAGATGACTTTGTACTGCCAATGATATAAGTTATCAGAAAGAGATTCCACCTTCGGAGAATATTTGGGTATCTGCGTGACCCTTGTGCTACAATACTTGCTCTTTGTTTCACCACCTCATTGTTCTCAATTCTGTTTCCAGAAGAAAACAGGTGTAGGTATTTCTTATGAATACCTTCCCATTATTGAGCAATATTATTTCTACCTAGATTATACCCTGTGCTTGAGTTCAGTCCGAGTGTTTTTCACACATTGCCATGGCCATGGTCTTTGGATCTGAATCACTTGAAAGGTTTTTGCAATCTAGTTGAGAAATGTATGTCGACAATTATTGACTTCCAGTTATATATTTCTCCAGAATCTGTATATCAATATATAGTTGAGGAAATATCGTTACCCATGGCGACTGCTCACGATTTCCCAATGCGATTGAGTCGGGTATTCTGATGTCCCGGTCATTGTGTGCACTACGACCTAGGTTGGTGGAGGTTTACCGTCCACTGGGTGTATACTACCCATTAGGTGTCTGTCAACGTGAAGTTGACTTGCATTTACTGATTCACGGGCCTTGATATCCTTGCTTGCGAGAAGCTGAATCCTGATGTATTTCTACCATACATCTCCCCCTTTTGCTTTGAACAGGGAGTGGAGTGGATTTTGCTGGTACCTCCACTCTTTCAGGCGTACTTTTGCAGGATTGTAAGATTATGTGACACCTTTATAGTCAGTAAATGAATCTGGCAGGTTATTTGCAATGTGTTGCAAATCTTCTGAACGCATGGTTTAGATCTTTGAGTACATGGATTTGAGGCAGAAATGTGTTTAACATTCCACTAATTTTCTGGCATTCTTTATTGTACTTGAAATCTCCCCCTAATGGCTGGAAATGTTCCTCATTGAATCAACATACTAGCCCTGAATAACTCCCCATGCGAGGGGCTTGAGGTATTGACAGAAATACAGTTATTCCCCACATAGATCCCAACTATATGTTGAGAGGCCAATGATGTACGCCGGGTGGTGATATCGGTATGCATCCAAATGACCGCATATAGGAAATACTTGGTAGATATCCACATATCAAAGATAGAGGGGAATAATATTATGCAGTTCTGTCATGAGCATGTAAAAACTGCATGAATCCAACGTAAAGTTGGTAAGTTCCAATTCCAAAGTAAAGATAATGCAATGAGCTTAACTCTTTGGATAGGATTCTACCAAACCATCTTGAGTCCCTTCGATGGTTCTCTTTGAGTAACCACCGTGAATGGCCATCTTCTCTCTATCGGTAGAGACTATCCGCTAATAACGTGTTGATGTAAAACGAGAGAGACAGGAGACAGAGAAGCAAAAGTGAATCCTTCTTCTCATTGATGATGGTATTACACATATATATAGCCCCTGAAGGGGTGCGGCCGAAGTGATGTGAGGCAACCACATCGGTTAGGAAAAGCAGGGATTAATAGGATTAATTAAATCCTAACACATAGCACCCCTTCCCCACACTTGTTGCTAGGATACCGGAATCCCGCATGTCTAGATTACTAAGCAGACATGTAAGAGTCCCGTTGAATGACAAAAGTGGTTCGGACGTGGTGATCCAACGTATGAAGAAGATATGGTGATCCACTTTAGAGATTCCTTAAGGATGTCTTTGGTTCGAGAGACAGCCTTGGGTGATTGTGGGTATCCCAAACCACCTAGCTAGGGATAACCCTTTTTTCTGTTTGGTTGGGTGAGTGAGGTTAGCCCTATTTTGTTTGGTTGGAAGGATGAAACATGGCTTGGGTGTTTTGACTTTTTTGACTGAGTTGATGAGATTACTTCATAATTTGCACTTTTTTCTATGAAAAAAAATCCATCAGCATAGATCAGCGGTACATGAGTGAACACACACAAGCGCCATCGAGATCATGCACGCACGCACACCACATATCAAGCAGGCCTGAACACCACGAACACAACCGTGCATACAACAACACACACGTTCCGTTTCATCGGTGGTAGGAGATACAACACTACGGCGGTCGGAAATACAGCAGCAAGACATACAACATGCACATTGTGCATATAACACCAGCAATACAGCAGTAGGAAGATGCAGCTCCATGCACGCAGCCGCCGCACCACCCTCAATTGCCGCCACGTGCGACTCCTCAAGCACCCAGCCTATGCCCTCGTCGAGATCGAACAACGCTGCCGCCATCCTCGAGATCTAGCGTCACACCGCCGGCACGCACGAAAGAGAGAGGAGAGAGTAATGGAGGGAAATTCTTGGAAGTGAGCGCAAGTCAATTGGAGAAAATGATTCGCATGCGAGTGCCGCGATGCGCGCGTGGGGTGGTTGCCACCACCCGCCACTTTTTCGCGGCTGACCACAGCCCGTTGTTTACCTTATATTCCCGGCATCTGGCTGCCTCTATCCCTCCTCGCCCCAGATCCAAACGGATGGCAACCACAACAAAAAGGGGTTATCCCTATCCCTGGAAGGATATCCCTACAACCAAACACATCCTAAGGTAGACCGCGTCCTGCCTTTTATATATATGAAAAAAACACACGGGTAGTTCGTCTACGTGTGAGACTAGCAATCAGTTGTGTGCCCACAACACCCAGCCTAGAGACGCCCCTTCTCTTAGGACGCGCCTGATTGGGCAGGCCCATTGGTGTCAAACTGCCATCGAGACGAGGGGCCGTGCACAGAAAAGAATATGGTGCGAGTGCTATGATTCCTCTTTGAGCTTCTCCAAAAATGGGCTTCCCTGCTCGATGGCGAGACTGGATCGCACTCCTGCTCTCTACATCTTCGTCATCTTGCCTCCTGAATGGTACTCTAGGCGCCTCCGTCATCCACCGCTGACGGTTGCGGTAGGGAGACCCGCTCTCCCTGTTGCTCTTCATTCTCTGCATCGACCCCCTGCATCGCCTCCTGGAGGCAGCAACCCTGGCTCACAAGCTTGTATGCCGATGACGCCATGATCTTCGTCAACCCCGCAAGGATGGAGGTCGATGCCCTCCTCTGCATCCCGCATCCCTTTGGTGAGGCCACGGGCCTGCACATCAACCTGGCCAAGTCCTCAGCGGTTCCGATCAGCTGCGGCAACCTCGACCTCGGCTCTATCCTGCAGAACTTTGGCGACATTATAGCGTCGTTACCCATCACGTACCTACGTCTTCCCATCACCACCAGTAGGATTCGTTTAGTTCACTTGCAGTTCATCCTAGATAGGATCCGCACGCCTTGCTGGTTGGAAGGGCAGACTGATGCATATCGCCGGCCGAAGGGTGCTTGTCCACCGCGTCCTTTCCGCCATGCCGATGTTCGCTCTCATGGTGTTGAGGGCACCGAAGAAGTTTTTCAAGGAGGTAGATAAAGCTAGACATCGTTTCCTGTGGGCGCAAGATGAAGAGGTGACCGGAGGAAAGTGCAAGGTTGCATGGACCGCGGTCACCGCGCCGGAGTCCCACGGAGGCCTCATCATCCATGATCTGGACAAGTTCGCGTGCTCCCTCCGCCTGCACTAGCTCTGGCTCTCCTGGACCCATCCAGAATGGCCGTGGGTCGGCTCAGACACACCATGCAACCTGCAGGACCAAGCCCTCTTCGCAGCCAACACGGCGGTAACCATATGGGACGGCATGACGGCATCCTTCTGGTCAAGTCCATGGCTTGGTGGCAGGCCACTCCGTCTGGTCTACCCCACCCTATTTGCCCACTCCATCGGCAAGAACAGGTCCATTCGGGACGCGCTGCTCGACGGGCGATGGATCCTTGATCTCCGTCACGGTGACCTCGGTAGCATCGCGCCCAGTGTGCTTTAGCTGGCAAGGGAGATTCGGAGTGTGGGCAACATCATCAATGATGACCACAATGACACAATTTGCTGGACTGCTAGTACCTCCGGGCAATACTCCGCTCGCTCCGCCTACGCGGCGTAGTTCCCGGCGCCAACGGCACCCTTCTTCTCCAAGAATGTCTGGCGTATCTGGGCACCTGGCAAGCTCAAGATGTTCCTCTGGATGCTACACCTCGATAGGCTATGGTGCAACGATCGCCTGCAGTGGCGTGGCTAGGAAAACAACTACTTCTGCCAGCTCTGCCTTCGAAGCTTGGAGTCCTCCTCCCACCTCTTCTGGGAATGCCCGATCGCTATTCAGGCTTGGACAACGGCGGCATCATGGCGGGGCTGTCACTCCCTGGCACACGCTACTTGGAGCTTCGGAACGACGACGACGGAAAGAGTGAGGCTGATCACAGATGCGGCAAGCCCAACCAATAGGAAGGGCACCAGATCAATTCTTGCACTCATCGCCTGGCACATATGGCTTGAGCGCAATGCATGCACCTTCCGTGGTAAGCCACCTCTCGCACCATCATTATAGCCTGCTACTGTGACATGGAGAAGTGGAGGATCACAGGAGCAGCCTGCATAGAGCACCCCTTTGGGGACGTACCGTGAGAGATAGCCCGATGCTCTCAGTGCCAGCATAGCCGCCACGCTGGCCACTTGTACCATTTCTATTTCACCCCATTGATCACTTGTTTCCCGCCTTCTCTCTGCTAATGAAATCAATGCCAGCTGGGGCTGGATCTTTCATAAAAAATGGAGACCTCCTATTCATGCACACATCATCCTACTTCAAACGACAAGTTCGACAAATGAGTAGCACGAAGTTTAAAGAACTAATGAAAGTGGCATAAATAAACATTATTTAAAAAATTGCAAACAGTTTTTTAAATTTTGAATAGTTTGTTGAAGTTACAAACATTTTTATCAAACATGAGTAATTTTAAAAAATTCTGAACATTTTTAGAAATTGTGAGGAAAATTTAAATTCCCAAATGCGAGATTTATTGTTATGCACCTCATGATTGCAAAATCGTTTCCCTAATAATAAAGCACAGATTGAGTCTGTCGGGCTCACCGTGGCGGTAATTTTGTAAAAAAGTCCTTGTCCTTTTTGGTAAATGAACCCGCTATCCCTTTTTAAGTGGATTCGAAAAAACACTTCATGTTTTATAAAAAGACCCTACCATTTGCAAGAAATTCATCCCCGATACTCTATTTCATCTTATTCAGACGGCGGAGCATGAGTCATCGGACGGCTACAGCCATGGCAGAGCCTCCCCAGCCACGCCCAACCTCTCCACGTGCCCCGCAGCCTCTCGCTGCACATCCTGCCATGCCACCACTACTCACGTACCTCCACTCTCTACCAGCAATAGTCGCGGATGCTTCAGCTGCTGCCGACTGGCCGCATTGCCCTGTCGCCGCCGCCGCCCATCCTGACGAATTCGGTGGTGGCCTTCCCCTGACCTGCCCCGGGTCCTGTAACTGCTCGAAGAAACCGCCCTTGGTGCTCCGGTGGTTGTCCGAAGCCGGTATGGTGTAGGTGGTCGGACATGGCAAGCGGCGGTGATCGGTCGGCACCACGCCTGAGGTATCCCTCGCTGCACCCGCGCTTCCGGTAGTTCCTGAAGTAGACCTGACCATGGGCATCTCGGCCTGAACGGCCCGACCCGACCCGGCCTGAAAATCCCAGGCCGAGCTGAGCCCGAACATGCCATCGGGCCGGGCTCGGGCCTGAAAATCAAGCCCGACAGGCAGATCAGGCCGGGCTCGGGCCTATGAAAATGGGTTTTGAGCCATGGTCGGGCCGGGCCGATCGGGCCGTGTCGGGATTTTCCAGGTATGGGCCGGGCTCAGGCCCAATTTAGTAGGCCCGATGGTCGGGACGGGCCGGGCTCGGGCCTGGGTTTTCAGCATCGGGCTTTTTTGGCCTAGCCCGAAGCCCGGCCCGGCCTGAAATATGGCCAGGTATATCCTCAAGCTATTGCTTCTCCGACTGAGGTATCCGTCGCCACACACCAATGAGGCGTCCACCCATTAGCCAATGCGCTCATGTCATCGGGTGTGATAACATTGAGAGAAGATTTAGCAAATCTGAAGGTGTTACAATTGATCTATGCATCTTTGCCTTGATTTGAATATTTGTCAGTTTGTGAACACGTACTTAGCATCTTTTCTAATGTATGTGAGGGGCTCAACTGGGGAAATTTTGAAGCGGTTCAGATGGGGATTTGTATCATATCCTGCTGATGACCCACAAGTGTAGGGGATCTATCGTAGTCCTTTCGATAAGTAAGAGTGTTGAACCCAACGAGGAGCAGAAGGAAATGACAAGCGGTTTTCAGTAAGGTATTCTCTGCAAGCACTGAAATTATCAGTAACAGATAGTTTTGTGATAAGGTAATTCGTAACGAGTAACAAGTAACAAAAGTAAATAAGGTGCAGCAAGGTGGCCCAATCCTTTTTGTAGCAAAGGACGAGCCTGGACAAATTCTTATATGAAGGAAAATGCTCCCGAGGACACATGGGAGTTATCGTCAAGCTAGATTTCATCACACTCATATGATTCGCGTTCGTTACTTTGATAGTCTGATATGTGGGGTGGACCAGTGCTTGGGTGCTGCCCTTCCTTGGACAAGCACCCCACTTATGATTAACTACTCTCGAAAGCATACACAACTACGAAAGAAGAATTAAGGTAAACCTAACCATAGCATGAAACTTATGGATCCAAATCAGCCCCTTACGAAGCAACACATAAACTAGGGTTTAAGCTTCTGTCACTCTAGCAACCCATCATCTACTTATTACTTCCCAATGCCTTCCCCTAGGCGGTGAAGTGTCATGTAGTCGACATTCACATAACACAACCAGAGGAAAGACAACATACATCTCATCAAAATACCGAACAAACACCAAATTTACATGACTACTTATAGAAAGACTTCTCCCATGTCCTCAGGAACAAATGTAACTACTCACAAATCATACTCATGTTCATAACCAGAGGGGTATTAATATGCATATAGGATCTGAACATATGATGTTCCACCGAATAAACCAACTAGCATCAACTACAAGGAGTAATCAACACTACTAGCAACCCAAAGGTACCAATTTGAGGCTTTGAGACAAAGATCAGATACAAGAGATGAACTAGGTTTTGAGAGGAGATGGTGCTGGTGAAGATGTTGATGGAGATTGACCCCCTTCCAATGAGTGGATCGATGGTGATGACGATGGTGACGTTTCCCCCTCCTGGAGGGATGTTTCCCCGGCAGAACAGCTCCGCCGGAGCCCTAGATTGGTTCCGCCAAGGTTCCGCCTCGTGGCAGCGGTGTTTCGTCCCGAAAGCTTCCTCTTGATTTTTTCTAGGGCGAAAGACTTCATATAGCCAAAGATGGGCACCGTAGGCCTGCTAGGTGGCCCACGAGGCAGGGGGGCGCGCCCCACCCTCATGGACGGTGGGTGGCCCCCCTCTAGTATTTTCTTCGCTTAGTATTTTTTATTAATTCAAAAAATAACTTCCGTGGAGTTTCATGACTTTTGGAGTTGTGCAGAATAGGTCTCTAATATTTGCTCCTTTCTATCCCAGAATTCCAGCTACCGGCATTCTCCCTCTTGGTGTAAACCTTGTAAAATAAGAGAGAAAAGGCATAAATATTGTGACATAATGAGTAATAACAGCCCGTAATGCAATAAATATCAATATCAATGCATGATGCAAAATGGACGTATCAACTCCCCCAAGCTTAGACCTCGCTTGTCCTCAAGCGGAAGCCAATATCGGAAAATATGTTCACATGTTTAGAGATAGAGATGTCGATAAAATAAAATACGGACATGAGGGCATCATGATCATTATTATAACAACAACATATATAAATATTGTCATATGATTCTTATACTAAAGTAACAATCTATTCACAATGTCAAGTATGAATCAGAAACTTCATTGAGAACTAACAAACTATAATCTCGGTCATTGAAGCAATTGCAATTTATCATAACATTGGAAATAGTCAATAAGAGCTTTTCAGCAAGTCCACATACTCAACTATCATTTAGTCTTTCACAATTGCTAACACTCATGCAATACTTATGGGTATGAAGTTTTAATCGGACACAGAGAAAGATAGGGGCTTATAGTGTTGCCTCCCAACCTTGTACCTCAAGAGTAATGTCAACAATAATAGTTCATGCTAACTTACATCCAATTGGATATATATATATATATCAGGATCTTTCCAACACAATGTGCTTGCCAAAGGATAAAATGTAGAAAGGAAAGGTAAAGATCACCATGACCCTTGTATGAAGGTATAAGACAAAAATAAAAGATAGGCCCTTCGCAGAGGGAAGCAGAGGTTGTCATGTGCTTTTAGGGTTGGATGCACAAAATCTTAATGCAAAAGAACATCACTTTATATTGCCACTTGTGATATGGAACTTTATTATGCAGCCCATCGCTTTTATTTCTTCCACATCACAAGATTGTATAAAGATTATTTTCTCCCACACTAATAAGTTATACATATTTAAAGAGCAATTTTTTATTGCTTGCACAAATGACAACTTACTTGAAGGATCTTACTCAATCCATGGGTAGATATGGTGGACTCTCATGGCAAAACTGGGTTTAAGGATATTTGGAAGCACAAGTAGTATCTCTACTTGGTGCAAAGAATTTGGCTAGCATGAGAGGGAAAGACAAGCTCGACATGTTGGATGATCCATGACAATATACTTTATTTCGGATATAAGAAAACATAACCCATTACGTTGTCTTCCTTGTCTAACATCAACTCTTTAGCATGTCATATTTTAATGAGTGCTCACAATCATAAAAGATGTCCAAGATAGTATATTTATATGTGAGAACCTCTCTTTCTTTATTACTTCCTATTAATTGCAATGATGAACAAAACTATGTTTGCCAACTCTCAACAACTTTTATTCATCATACTCTTAATATGTGAAGTCATCACTCTCCATAAGATCCATATGATCTCTTTATTTCTTTTTATTCTTTATTTTTCTTTAATCCCTCAAGATCATAGCGAGATAGCAAAGCCCTTGAATCAAGACTAATCTTTATTATATATAGCTCACGGACTCAATTACATAGAGGGATCATAAAGCAAAACTCAAAACTAGATCATTCTAAAACTTTATTCTACTAGATCAAGATATTACCAAAAGGATCAAACTAAGAAAAAGGGTCAAGATAGGAGTGTGATGGTGATACGATACCAGGGCACCTCCCCCAAGCTTGGCAGTTGCCAAGGGGAGTGCCCATACCCATGTGATTATGTCTTTTTCTTCGGAGGTGATGATGATGGAGTTCTTGATGATGTAGGCTTGTCATCCATCTTCCAAGGCATAGAATCACCATCATAAAAGGATGATCGAGTCTCTGGGATCCTCAAATATGTAGCCAAACTCATGCTTTTGAATCTGTATTCATACGCACAGTCTTGGTTTTGTAGGTCATAGATCTAGGCTTGGAGGTGCTCGATTTTCTCGTGAAGCTTGAAGATGATCTCCCCAATGTTCTCGGCATCCAGCTTGTGGTTGTTGGTGAAATCTGTGATCATTATGTGCTTGCCATCGAGTCCACGTTCCACCATCTCCTGGCACTTGAAACTTGTTGCTCCATTGCTTCAAGCCTTGTCTCCATGCTTCTGGTCCTCCTTGGTCCCTGAACATCGCGGATGTGCAGCACCCCCTCACGCATCTCAATGGTTTGAGGGTGTTGCAGCACTTCCGCGAGGTAGGGGTTGATGACCTTCTCAAAAAACTTGTCCTTGGGAGCGCTTGAAGACGTCATGGTGATCCAGATTTGTCAGAAAAACAGCTCGAAACAAAAGCAGAGGATATTTGCGTGATACGAGGGTCAAAACCTTCAGGAGATTATATAATAAATTTTTACCAACAAAAAGAAGTACCGTGCAAGAGAACGGAGTCCGAAGAGCAAACGAGGTGCCCACAAGGCAGGGGGCGCGCCCAGGGGGGTAGGGCGCTCCCTCCACCCTCGTGGACGCCTGGTGTCCTTCCCGGACTACTTCTTATTTTCCTATTCTCTTAAATATCCCAAATGGAGAAAAAATGCTATTAAAACTATTTGGAGTCGGTTTACTTACCATAACACATACCTATTCCTTTTCGGAGTCTGAAACATTATGGAAAGTGTCCCTTATGTATTCCTGCAGGGTTACGGTTTCAGACACATTGGTTTCAACATTTATGGGATTACCTGAGATATAATGTTTGATCCTTTGACCGTTCACCACCTTAGGATTTGTGCCTTTGAAGTTGTTGATTTTTATGTCACCGAAACGATATACCTCCTCGATAATGTAAGGACCTTCCCATTTAGAGAGGAGTTTTCCTGCAAAAAATCTTAAAAAAGAGTTGAAAAGCAACACATAATCACCTACATTAAACTCATGCTTTTGTATCCTTTTGTCATGCCATCTTTTAACTTTTTCTTTAAACTCTTTGGCATTCTCATAGGCTTGAGTTCTCCATTCATCAAGTGAGCTAATGTCAAATAACCTCTTCTCACCGGCAAGTTTGAAATCATAATTGAGCTCTTTAATGGCCCAATATGCCTTATGTTCTAGTTCAGAGGTAAGTGACATGCTTTTCCATAAACCATTTTATATGGAGACATACAGATAGGATTTTTATATGCAGTTCTATAAGCCCTAATGCATCATCAAGTTTCTTGGACCAATTCTTTCTAGATCTATTAACAGTCTTTTGTAGAATCAATTTAAGCTCTCTGTTACTCAGTTCTACTTGGCCACTAGACTGTGGGTGATATGGAGACGCAATTCTATGATTAACATCATACTTAGCACGCGTTTTATGAAAAGCACCATGAATAAAATGTGAACCACCATCAGTCATTAGGTATCTAGGGACTCCAAACCTCGGAAAAATAACTTCTTTAAGCATCTCAATAGATGTGTTACGATCAGCACTACTAGTTGGAATAGCTTCTACCCACTTAGTAACATAATCAACAACAACTAAAATATGTGTATACCCATTAGAGGAATGAAACGGTCCCATATAATCAAAGCCCCAAACATCAAATGGTTCAATAACAAGTGAATAATTCATAGGAATTTCTTGACGTCTACTAATATTACAAATTTTTTGACATTCATCGCAAGACAATACAAACTTACGGGCATCCTTGAAGAGAGTAGGCCAATAAAAACCGGATTGCAATACCTTATGCGTAGTTCTATCTCCAGCGTGGTGTCCTCCATAAGCCTCAGAGTGACACTTGCGTAGGATCTGTTCTTGTTCATGATTAGGTACACACCGTCTAATAACACCATCTACTCCTTCTTTATAAAGGTGTGGGTCATCCCAGAAGTAATGTCTTAAATCATAGTTTTTTTTTCTTTTGCTGGTACATGAAACTAGGTGGTATAAATTTAGCAACAATGTAATTAGCATAATCAGCATACCATGGAGCAGTACGAGAAGCATTTATGACAACTAATTGTTCGTGAGGAAAACTATCATCAATAGGTAATGGGTCATCAAGAACATTCTCTAACCTAGGCAAGTTGTCTGCAACGGGGTTCTCAGCTCCCTTTCTATCAATAATATGCAAATCAAATTCTTGTAGTAGGAGAACCCATCTAATAAGTCTAGGTTTAGCATCTTTCTTTTCCATAAGATATTTAATAGCAGCATGATCAGTGTGAACAGTTACTTTAGAGTCAACGATATAAGGTCTAAACTTATCACAAGCAAATACAACTGCTAAAAATTCTTTTTCAGTAGTAGCATAATTTCTCTGGGCACTGTCTAGAGTTTTACTAGCATATTGAATAACATTTAGTTTCTTATCAACTCTTTGTCCTAGAACAGCACCTACTACATAATCACTAGCATCACACATAATTTCAAAGGGTAAATTCCAATCAGGTGGCTGAACAATAGGTGCAGAAATCAAAGCTTTCTTAAGTATTTCAAATGCTTATACACAATCATCATTGAAGACAAAAGGAATATCTTTTTGTAAGATATTAGTCAGAGGCCTATAAATTTTAGAGAAGTCCTTGATAAACCTCCTATAAAAACCAGCATGACCAAGGAAACTTCTTATACCTTTAATGTCTTTAGGACACGACATCTTTTCAATAGCATCAACTTTAGCTTTATCAACTTCAATACCTCTTTCAGAAATTTTATGCCCCAAGACAATGCCTTTATTAACCATAAAGTGGCATTTTCCCAATTCAAGACAAGATTAGTTTCTTCACATATCTGCAAAACTCGATCAAGGTTGCTCAAGCAATCATCAAAAGAAGATCCATAAACGGAGAAATCATCCATGAAAACCTCAACAATCTTTTCACAAAAGTCAGAGGATATAGCCATCATGCATCTTTGAAAGGTAGCAGGTGCATTACATAAACCAAAAGGCATACGTCTATAAGCAAAAGTACCGAAAGGGCAAGTAAAAGTGGTCTTTTCTTGATCCTCTTTTGACACAGGTATTTGAGAGAAACCAGAGTTACCATCTAGAAAGCAAAAATGTGTATGTTTGGATAATCTTTCTAGCATTTGATCAATGAAAGACAAAGGGTAATGATCCTTTTTAGTAGCTTTATTTAATTTGCGGAAATCAATTACCATCCTATAACCCGTAACAATTATTTGAGGGACCAATTCATCTTTATCATTAGGAACGACAGTAATACCTCCCTTTGTAAGGACACAATGGACATGACTTACCCATTGACTATCAGCAATGGGATAAATTATACCTGCCTCCAGGAGCTTCAGTATTTCTTTTCTTACCACTTCTTTTATCTTAGGATTTAACCGTCGTTGGTGATCAACAACTGGTTTGGCATCTTTCTCCAATTTTATTTTGTGTTGGCATAGAGTGGGACTAATGCCCTTAAGATCATCAAGAGTATATCCAATAGCAGCACAGTGCTTCTTCAGAGTTTTCAATGATTTCTCCTCTTCCTACTCTAAAAGGTTAGCACTAATAATAACAGGATATATCTTCTTTTCATCAAGATAAGCATATTTAAGAGTATCAGGTAGTGGTTTAAGCTCAAACACGGGATCACCATTGGGTGGTGGAGGATCCCCTAGAAATTCAATAGGCAAGTTGTGTTTCAAAATAGGCCCCTGTTTAAAGAATACTTCATCTATCTCCCTTCTTTCATTCATAAACATATCATTTTCATGGTCTAGCAAATATTGTTCTAAAGGATCATTAGGAGGCACAGCAATAGAAGCAAGACCAATAACTTCATCCTTACTAGGCAATTCTTTATCATGGGGTTGTCTATGAAATTTAGCAAAATTAAAGTCATGAGACATATCCCCTAAACCAATAGTAACAATATCCTTTTTGCAGTCTATCTTAGCGTTAACAGTATTCAAGAAGGGTCTACCAAATATAATGGGACAAAAGTCATCTTGTGGGGAGCCAAGAACACGAAAATCAGTAGGATATTTAACTTTCCCACACAAGACTTCAACATCTCTAACAATCCCAATTGGTGAAAGAGTATCTCTATTGGCATGCTTAATTGTAACATCGATTTCTTCTATCGCAGCAGGTGCAATATCATGCATAATTTCTTTGTATAAGGAATGAGGTATTGCACTTGCACTAGCACCCATATCACATAAGCCATGATAACACTGATCTCCTATTTTAACAGAAATAACAGGCATGCCTACAACAGGTCTATGTTTATTTTTAGTATCTGGTCTAGCAATTCTAGCAGCTTCATCACAGAAGTAAATAACATGCCCATCAATATTTTCAGCCAAGAGATCTTTAACCATAGAAATACTAGGTTCAACTTTAATTTGCTCAGGTGGTGTAGGTGTTCTAGTATTACTCTTACGAACCATAGTTGAAGCTTTAGCATGATCCTTTATCCTAACAGGGAAAGGTGATTTCTCAATATAGGTAGTAGGAACAATAGGATCATTATAAGTGATAGTCTTTTCTTCAACTTTAATAGGTGCAACTACTTTTACTTCAATGGGATGATTATATTTAAACCACTTCTCCTTAGGGAGGTCAACATGAGTAGCAAATGATTCACAGAAAGAAGCTACTATCTCAGAGTCAAGTCCATATTTAGTGCTAAATTCACGTAAAGCATCGGTATCCATAAAAGATTTAACACAATCAAACTTAGATGTTATACCTGACTCCTTACCTTCGTCGAGATCCCAATCTACCGAGTTGCGTTTAATTCTTTCCAATAAATCCCATTTGAACTCAATAGTCTTCATCATGATAGAGCCAGTACAAGAAGCATCGAGCATGGAGCGATTGTTGAGAGAAAGCCGAGCATAATTTTTTGAATAATAATTTCTCTTGAGAGCTCATGATTGGGCATGAATATAACATTGACTTAAGCCTCCCCCAAGCTTGAGCGATACTTTCTCCTTCGCGAGGCTGCAAATTATATATATAATTACGATCACGATGAACAAGATGCATAGGATAAAACTTCTGATGAAATTTCAATTTCAATCGGCTGTAGTTCCATGATCCCATATCATCACATAGCCTAAACCATGTCAATGCCTTTCCCTTCAGAGATAAAGGGAAGACCTTCTTCTTGAGAACATACTCGGGCATACCTGCAAGCTTAAATATTCCACAAACTTCATCCACATAGATTAGGTGCAAATCGGGATGCAATGTTCCATCTTCTGTAAAAGGATTAGCTAGCAGTTTCTCTATCATATCCGAAGGAATTTCAAAGTAAACATTTTCAGTAGGTTTAGTAGGTTGAGGAGAAACTCTTTGCTCTACTGGTCGGGGTGAAGATACCCCGAACAAACCCCATAAAGGATTACTTTCCATAGTAACAAGTGACAGTAAATTTCAGCATACTATATAAACTTTTCCTTACCAAGTTCCACTTACCAAAGGCGCTTCACTCCCTGACAACGGTGCCAGAAAAGAGTCTTGATGACCCACAAGTGTAGGGGATCTATCATAGTCCTTTCGATAAGTAAGAGTGTCGAACCCAACGAGGAGCGGAAGGAAATGACAAGCAGTTTTCAGTAAGGTATTCTCTACAAGCACTAAAATTATCGGTAACAGATAGTTTGGTGATAAGGTAATTCGTAACGGGTAACAAGTAACAAAAGTAAATAAGGTGCAGAAAGGTGGCCCAATCCTTTTTGTAGCAAAGGACGAGCCTGGAAAATTTTTTATATGAAGGAAAACGCTCCCGAGGACACATGGGAATTATCGTCAAGCTAATTTTCATCACGCTCATATGATTCACGTTTGTTACTTTGATAATCTGATATGTGCGTGGACCGGTGCTTGGGTGCTGCCCTTCCTTGGACAAGCATCCCACTTATGATTAACTACTCTCGCAAGCATCCACAACTATGAAAGAAGAATTAAGGTAAACCTAACCATAGCATGAAACATATGGATCCAAATCCGCCCCTTACGAAGCAATGCATAGACTAGGGTTCAAGATTCTGCCACTCTAGCAACCCATCATATACTTATTACTTCCCAATGCCTTCCCCTAGGCCCAAATAATGCTGAAGTGTCATGTAGTCGACGTTCACATAACACCACTAGAGGAAATACAACATACATCTCATCAAAATTCGAACGAACACCAAATTCACATGACTACTTATAGAAAGACTTCTCCCATGTCCTCAGGAACAAACGTAACTACTCACAAATCATATTCATGTTCATAATCAGAGGGGTATTAATATGCATATAGGAGTTGAACATATGATCTTCCACCAAATAAACCAACTAGCATCAACTACGAGGAGTAATCAACACTACTAGCAACCCACATGTACCAATCTGAGGTTTTGAGACAAAGATCAGATACAAGAGATGAACTAGGGTTTGAGAGGAGATGGTGCTGGTGAAGATGTTGATGGAGATTTACGCCCTCCCGATGAGAGGATCGATGGTGATGACGATGGTGACGATTTCCCCCTCCCGGAGGGATGTTTCCCCGGCAGAACAGCTCCGCCGGAGCCCTAGATTGGTTCCGATAAGGTTCCGCCTCGTGGCGGCGGTGTTTCGTCCCGAAAGCTTCCTCTTGATTTTTTCCAGGGCAAGAGACTTCATATAGCCAAAGATGGGCACCGAAGGCCTGCCAGGTGGCCCACGAGGCAGGGGGCGCGCCCTGGGGGGTAGAGCGCGCCCCCACCCTTGTGGACGATGGGTGGCCCCCTCTGGTATTTTCTTCCCTCAGTATTTTTTACTAATTCCAAAAATAACTTCCATGGAGTTTTAGAACTTTTGGAGTTGTGCAGAATAGGTCCCTAATATTTGCTCCTTTTCTAGCCAGAATTCCAGCTGCCGGCATTCTCCCTCTTCGTGTAAACCTTGTAAAATAAGAGAGAAAAGGCATAAGTTCTGTGACATAATGAGTAATAACAGCCCATAATGCAATAAATATCAATATCAAAGCATGATGCAAAATGGACGTATCACCTGCTGCTGTGTATGTTGTTCTTTGCTCTACCTGGGCAATTTTGTATAGGGAGATATGATTTGGATCAGTTATGTGATGTTCTGTCATGCCTTTTGTGCTCCTGCTCAAGAGATAAACTTTTAGACATTTGTACTGATTATTGATACCGACACTTATCGTATTTATTGTCATTTATTCCTGGTTAATCATCTAGGGAAAGTAACACTTGATTAGAGAGTAATAAAGTTAGTAGATGTATGTAAAGTTATGTAGCTTTGTTAAACAGATGTTAGTTTTTAGATGTTGTTCAGTTATGTAGCTACTCTCCAATGACCTTTTCAACTCAACATGGTGTCGGTCAAATATACATGGAAGACACGAAACAAATAAAAAAGAAATGGGTAAGCCATTAAATCCATATATTTCTTTGATTTGCTGCTTCCATTTTGTGGAACCTAGCTTGTTAAATGTTCATGTGTTCTTACATGAGCTCCCCTTGTGGTTTTAACAATGGAGTTGGCTCTAGCTCTTGAAAAGATGGTGAACAAGAAGCTGCCTAAACTTCTCACTATAAGTTTCTCCTTCTTGCCTATTTAACAAGGAAGTTACTTTAAGGCCTCTTTTGGTTCATAGGATAGGATTATCGCAGGAATAGGAATTTTTTAGGAAATGAGATGACATGTATCTCAAATCCTATGAGTAGGGATAGGAAATGAGATGTGACACCAAAGGAATTTTTCCATTGAGTCTAGGCTCATTTTTATCTTCCTATGAAATGTGAAGGATAGGAACCAATCCTATGTAGGAATAGAAATCTATTCTTATGAACCAAAGGGCTCTAAAGGAAAAAAATCCTATAAGAATCCTATCCTCTAGAATTCCTATGAAATTCCTCCAAACCAAAGGAGGCCTAAAGGTATTTGTGTGCCTGTTCGACACACAAAATTCTTTATTGAGTGCAGCTAGGAGATTGCGGCGGTAGCGACAGGTTTTGTGTCGGCACACTGCGGGGAGCTGTTGGACAGTGACCGATGGTGGTTGATCAGAGTTGGGATTCAAGAGGGTTGGTGTGGTTGTTGTTATCCGACGATTGGTCGAGAGCGGAGCAATAGAGGAGGCTAGCCAAGGACATGGCCACGGATAACACATCTTGCTCGGTTTCCTCGACGACCCAAGGTTGGTTGCATCCTACATGACCTCATATTTTCATGAGAGTTTTGTGATGTTCTTTTTTAGGAAAGTTTTGTGATGTTAACTCATGGGACATTTGACATGATATTGTGTGAATGTAAAGGTAATCTGCAGCACAGAGCAAGCAGAGTGGACAAGCCAAGAACGTGTTGGTCAATCTGTCAGTGTCATACTTTTCCTTTTGTAATTCTATCATACTATATAGTTAGTACAAGATCATCAAATATTCAGGATATGTTTTGGAAATATAATTTTGTAAAATTGAATGCACAACATGTTCAGAGGAGAGGAGACAAAGGCTTGTTGTTAATAATTTGAGTCGCTGTGATGATCGCCCGGGCGGCCATGTAGCTGTCTCAGATGGAGTCCCAGGGGAAGGATGAAAAGGAGGTGCCCACATGTACGATAAGATTCAGCTTTCTGGAATTTTGGAGAGGTGCTTGGCGCACTACAAAACTTTTATTTGTAAATGTTGCATGCTACTACCTCCTTATTAATGTGTCATTCAAATGAAGTAGATGCAACTCTTCATAGATATTGTAACATGTTTTGGTATGCAGGTTAAAAATTTGACGTCCTCTGTTTGGTAATGAGCGCAATGCAATATTCTGAAGGGGCACACATGTAAGGGAAACTGATATGTGTAGACCTGTCAAGCTGGAAACTGCAATTTGTGTTCTGAGCTACAAGCTCTGAATAAATTGTTTTTATCTTTCCTTCAAGTTCTCATCTTATTTCAGGATTGGCATCACTAATAATGCGGAGGGGTTTTCCGATTCAGTCAATCAAATTATAAATTCCAAATTTGTTACCCGATTCTTTAAGTATTGTCACAACTGCATGATGCTGCTAACGCGACACTATGATCACAGACCCTTCGACGAAACTGTGTGCGATGCATTAATTGCAAACGGTGATGTAAAATAACCGTCAAAAAAGATGCAAATGTTTGCGATGAAGGATACATCAAACACGGTCCACATTTTAGTTGCCTGTGGGATGAGGGGCATACAGTTCAGTTGAATGAACTGTTTGTGATGAGGCAAAACAAAAGAAACGGGCAGCCAAATGCAGGTGTGTGCGATATACAGCATACGGTTCACTCGGATGAACTGTTTGTGATTATGCAACACAAAAGAAATGGTCAGCCAGATCAAGGTGTGTGCGATATATGACATACGGTTCACTTGGAGTTGGATGAATTGTTTTCTTTGAGCCAAGATAATAGAAATGGTTCAATTTAACAGGATGTGTGTGATACACGACAAACAGGTCTGTAATCAGAAATGTGTGCGAAGATCGATAATAATACAGACGATTGCTGCCAATAGGTTGTGTGTGTTTTGGGCAAACGCTTGGTGGTATACAATTGCCAGCTATTGATGAAATCATCACCGACGGGTTCCCCAGTATGGTCCGTGTGCGATGTGATTACACACAGAACAACATCATATGTACTTATAACTTATAAGGACTTGATTCCATAAACAGATTGAACATGCAATTACATATGTGGCTAGTACACACATGACCTTTGCACACACCAAATTATGTTCTAAAATGCCTAGAAAACTCAAATAATGTATAAAAAGGCAAAACGAACCGTGAATAATGTCATATTACTATAGTTGCATGTTGCCTCTGCAAAATAAATCAAGGCGGGAAGAGACAGCATATGTCGTTTCGCACACATAGGTGACAAGGCCCCTCTCGAAACCATGAGCCTTTTTGAGAGAAGCTCCGGTTTGTAAGAAGTTTGTACAAGAACTTGTCCCAAATTGGACTAACTTTTACCACAACATGTTGGTGCTATGTCATAACACCGTGCCAAGTTGCATGATTTTGAGGCGAGTTTTGGATTTATAGTAATTTTAAAACCAGGTTTCTTAATGGTCACTATCGAGTCGGCACCGCCCTAGATAGGGTTTTTCCTCATGGGCCCCAAATGACAAATCCAAATCTATCACTACCATGCAACTTTTCTTATTAAGAATTATAGCCCATTTGGTGTGCTAGCTGAAAATAAGTTTTTGGGTGCTAGTGGGCGCTAAGAACTTGCGGTTCTATAATGAACAAAGATCTCAAGGATCCCGCGAGAGTGAGGTTCTTTTCCTATGTTGTGAATGCTTATAATATTTATGTCTTAACTAAAGAAATGGCAAGCCATTGGCCTAGTATGAAAGAAAATATGGGTCATAGCCAAGTTCAAAAGGGCAACAATATCTAACTCCAGCTTACGAACAGTACAAAAGCACGACGATTAATTGCTCATCAGTTTTAGACAAAATCTAGACTGAACAGGACAATGACATCTAACTCAACCAAAGTTTTTGGCAGTCACAATCAAATGGATCGGTCTGATCCATAAAATCAAGATCCCGGGCCAGAAATTCTATTGGTACATGATGACAATCTGTTGTAAATAGAAGCCAAGCATGATCAGAAGCCCTTAGGTCCACCTGCAACTTCTTTTTATGTTGTTCAACACTTGCAGCTGTAAGCAATTTCTTGTTGAAAAACTTAATCCTCACGGACAATAGTGCCCTCGCATTCAACATGAAGAATGTGACAAAGCTAGTGTTTGCATTGTTGGATGCATATCCTTCCAGCGTTACTATCTTCAAACGAATGTCATGAGATCTGAGAAAATCCCGGTGCTTCTTGAACCATCGATTGGTTATACTTTTTTCTCCATGTGTTAGTGCCTAAATAGAGACGAAGATTGAAAACAGTTAATGTATAAAACATATTATGTTGAAAGAGTGATAGCTGAACAATTAATTATAGTACATTATATATGGGCTTTCAATGTGTGTGAAATCATCGCCTATATATACAAATTCTCCAGACATGGACAGCATTGCAGCAAGCCAATAATCCTGTTCAGATCAAAACACCACATACTGATATGTAAGGTCTTGACAGAATCCACCACCACTCATAGGATGGACAAGCTCTTCGTTGAGCATAGAACATAATATTAGTACCAAAAGTGTACTCCAAGATGATACTTATGCGCACAAATGAAAAAAGCAGATTACAAAAGTTTACGTGAACAATATACAGTACCTCAATAGGTGTGGAGCCAAACACCATCTTGAACCATCTAAAAGGATCATAAATTTCACCCAAGGTCTCCAGTTTAGGCGCAAAGACTACAATTATTTGCGAAGGTATTACAGTAGAATCAAGGAGCAACCTTTGAAGTGAAGGGGCATCTTAAATGATGAGATCATGTCCATAAAAAAATTCCCATGCTTACAATATGGGGCGACTTTATTTTGAGACAATAGATACGAATTTCCATTCCAAAAAGAAGCAGCAAGCACTCCACGGCAGGGCAGCTGCAGTGGATGATGTTGTACAGTGCGGCCTCCGACAGATCAACCACAACAAGCGCAACTTTTTTAGAAGTGGGAGTCGAAGCATTTGTACTAGATTGTCTGCTAGATGACACCGGGCGAAGGTGACGGTGTGGAGAGAGAGGAGGAAGACCATGAGATGGACATCACTGGTGAGGGCACAGATACATCAGTTCGTGGTATGTTACATACATAGTCATGGTAGAACTCAAGCTGCTGGAGTTTATCGAATTGACGGGATGTTAGCCAGGCAGCCACCATTCATGGTATGTCCTGCAGGTAGCATGCCGGGATGCAGATGCGTTGAACGGAGCCCTGGTGGGAGGAGATGATCACTCCGGGGAGTACAAAATCATCGTCGGCAGTTAGCTGACGACAGTCGAGATTAAGGGACGAGGCGTGCCACACAGTGCGCCATCGAGATGCGAGGACTTGTGTGCGGCAGCCATCCTTGGTGGGGAGAAGGGAGATGATCTCCCCAAGGATGCTGTCCGGGAGATCGCTGATGTGGTTCACCGGCGATTCTACTGGTTCATCAGGTTCAGGGGGCCGCTTCTCCCTGCACAGCCGGGTCCAAGATCTACATCCGGCGGCGGCGCTGGCCGGAGCCTCATCTGTGTACATACCAATCTGAAAAATGGCATAAACATACATGTAGGACATTCAAAATCAATTCTCAAGATCTGGAAGAAAAAAGGCACAAACATATATGTAGGACATTCAAAATCAAATCTGAAGATCTGGCCACGAATTATTAGCACGCAAGCTATCCTAGTCGGATTATTAGCAAAAATCATTTGTACAGAACAAACAATTAATCACTAACTCTATACTGATAATGTTCAAACAATCAATACACTACGTGCATCTAACGGATCTTAATTACTCTGATTTCATGGACTGACAGAACATAACCATAGGATTTGTATTCCAAAAAAATATAGAGGGGGGGGAGTAACTAGAGAAAATACATGATATGTTTGCCACACAAATGGGTATATAGATGAGTAACTGGTTTTCCGTCAGAGTCGCGATCGTAGCTAGAGTTGCTGTTGACCTTTGGCCCCGGCTGGGGGGGGGGCACAACGGTGTCGACAAAGTCAAGGTCGTGCTGCTGCCTGTGCGAGACCTCGGCGGCAGCGACGGCAACCTCTGTGCCTAGCTTCACGTGTTGCGCGGGTGCTTCACTAGCCTTGACGTCTCCACTCCCTCCGATGGTGCACTTCGACGGTATCCTCATACACTCCAGAGTCCATACGTTGGTGACCACTGTGGCCCAGGGGTGCAGCCACCTATTATGGCCAGTGGCTCGGGCGCACAATTAATACGGACCAGTGGGAGCGAGGCATGCTGCGGTCAAAAGCTGTCTCGCCTCCCGGTGAGCCTGCGCGGCGGACTTCTGCCATTCCTACCATCATTTCACATAGCTACTCGCACGCCTCCTGTCAATACCCACACCTGCACGCATGCCTCCCGGTATGCCTATGCAGCAGAATGCTCGCATGCGTCCCGTCAACTCACGCCCGCTCGCACGGCACACGGGGCATGTGGAAGCACGTATAGTTTTTGGTTTTTTGATGATTCATTCTGCCGCTTTACTGCTTAACTGAAGCATGGCACGGTCTAACACACACGGTCTGAATAAATAATCCATATGAGATATTGGTTGCCAATTTTTAAAAATCTCCCGTTTGTAAGAAGATTATATCAAAATGGGTCTCATTGACGAAAAAATACAATATCACAGTCTACCGGTGTCCATACACTAGTGCAGAACCGGGCAATAGCACCGGTTCGTAAGGGCCTTTAGTGCCGGTTACATAACCGGCACTAAATTTTGGTCACTAAAGCCCCCCCCCCCTTTACTACCGGTTCAGCACGAACCGGTGCTAAAGGGCAACCACGTGGCACGAGCCAGCTCCGGGGGCCTGGAGCCCTTTAATACCGGTTGGTAACACCAACCGGTACTATAAGGTTTGGTGGGTTTTTAGTTTTATGATTTCTTTTTCATTTAATTTTGTGTTTCCATTTTAATTCTTTTTCGTTTGCTGGTATTTTATGATACTACACATTGTACACGTTATGCATATTAATAGAATTTCTAGTAGAACCAATCATCGAGTTCAACATGATTGTCATGATATTATAAGCGATCATATATAACACCACAAAAGCAAATCACTTAAGTTCAGAACGAAGAACACAGACATGAAAGGACAAGTACTAATTAAGAGCAGCATGAAGAACTAGCTGAATCACTCCTGCTAGCTACTCATACGATCATCATCCTCATAGTCATCGAACCCAACCCTACATAATTGTTCTTAGCACATGATCATCAGTATTAGGTAGGACCTAAACACCCTTAAGGTAGAATAGCATAAAACAATATAGACCCTGACTCTCCATTATGAAGAATGGCGATCATCCTGTCTCCAATTCTTGCCCTTCGCTGCTCATTGCTTCCAAGAAGCTCCTTACGACTGTCCATACATTTTTTCCATTCTTTGATTGTTATGTCTCCACTTCTTTTAGAAACCCGGTATGGACAATTGAGATTCGTAGGACGACCTGGTCGTATGTTCAAAATATGAAGGCTACCATGCGTATACATCAGATGAGGCACACAATCATTCGGGATTATCTGTTGAAAAACATAGTAATAACTTCGTAGTTAGCAATGATGTACTAGTTTTAGAAGTGTGCAAAAAGATGCACGGATGTTGTAATAGTAAAAAATAATCTTACCAGGGTATCTCCATGGTAGTTACCGTAGTTCAACACGTGCACTAGTGGCACGTATTGACCATAATGTTGAGGAGTTTGATTGTAGATATTGTAATTCTCAAGATCAGTACAAAATCCGACCAGATGAGTTTTCTCCTGATAAGTTAATTCGGAGCCTTCGGTGTAGTACGTTCTGTCTACCATCTTCCGCACATTCTTTGAAGAATGAAAATAAGCTGTCAATGGAGATAAGTTGTCAACTATATATTTTGAAATAAACAATATAAATTACTTAATAACTATGTTTAGCTCACATGAGGTAAGAACTGGAGGTGTATCCACAAGGACCCAAATCGAAGGTGTCTCTTGCTCGATTGTAGGATCACCAAGATCCATGGTGACAAGCATACCCTCATCAAGACCATACATCTTGCAAAATGCATCCCAATTTTTGCAACCAAAATGGGTTACACTCTGAGCATTGTACAACTTTACTTGAAAATCCACACCATGATAGGTACTTAGGATAATTTTTTTGGTTTCGAAATTTTCATGGTCTTCAAAACCCATCCTCTCCAAGACATAGCGTCTTGCAAAGCATGGGATAAGCTAGTCGAATTGGAAAAGATGAAAAATACACATTAAAATAGTTGAAGTCGTGCTTAATTACGAAAAAAACTATTGTCGTCGTTGCTTACCGTATGAACATCGCAGGTCTCCTCGAGCTTAATGCTGAAGCACCGATCTTCGTCCAGCTCAATGAACCTGTCGCAGATACCTCGATCGTCGTGGCACCATTCGCACTCCCCCGGGCGGTTTTCGTCGTCCGATGAGTACGACATTTCCGGCCTACGTTCATAATTCAAATATTAAACTAGATCATTATTATTAATCATGGGTTGACTATCGATGATCGATGTACGTACGTAGCTCCTCTTTCATTCCCGAATGCATTATTATACCAAATTGTCTAGCACACGGGAATGAAGGAGAACTTATCCAATATGAGCATTCAATAAGCAAAACCAAATCATAAAATAAAGTATAGTATTCAAATTAGCATGCATTCAATAATTATAAGCAAAAGTACATCATCTCTTGGTGTCCGTACATCGTCGAATATTATCACTAATACAACTAGAACCGTAGCGCCCGACGGGTATCGACGCGGGCATATTCAATAATAATATCACCCAAAAAATCTATTAACAGAAAAAAAAATCTATTAACAGAAAAATCTATTAATTCAACTAGTTCAACTATGCATTTACTAAAAATAAACTAGTTATATTAATTCAACTAGTTCAACTAATTAAGCATTTACTAAAAATAAACTAGTTCTATATATTAATTCAACAAGTTCAACTAAGCATCTTCTAAAAATAAACTAGTTCTATATATTAATTCAACTAGTTCAACTAAGCATTATATTTACTAAAAATAAACAAGTTATTATATTAATTCAACTAGTTCAACTAAGCATTTACTAAAAACAAACTAGTTATTTATATTAATTCAACTAGTTCAACTAAGTATTTACTAAAAATAAACTAGTTATATATATTAATTCAATTAGTTCAACTAAGCATTTACTAAAAATAAACTAGTTCGTTCTATATATTAATTCACTAGTTCAAACTAAACATTAACATATTTCTAATTCATCGATGATAACATTTCTAACATTCTAAAAATAAACTAGATAGTTCTAATTCATCTAAACATTATATATAGAAAACAGAAAATAAGTAAAAAAATATGTGTGTGTGTGT
>NC_041385.1:590570772-590571920 GCF_002162155.2 Triticum dicoccoides | reverse complement strand
GAGGGCGGCGGGGGCGCGCGGCGACGACGACGGGCGGCGGGGGCGGCGATGACGACGGGCGGCGGGGGCGCGCGGTGACGACGACGACGGGCGGCGGGGGCGGCGAGGGCGACGGCACGGCGGCGCGGCGGCGTGTCGTCGAGATCGAGCGAGACTCTCTCGCGCGAGAAAAGTGGAACGAAGTGGCGACGATAACTGATTTTTTGTAAGTTTCATATATATAAGGGGAGCCTTTAGTACCGGTTGGAGCCACCAACCGGTACTAAAGGCCAATTTTGGCCAGCCCAAGCGGCGGGAAACGAGGGCCTTTAGTACCGGTTGGTGGCTCCAACCGGTACTAAAGGGCAACACATTAGCACCGGTTGGAGCCACCAACCGGTACTAAAGGCCGTGCGCTGCAACCGTAGTGCGCTATGTTTAGTCCCACCTCGCCGAGCGAAGGGAAGCCGCACTGGTTTATAAACCCAGCCGCGGCTGCCCTTTCGAACTCCTCTATTTAGCAGGCTTCTAGGCCTAACTAGGGCTCGCTGCCCTGTGAGTCTGCTGGCCCTACTGGGCATGTATTCGCACACGCAAGGTCTGGCAGGCCCACAGGGCAGCGCCCCAACAATTTCTCTCTTTTCTGCATTATTTATTTTCTTCTATTTATTTATGAGTAGTTTTTTGCCGTATTTAGTTTCTTTGTGAATATTTTTGCTTTATATAATTGTTTTACTTTTCTGCATTATTTATTTTCTTCTATTTATTTTTGAGTAATTTTTTTATATAGTTATTTTTTTCTGCTTTATTTTTTCTTCTATTTATTTCTGAGTAGCTTTTTTGCCGTATTTAGTTTCTTTGTGAATATTTTTGCTTTATATTATTTTTTTTCTTTTCTGCATTATTTATTTTCTTCTATTTATTTTTGAGTAATTTTTTTATATAGTTATTTCTTTTCTGCTTTATTTCCTCTTCCTCTTCTTCTTCCTCTTCTTCTTCTTCCTCTTCTTCTTCTTCTTCTTCTTCTTCTTCTTCCTCTTCGTCTTCCTCTTCCTCTTCCTCTTCCTCTTCCTCTTCCTCTTCCTCTTCCTCTTCCTCTTCCTCTCCTTCTCCTTCTCCTTCTTCTTCTCCTTCTTCTTCTGCTTCTGCTTCTTCTTCTTCTCCTTCTT
>NC_041385.1:590569740-590570367 GCF_002162155.2 Triticum dicoccoides | reverse complement strand
AAGCATTTACTAAAAATAAACTAGTTCTATATATTAATTCAACAAGTTCAACTAAGCATCTTCTAAAAATAAACTAGTTCTATATATTAATTCAACTAGTTCAACTAAGCATTATATTTACTAAAAATAAACAAGTTATTATATTAATTCAACTAGTTCAACTAAGCATTTACTAAAAACAAACTAGTTATATATATTAATTCAACTAGTTCAACTAAGCATTTACTAAAAATAAACTAGTTATATATATTAATTCAATTAGTTCAACTAAGCATTTACTAAAAATAAACTAGTTCGTTCTATATATTAATTCACTACTTCAAACTAAACATTAACATATTTCTAATTCATCGATGATAACATTTCTAACATTCTTAAAATAAACTAGATAGTTCTAATTCATCTAAACATTACATATAGAAAACAGAAAATAAGTAAAAAAATATGTGTGTGTGTGTGTATATACGTGTGTGTGTGTGTTTTGTGTGTACGTGTCTGTGTGTATGTGTGTGTGTATGCGTGTGTGTGTGTGTAGTGTGTGTGTATGCGTGTGTGTGTGTGTGTCTGTGTGTGTGTGTAGTGTGTGTGTGTGTGTATGTGTGTACTCGTGTGTACGTATATATATGG
>NC_041385.1:590468168-590549428 GCF_002162155.2 Triticum dicoccoides | reverse complement strand
TTCCTCTTCTTCTCCTTCTTCTTCTTCTTCTTCTTCTTCTTCTTCTTCTTCTTCTTCTTCTTCTTCTTCTTCTTCTTCTTCTGAATGATGCATACTGAATGCACAAAAAGTCTGGAGTTGTAATAAGTTTCAAAAAATGAAATGTCTTTGTAACAGATGAGTTTAATTTCATTAGAAACCTGAATACTTTGAAAGATATTGTCCAGTTTGTAAACGAAGTGCATCCAGTTTTTGCCGTAACCCTCTCTACTTTTTTGAACAATCTATGTGGGTGAAATGATGATACCATGCCAAGTTTCAACTTTTTCAGAGTTCATTTGTAGTGCTTTTCAATTTCCAAGTCATTTAGTTCTCAAAACAAATCATTGAATGCAAGAAAAATAGCAAATGAAGGCAGAAATGGTTGAAAGTTGATGGCGTCTCTTTGAATGGTGCATACTGAACGCAAAAAATATAAGAGCATTTACATCATCATCTTATATTTCTTTACAGTCTAAACTATCAATATGATCTTATAACATCAAAAATACTTTGATCATCAATGATCTTTGTGTGTACAATCTGAATTGTCAATATGAGTCATCAACGATTTATAAACCGATGAAGACTCATATTGCGGCCACAAATTCTACACATAGAGTTCAATGAAGACCAAGTGCTTGTGATAGTTTGAGAAATAACATATTTAAGGTGGTAAAAGGCTTGTTAGGGGAGCGAGGTGGGACTAAAAACAGCTTGCCATAACCTCATTAGTACCGGTTCGTGGTACGAACCGGCACTAAATGGTGATGGTGGGGCCATAGCCTGACCGCAGGCTGACACATCACCTTTAGTACCGGTTCGTGGCATGAACCGATACTAAAGGTTCGCCACGAACCGGTGCTATTGATCGCCGCCACGAACCGGTGCTATTGGCCACATTAGTGCCGGCTGAAATTCAAACCCGCACTATTGGGCTTCATGTTTGACCCTTTTTCTACTAGTGCGAGACGCCTCTCCGGTCAATAACCAACAGCGGGATCTGGATACCCATGTTGGCTCCCACATGCTCCTCGATGATCTCATCGGATGAACCACGATGTCGAGGATTCAATCAATCCCGTATGCAATTCCCTTTGTCAATCGGTACGTTACTTGCCCGAGACTCGATCGTCGGTATCCCAATACCTCGTTCAATCTCGTTACCGTCAAGTCACTTTACTCGTACCGTAATGCATGATCCCGTGACCAAACACTTGGTCACATTGAGCTCATTATGATGATGCATTACCGAGTGAGCCCAGAGATACCTCTCCGTCATACGGAGTGACAAATCCCAGTCTCGATTCGTGCCAACCCATTGCGTTCTGGTGTTGATCATGTTTTGCTCTAAGGAGAGGTTTAGTCAACGGATCCGCTACATTTAGGTCCGTATGCACTTTACAAATATCTATGTCTCCATCTTGAACATTTTCACGGATGGAGTTGAAGCGACGCTTGATGTGCCTGGTCTTCTTTTGAAACCCGGGCTCCTTGGCAAGTGCAATAGCTCCAATGTTGTCACAGAAGAGTGTGATCGGCCCCGACGCATTGGGTATGACTCCTAGGTCAGTGATGAACTCCTTCACCCAGATAGCTTCATGCGCTGCCTCCGAGGCTACCATGTACTCCGCTTCACATGTAGATCCCGCCACGATGCTCTGCTTGCAACTGCACCAACTTACTGCCCCACCATTTAAAATATACACGTATCCGGTTTGTGACTTAGAGTCATCCAGATCTGTGTCGAATCTAGCGTCGACGTAACCCTTTACGACGAGCTCTTCGTCACCTCCATATACGAGAAACATATCCTTAGTCCTTTTCAGGTACTTAAGGATGTTCTTGACCGCTGTCCAGTGTTCCATGCCGGGATTACTTTGGTACCTTCCTACCAAACTTACGGCAAGGTTTATATCAGGTCTGGTACAGGTTATGGCATACATGATAGACCCTATGGCTGAGGCATAGGGCACGACACTCATCTTTTCTCTATCTTCTGCCGTGGTCGGGCATTGAGCCGAGCTCAATTTCACACCTTGCAACAAAGGCAAGAACCCCTTCTTGGACTGATCCATATTGAACTTCTTCAATATCTTATCAAGGTATGTGCTCTGTGAAAGACCTATGAGGTGTCTTGATCTATCTCTATAGATTTTGATGCCTAATATGTAAGCAGCTTCTCCAAGGTCCTTCATTGAAAAACACTTATTCAAGTAGGCCTTAATGTTGTCCAAAAGTTCTATATCATTTCCCATCAAAAGTATGTCATCCACATATAATATGAGAAATGCTACAGAGCTCCCACTCACTTTCTTGTAAACGCAGGCTTCTCCATAAGTCTGCATAAACCCAAATTCTTTGATCATCTCATTAAAGCGAATGTTCCAACTCCGAGATGCTTGCACCAGCCCATAGATGGAGCGCTGGAGCTTGCATACCTTGTTAGCATTCTTAGGGTCGACAAAACCTTCCGGCTGCATCATATATAGTTCTTCCTTAAGGTGACCATTAAGGAATGCCGTTTTGACGTCCATTTGTCATATCTCATAATCATAGTATGCGGCAATTGCTAACATGATTCGGACACAGAGTCGGTTACAATGGTAGGAGATCTACATATCCGTATTGCCAAGCTTGCCTTCCACGCCAAGGAAAGTCCCATCTGGACACGGGACGGAGTCCTTAATCTTGTATCTTCGTAGTCTTGGAGTCCGGCGGATGATGATAGTCTGGCTGTCCGAACACCCCCTAGTCCAGGACTCCCTCAGTAGCCCCTGAACCTGGCTTCAATGACGATGAGTCCGGCTCGCATAATGTTCGGCATTGCAAGGCGGGTTCCTCCTTTGAATAATCCAGAGAAGATTGTGAACGCCAGGATAGTGTCCAGCTCTGCAAAATAAATTCCACGTTCCACCGTAGAGAGAATAATATATACACAAGTTCAATCTGCTGACGTATTTTGCGGCATGACGTCACACCGCTACCAAGCCTTTACTTGAATCGTTTTTTATTATACCACCTCAGCACGTTTAGCGAAGCGGTTTTCTTGGCACGTCTTGTCGAAGCAGAGATCGTGTTCCCCTTATTCCGGGATTCTCATCAATACGGACGTGGGTAACCCAACCGCGCCATTGATGGTGGCGCTTGGGAGATAAGCGAGTTTTACCGGGCTAGTGGGGACGCATAGTCTCCGTCCGCCTACATATAAGGGATAAGGATTCACCTTTTCACCTATGCCTTCTTCCTCCTTTGCTTATCCATCTCCGCGCACTCAAGCTCCAGCGCCCAATTTCGCGCATCTCGCCTCGACCTTCTCCGACCATGTCCGGAGCGGGAGGTAAATGGTTGGACTCCACCGTTAAGGAGGAGCATATCACAAAGCTGCGCAGCGCCGGATACCTTTCCGGCGACGTTGCGCACCGGCCGCCCGACGAGGGGCAGCTCATCCCCACCCCCAGGCCCCATGAGAGGGTCGTTTTCCTTCCCCACTTCCTCCGTGGAGTGGGCTTTCCACTTCACCCCTTTGTCCGGGGGCTCATGTTCTACTACGGACTGGATTTCCATGATCTGGCGCTGAACTTCATCCTCACATCTCGGCATTTATCGTCGTGTGCGAGGCCTTCCTCTGCATCCAGCCCCACTTCGGTTTGTGGCTCGAGACCTTCAATGTCAAGCCGAAGGTAGTGAAGGGCACTCAAGCGGAGTGCGGAGGCGCCATGTTGGGCAAGATGCCCAACGTCCTTTGGTTCGAAGGGGCCTTCGTGGAATCCGTCAAGGGGTGGCAGTCGGGGTGGTTCTATATCGCCGAGCCACGCGACCCTACGTGGGCCGCGACCCCCGAGTTCAGATCTGGTATCCCTACGTAGCTCACCTCCTGGAAAGAGAAGGGCTTGCTGTGGGGTAATTCGAAGGAGCTGACGGGACTCCAAGCCTGTATCCAGAAGCTGGTGGACAAAAAGCTCAGGCTGGTTAACGTGGTCCAAGTCATGCTCGTCCGCCGGATTCTCCCATGCCAAGAGCGGGCATTCAATCTGTGGGAGTTTGATCCGGAACAGCACCAGGCATTGAGAGGGCTCTTCGACACGACGTACGAAGGCGCCTGGAGGGTGCTGTTTAAGGGCGCCAAAGCCCCCGCGTTCGCGACGGAAGATCGCGGATTCCACTCGCAGCGTCCAGCTGACGAGGTAAGTGATTCTACCCCTTTACGGGACACTTGTTGTTAATAGTTCAACCCTAAGCGGGTTTTAATCTCCCTTTTCCCTTGACAGGAATGGATGAAGAAGGCCGAGCAGCTCATCTACCCGGCTCCCATGCCAGAAGACCCAGTGGACGCCCGTCTAGCGGGGTTGCTGGTTCCGGCACCGCACGTGGTGCCGGAGAAGAAGGCCAAGAAGGTGGCCACGGGTACTCGAAAGAGTTCCCGTTTTCAGGTGTCCGACGACTCCGAGGCGGATTCCTCCCCCGAAGATGAGGAGGAGGAAGAAGACTCTCTCCCAGAGGAGGGAGAGAGAAAGAGGAAGGCCCCCCCAACAGGGGAGGCCGAAGGGTCCAAGAGGGGAAGAACTATTCCCCCGGACAGCTCCGCCAACACCAACGTTGGTGATGAAGAGTGGCCCTCAAGGGCCAGGCCTCAGGCGAGATCGTAAGTGTCCGGATCCCTGAAGGATCTGTAATTTCTTTTTGTCACATAGTGTCCTTCTAATGCCACATACTGCCCGCAGTCCGGCCGACGATGATCTCCCTGCTTCGTCGAGCGGGTCGTTGGCTGCGTCGGATGTGGAATCCATTCCGACTGCCTCCACCCCTCGCGCCGCTGAGGACGCCGAGGTGGGATCCCGGGAAGGGACCCATCAGGAGGAGGCTCCGGAGGCGCCGCAAGGCAGCCTCCCGGACTTTGCGCCGGAACCTGCAGTGGTTCCAAAGTCCGGCAGGTGGCCCCTTCGCAAGAAGGGCAAGCCCGTGACACCAGGGCGGCCCCCGTCCAACCGGAGGCGCCGGACAACTTGTTGGAGGCGCTCAAAGGTGCTTCCATCGAGGAAGAACACCGCACTATCATGAGTGCGGTGATTTAGAAGGTTTAGCTCACCAAGAGCGGGCTGATCGAAGCCTGCAGTAGCCTTCTAACATGCTTTGAGGTAAGAAGTTAAAATTATGTAATGTAATACCGCATAGACAGTAGCCCCTGATGCTCGGTTCGGTGTTTGGAAAGAAAAGTCGGACTAAGGATCTAAAAAGATATACGTAGGGTTGCTAAAAAGTATGTCAATATGGGTTTGCAGGCTGCGCTGCTGACCTCTGCCGCACTGACTGCGGAGGTTGGTGCATTGAAGCAGGATCTCGAGCGGTCCGAGCAAGAGCTCGACCATGCCAAGAAGCAGCTCGAGGACAAAGAAGGTGAGTAACACCACTTTGAAAATTTACCTTACAGAAAAGGATTTAGGTTGCAATAAGAATGACAAGGATAACGTGGGTACTGCAGGGGCCACTGACGAGGTGGCAACCCTGAAGGAGGCTGTGTCCGCGGCCGAACGCAATGCGGCCGCGGAACGGGCAGAGCGAGAGAAGCAGGAGGCGCGGGTGGCTGAAGTGCGGCAGGAGCTCCAGGCTCTCATGGAGAAGCATGAGAGTTTGGAGCGCGACTCAAAGACTCAAGAGTCCGAGCTCGCCTCGGCTCTCGAAAGTGCCAAGTCCGCCAAGACCGAGGCCCGTAAGGCCCTTCAGGAGGTTGAAGATGTGAAGAAGATAGCGGCGGGTAAGGCATTTTTCATGCAAAGCAAGCATGTTAATGTAAACTACCTGACACTTACCCGAATTCTAAGCTCTGCAGGGGCGTTTGCAGATCTGCCGCGCAGTGTATCCAATGCCGACGCATTCTACCGTGGCCAGGAGGGGATCTCAACGGAGAAGGTCTTCTGGTCTCAGTACGCTGAGGCCGGCCATCCGGTGCCCCCTAGCGACCAGCTGAAGCAGCTGGTCGAGCTCCACAAGGCGGCTGAGGAGGCCATGAAGGGCCTCATAGTCCGGCTGTGGCCTGGACAGGCCATGCCTGGGAGCTACTTTGGCCTTGTGCGGCGGCTGGTGGATGCACGCCCCCGGGTGGAGGTCGTCAAGCGCTCCGCCTGTATTGAAGGTGCTCGTCGGGCCCTTGCCCACGCAAAGGTGCACTGGGGCAGGCTGGATGCGAAGAGGCTTCTTAGTGACCCGCCGCCAGCGGGCAAGGAGTATCGTACGCCCGAAATGTACTATAAGACTGTCCTAAAGGGTGCCTGCAATATTGCAGATGAGTGCCCTAGAGATGTAATTATTGAGTGAACTCGCTATGTATTATCCTGTGTGCTGAAAACTTTGTTCATATGCACTTAAGCAACGCTTGTTTAATTTAAAATATTACCTTCTGTGCGGCCGTTTATAAGATCTGAGAGATGGCAAGTCGTTGGCTTCAGCCCCCGAGCCGCAAGTGCTGGGGTGTTCGGGATAAACTTGAGCACTCTTGTTCCCATTTTTGGGTCCATCTAGGGAGGCTCTCAACACAACGAACAAGGCAACCGGACTTATAATGCTTGAACACTCTCACTTAGCCATAGAATTCTATAATTTTAAATTTCGGCGAAGCCCCTAGTATTCGGAAGACCGAATCCGGGGCGCTATCCACGCCTTCGTCGGACATTATCCGGTACTTCGCTCGAAGCGGCATGAGTCTTTAAGGACCCGAAAAGACCTCTCGAACAGCGACCAGTCTCTCGCCTTATCATGCCAGTCAGTTTTAGCTTTCTCCACTGAGGCGCTCGCCCGGCTCAACCGGGGCGCAATCGCAGTGGTTCTCCCAGTGCCACCTTAGCTGACAGAACGGAACGTAAGGCACCAAAACGTGGGAGCCGGGCAAACCCAACTATTGACCCAAGACATGATTCAGAGCCGATTCATATAATGCTATAAGTTCGGGGTGCCACACTTGTGAAAGTGTTCGGACTTATCACACCATAATGCGGGAAACATAAGCCCCTGGTGTATTCAGCCGTACCAAAATATACGGGTGCACGATGTCATTAATGAACATATGTGTAAAGTAATGCAATAACAGGCAAAAAATGCTGCATTATTTATTCAAGGAATTCTGCTATGAGTGCGGAAGGATACAAATAGTGCGGTAAGCAAGGGTTTGGACTAAATAGACATGTCCCCCTCTAGGGGTGGGCTGCGGACTGGTGTAAATAATTGAATTCAATGCTCGTAATGGAGATCACCTTAGTGTTCCTCGCAGCCTTCTTCCCTCCCTGGCTGTTGCATCGTAAGTTCGGCGGGTTCGCCGCCGGACAGAGTCTCTGGTGAACGGAGTCCTGTGTATATAATAAAAAAAGGAAAATAGAGAAAAAGGCGACACACTTGTGAGCCCCTGGTGTGGTCGAGCCGCACTCTGGGTCTGTTGTGGTCGTGCCCCTCCCCCTAGGCCCATGGCATCTCCAGAGCCTAGTGATGTACGCGGAGGGTTGGTCTTGCAATCATGCGAGGGCTGGGGTTGGGGCCGCATTGCTACGTGTGCTCGGAAAGTGCCAGGTGGTCTTGGTTGATGTTGCTCCGGGCGCGTTTGGCCGTGTCCGGCCGTTTAACAGCCGGACTCGAAAATTGCCTTAGAAGGCTGCTCTGTACTTCTGCAGCGAGAGCCGCTGTATGTTCCTCCGTTCGGAGGGAGCGTTCCGTATTTCTGTTGACCGTGATGACTCCGCGAGGGCCTGGCATCTTGAGCTTGAGGTATGCGTAATGTGGCACCACGTTGAACTTTGCAAACGTGGTTCGTCCGAGCAGAGCGTGATAGCCGCTGCGGAATAGGACTATGTCGAAGATTAACTCCTCGCTCCAGAAATTGTTCGGGGATCCGAAGACCACTTCCAGTGTGACTGAGCCTGTACAATTGGCCTCAACACCTGGTATGACGCCTTTGAAGGTCGTCTTTGTAGGTTTAATCCTTGAGGGGTCTATGCCCATCTTCCGCACCGTATCCTGATAAAGCAGGTTCAGGCTACTGCCGCCGTCCATTAGGACTCTCGTGAGGTGAAATCCATCGATGATTGGGTCTAGAACCAATGCGGCGAATCTGCCATGGCGGATACTGGTCGGATGGTCTCTTCGATCGAAAGTGATCGGGCAAGAGGACCATGGATTGAACTTAGGGGCGACTGGCT
Source organism: Triticum dicoccoides (assembly GCF_002162155.2). Taxonomy (NCBI): domain Eukaryota; kingdom Viridiplantae; phylum Streptophyta; class Magnoliopsida; order Poales; family Poaceae; genus Triticum; species Triticum dicoccoides. The sequence continues at coordinate 590,541,227 of NC_041385.1, read as the reverse complement.
CCATCGCATATACGTCCCTTAGAGCATGCTTCCGCTCCCTCTTGGGTATATGGGTTGCGTATATCATGTTCACCGTCCGCACTTGTGGGGGGGAACCCTTCTGTCCTCTACTGTTCGGCGGCCGGGTCTCTTCCTCGTCATCGCTATGCAGCCCCTTGTCATTGTTTTCGGCAATTAACTTGCCTGCCTGCTTGAATACCCAACAGTCTCTGTTGGTGTGATTAGCTGGCTTTTCGGGGGTGCCATGTATCTGGCATAAGCGGTCGAGTATTCGGTCCAAATTGGACAGACCCGGAGTGGTTCTTTTGAATGGCTTCTTCCGCTGACCGGGTTTAGAGCCTCAGAATCCGGCGTTGACTGCCGTATCCTCCTTGTCGTCGCTGTTAATGCGGCATTTATTTTTGCTTCGACGCGACCTGCCATTGTGGTCCTTAGTATTCGGACTGCCAGAATTTTTACTGAGGTTATTGCTGCGAGCTAGCCAGCTATCCTCTCCCTCATAGAAGCGGGTCATTAACGATGTGAGGGCTGCCATGGATTTCGGCTTTTCCTGTCCTAGGTGCCGGGCTAGCCACTCGTCGCGGATGTTATGTTTGAAGGCTGCGAGGGCCTCTGCATCCGGATAGTCGACGATTTGATTTTTCTTTGTTAAGAACCGTGTCCAGAACTGTCTGGCCGATTCGTCTGGCTGCTGAATTGTGTGGCTTAGGTCATCGGCGTCTGGTGGTCGCACATATGTGCCCTGGAAGTTGTCGAGGAATGCGGCTTCCAGGTCTTCCCAACACCCAATGGACTCTGCGGGCAAGCTGTTAAGCCAATGCCGAGCTGGACCTTTAAGCTTGAGTGGGAGATATTTGATGGCGTGGAGATCGTCGCCGCGGGCCATATGGATGTGAAGGAGATAATCTTCAATCCAAACCGCGGGGTCTGTTGTGCCATCGTAGGATTCAATATTTACGGGTTTAAACCCTTCAGGGATTTGATGATCCATTACTTCATCCGTGAAGCATAGCGGGTGTGCGGTGCCTCTATATTGAGCAATGTCACAATGTAGCTCGAGTGAGCGTTGTCTGCTGTGTTCGGCCCGGCCGGGGTTATTGTATCCGGCGCGACGGTATTCGTCGTGGGTCATGGGGCGCCCAAGTGATCCGTAGATGGATCTGGATTGCCTTGCTTTCTCCTCCAATATATCTCGCAAGTCCGGCGCATTCCCACTTGGCTTCGTACTTTTGGAGCGATGCCGGGGTATGGTTTTGGTGGAGGGCCTGGATGCCTCTCTGTCGCGACCACGGGGTGGTCGGTCGGCCGTATTGTGCGCTGGTGATGAAGGTATGTATGCTTCTTCCTCTAATCCGGGGAGCAACTTGCGTTTTGGGTAACTTTTGGAGGGACGTTCGAGTTCATACTCTTCGGCCGCGAGGACCTCAGTCCATCTGTCGGCCAGCAGGTCTTGATCAGCTTGAAGCTGCTGCTGCTTTTTCTTTAGGCTATTTGCTGTGGCGATAAGCCTGCGTTTAAAATGCTCTTGTTCGACGGGATCCTCTGGCACGACGAATTCGTCGTCGTTGAGGCTTGCCTCGTCTCCGGAGGGAGGTATGTAATTATCATCCTCGACCTCTTCGTCTGCCGCTCTCTCGTGAGGGCTTGCTTCTGCATCCTCCTGCGCTGAATCTTGCTGGAGGGGATTGTCTTCGGCACTTTCTAGGGTGTTGTTATCCCCTGTGTCGGAATCTCCATTCTTGCTGTGGCGGGATTTAGAGCGGCGCCGCTGACGTCGGCGTTTGGGCTGTTTCTTTAAGGAATCTGCCTCTGCTGCTTCCTCGCCGTCCCCCTCTTTTGGGGTGTCCACCATGTATATGTCATATGACGAGGTGGTCTTCTAGTGCCCTGTAGGCGCTGGTTCTTGATCGTCTCCGGCATCGTCGTCCATACCGTCGATGTCTTCGGAGTCATAGTCTAGCATGTCGGTTAGATCGTCGACAGTGGCTACAAAGTGGGTGGTGGGTGGGCTCTGAATTCTTCGTCGTCCGCATCCCAGCCATCCTGGCCATAGTCCGGCCAGGTCTCTCCGGATAGCGAGAGATGTTTTAGCGAATTTAGGATGTCACCAAAGGGCGAGTGTTGGAAGATGTCCGCGGCGGTGAACTCCATGACCGGCGCCCAATCAGATTCGATTGGCAGGGGCGCGGGAGGTTCGGAGTCCGGTAGGAAGTCCGGCACCTCGGAGTTACGAGCTTTGCAGGGGACGAGGTTAGTGTTCGGCTCCATCTCCGTGGAAGTTGCAGCCCCCGAGGCGGTGTCCAGCCACCGGTCCTCGATCGGCGTGATTGGCTCTGGACTAAGGGCCGGAACGGATTCATGTGCGGCCACCAAGGCCCTGTCCGGCGGCAGAGCTAAATCATGCCCATCGTGACAGCGCGGCACGCTCAGCCGTGGCTCGAGTCCGTCGAAGATCAAGTCCCGCGGATGTCGACTGTGAAGTTTAGGCTTCTGAACCTGACCTGATGGCCAGGGGCGTAGCTTTCGATCTGCTCCAGATGGCTAAGTGAATTAGCCCATAGTGCGAAGCCGCCGAATACGAAGATCTGTCCGAGGAGAAAAGTCTCACCCTGGACGGCGTTGTTGTTGATTGAAGAAGCCATCGAGCCTATCGGTGACGACACAGAGGAACTATCAATGAAAGCACCAATGTCGGTGTCAAAACCGGCGGATCTCGGGTAGGGGGTCCCGAACTGTGCGTCTAGGCGGATGGTAACAGGAGACAAGGGACACAATGTTTTACCCAGGTTCGGGCCCTCTTGATGGAGGTAAAACCCTATGTCCTGCTTGATTAATATTGATGATGTGTATTACAAGAGTAGATCTACCACGAGATCAAGGAGGCTAAACCCTAGAAGCTAGCCTATGGTATGATTGTTGTAATGGAGGTTATGTCCTACGGACTAAAGCCCTCCGGTTTATATAGACACCGGAGAGGGCTAGGGTTAAACAGAGTCGGTTACAATGGTAGGAGATCTACATATCCGTATTGCCAGGCTTGCCTTCCACGCCAAGGAAAGTCCCATCCGGACACGGGACAGGGTCTTCAATCTTGTATCTTCGTAGTCTTGGAGTCCGGCGGACGATGATAGTCCGGCTGTCCGGACACCCCCTAGTCCAGGACTCCCTCAACCACCTTTTTGAGTGGAACCACAAGGCAGATGAAGCATTTCTCCAACTGAAGAAGATGTTGACTACTCCTCCTGTGCTGGCGGCTCCGACTCCTAAGGATCCCATGCTCCTATACATTGCCGCCACCAGTCGAGTAGTCAGCACAGTCATTGTAGTCGAACGCAAAGAGGAAGGCAAGGCGCTCCCTGTCCAGAGACCGGTATATTACCTGAGCGAGGTACTGTCGACCTCCAAGCAGAACTACCCTCACTACCAGAAGATGTGCTACAGTGTGCATTTTGCCGCCAAGAAGTTGAAGCCTTACTTTCAAGAGCATCCAATCACGGTGGTTTGCACAGCCCCGCTGGCTGAGATCATCGGGAGCCGAGATGCTTCTGGCCGAGTAGCCAAATGGTCCATAGAGTTGGCTCCCTACACCATCTACTACCAACCCCGCACCACCATCAAGTCGCAAGCGCTGGCCGACTTCCTCGTCGACTGGGCCGAGACCCAGTACCTGCCGCCAGCGCCCGACTCCACCCATTGGCGGATGCATTTCGACGGCTCCCAGATGCGCACCGGTCTGGGAGCCGGCGTCGTCCTCACCTCCCCTAAAGGCGACAAGCTCAAGTATGTGCTACAGATCCGCTTCGCCGCCTCCAACAACGTCGCCGAATACGAGGCGCTCATTCACGGGCTCCGGCTTGCCAAAGAACTCGGCATTCGCCGGATCCTGTGCTATGGCGACTCCAATTTGGTGGTCCAGCAGTCATCTGGCGACTGGGACGCCAAAGATGCAAACATGGCAAGCTACCGCTTCCTGGTGCAGGAACTCAGCGGATACTTCGAGGGGTGCGAGTTCCTTCACGTGCCAAGAAATGACAACGACCAAGCAGACGCCTTGGCACGAGTCGGCTCCACCCGCCAAGCAATACCATCCGGCGTCGCTCTTCAACGCCTCCTTAAGCCGTCTATCAAGCCTTCACCAGAATCAGACTCCATCTTCGTGCCGGCTCCTCCCGAAGAAGTCGGATCCGACTCAAGATCCCCAGCATACGGCCCCAAGAAAATCACAGTTGAAGCCGACCTGGGGACTTCAGAACCCGGCCTGGGGACTGCGCCAGTCGGCCCGGGGACTTCGTCAATCCAGCAAGCGGCCACAGACTCCAGCCCGCCGCCTCCCAGCCCAGCCGCCCTTGTTCAAGTCGCAGTGGTGGCGGTTGAAGAAATAGCAGCACCCTCATGGGCGCAGCCCATCCTCAAGTTTCTAGCAAACAGAGAGCTGCCAACTGATGAAATCTTGGCTCGGCAAGTGCAACGCCGAGCGGCAGCCTACACCATAATCAATAGAGAGCTGGTCAAGCGCAGCGTTACTGGTGTCTACCAGCACTGCGTGGAGCTAGAGCAAGGCCAAGCAATTCTCAGAGACATCCATCAGGGCGAGTGCGGCCACCATGCAGCTTCAAGAGCACTCGTCGCCAAAGCCTTTCGGCACGGTTTCTTCTGGCCGACTGCCCTGGAAGAGGCTAAAGAGTTAGTCCAAAAATGCAAGGGGTGCCAGAAGTTCCGCTCCAAGCCGCTTCAGCCGGCTTCCGCGCTGAAGACAATCCCCATCGCCTGGCCCTTTGCAGTTTGGGGCCTGGACATGGTGGGACCATTCAAGACGGCCCGAGGCGGCCTAACTCATCTGCTTGTCGCAGTGGACAAGTTCACCAAGTGGATAGAAGCAAAGCCCATCAAGAAGTTGAACGGTCCGACTGTAGTGACTTTCATCACCGATATCACGGTGCGGTACGGCATACCGCACAGCATCATCACCGACAATGGCACAAATTTTGCCAAGGGCGCCTTGGCCCGTTTCTGTGTGACGCAGGGCATCCGACTGGACTTAGCGTCCGTTGCCCATCCGCAGTCAAACGGCCAAGTGGAGCGAGCAAACGGCCTCATCCTGTCCGGCATGAAGCCTCGACTGGTCGAACCACTCGAGTGTTCGGCCGGCTGTTGGCTTGAGGAGCTGCCAGCCGTCCTCTGGAGTCTGCGCACGACTCCAAACAAGTCAACCGGCTTCACGCCTTTCTTCCTCGTCTACGGTGCCGAAGCCGTCATCCCAACGGACATAAAATTCGACTCCCCGCGAGTCACCATGTACACCGAAGAGGAAGTAGAAGAAGCACGTCAAGACGGCGTCGATCTGTTGGAAGAGGGCCGACTGTTGGCACTCAGCCGGTCCAGCATCTACTAGCAGAGTCTGCGCCGATACTACAACCGGAAGGTCAGGCCGAGATCTTTCCAAGAGGGCGACCTTGTGCTCCGGCTGATTCAGCGGACAGCCGGCCAGCAAGTTGTTGGCGCGTTGGGAAGGCCCCTTCATCGTCAGCAAAGTGCTGGGCAACGACTCCTATTACCTAATCGATGCCCAGAAGCCCCGAGCACGCAAGAGGGATGACTCCGGCAAAGAGTCGGAACGACCATGAATGCAAATCTTCTCCGAAGAATTTACAGTTGATGCAGTATGTACCACGCTATCCCTTGTATTAAAGTACCGAGACTTTGGCCCCCCCCCCGAGACGAGCTCGGGGACTGCCCTTTTTTGTTATCTGTATGATAAGAATTATGCCTTCGAGTATGCTACTCTTTGTTATGCCGCTTGGCGCCGGGTTCGACTAGTCGGCCCGGGGACTTGCCGTCTTGCGCTATGAAATGTTTCCTGCAGTCGGACAAGTAGTGTGCGGCGCCTAAGCCGTCTCCTGTCAGAAGCCACAACTCACAAAGCGACTGTCGGTGGGCAGAGAGTAGGCAAGAACGAGCGCACACACGAAAAATGGCTAAGGACTCAAAGCATAAACATAGCCCAAACTGGCTTCCAACCTCTCTTTGCAGAGCCGACTCTCGAGTAGTCGGTGAGGGAGTCCTGGACTAGGGGGTGTCCGGACAGCCGGACTATCATCGTCAGCCGGACTCCAAGACTATGAAGATACAAGATTGAAGACTTCGTCTCGTGTCCGGATGGGACTTTCCTTGGCGTGGAAGGCAAGCTTGGCGATACGGATATGTAGATCTCCTACCATTATAACCGACTCTGTGTAACCCTATCCCTCTCCGGTGTCTATATAAACCGGAGGGTTTTAGTCCGTAGGACGAACAACCATTACAACAATCATACCATAGGCTAGCTTCTAGGGTTTAGCCTCCTTGATCTCGTGGTAGATCCACTCTTGTACTGCCCATATCATCAATATCAATCAAGCAGGAGTAGGGTTTTACCTCCATCGAGAGGGCCCGAACCTGGGTAAAAACATCGTGTCCCTTGTCTCCTGTTACCATCCGCCTAGGCACACAGTTCGGGACCCCCTACCCGAGATCCGCCGGTTTTGACACCGACATTGGTGCTTTCATTGAGAGTTCCTCTGTGTCGTCACCGATAGGCTTGATGGCTTCTTCAATCAACAACAACACAGTCCAAGGTGAGAATTTTCTCCCCGGACAGATCTTCGTGTTCGGCGGCTTTGCACTACGGGCCAATTCACTTGGCCATCTAGAGCAGATCGAAAGCTACGCCCCTGGCCATCAGGTCAGATTTGGAAGCCTAAACTTCACGGCTGACATCCGCGGAGATTTGATCTTCGACGGATTCGAGCCACAGCCGAGCGTGCCGCACTGTCACGATGGGTATGATCTAGCTCTGCCGCCGGACAGTACCTTGGAGGCCGCACACGAATCCGCTCCGACCCATAGTTCGGAGCCGACCGCGCAGATCGAGGACAGGTGACTGGACACCGCCTCAGGAGCTGCAACTTCTACGGCGATGGAGCCGAATACTGACCTTGTCCCTTATAAAACTCGTGACTCCGAGGTGCCGGACTCCTTGCCGGACTCCGAACCTCCTGCGCCCCTACCAATCGAATCCGATTGGGCACCGATCATGGAGTTCACCGCTGCGGACATCTTTCAGCACTCGCCCTTTGGCGACATCCTGAACTCACTAAAGCATCTTTCGTTATCAGGAGAACCCTGGCCGAACTGCGGTCAGGTTGGTTGGGACGCGGACGACGAAGAAATTCAAAGCCCACCCACCACCCACTTTGTAGCCACAGTCGACGATCTAACTGACATGCTAGACTACGACTCCGAAGACATCGACGGTATGGACGACGATGCCGGATACTACCAAGAACCAGCGCCTACCGAGCACTGGAAGGCCACCCCAACCCATGATGTATATATGGTGGACACCCCAAAAGGAAGCGATAACGAGGAACAATGGGACGCGGCAAAGGATAATTCCGCCGACAAACAACCAAAACGGCGACGCAGACGCCGCCCTAAGTCCCGCCTCGACAAAAACAGCACTCCTAATGACCCAGCAATAGAGCAGGGCAAACCAGTGGACGACGAACATGCAACCAAGCAACCATCCGAACAGGACGAATCGGATAATCAATCCATGCCCGGCGAAAACAACAGTCCATACGACCTCACGCTGGACACACCACCGGAGCATAAGAACCTTCACAAAAGACTTGTCGCCACTCCAAGAAGTCTGAAAAAGGAAAAACGGAAGCTCAAAACAGCGGAAGACATACTCAGAATGAGGTGGAGCAAAGTACTCAAGACCGCGGACAAATATGGCAATAGCCACCAAACAAAGAGCTACCCGAAGCGCAAGCTGCTGCCAGAATTCGACGAGGAGGCCATAGAGCCCCCACAGTCAAAAAGCAAAGAGGCCGCCTGGCTGGATAGACGACCAGATGACAAGCCAAAAGCGACAAGCGGCACCGCACACAAGACGACACACGATCCTCGCAAAACAGATGGCCCGGTCAGGTCCATTTATGGGCCAAAGAAGAGTGCCCCAGGAAGCAACACAACACGCTGCATGCTTGAAGATAACGGCACGCCTAAATACAGGGGCGCCGCACACCCACTATGTTTCACCGATGAGGTGCTGGATCATGAATTTCCAGCGGGATTCAAACCCGTAAACATAAAGGCATACGACAGAACAACAGACCCCGGAGTCTGGATTGAGGATTACATACTGCACATACACATGGCTAGAGGAGATGATCTCCACGCCATAAAATATCTACCCCTCAAGCTCAAAGGGCCAGCTCAGCATTGGCTCAAAAGCCTCCCAGAAAATACTGTTGGAAGTTGGGAAGAGCTCGAGGACGCGTTTAGAGCAAATTTTCAAGGGACTTATGTCTGACCTCCAGATGCAGACGGTTTAAGTCACATAACTCAACAGCCCGGAGAGTCAGCGCGCAAATTCTGGAACAGGTTTCTTACCAAAAAGAACCAAATAGTCGACTGTCCGGACGCCGAAGCCTTAGCAGCTTTTAAACATAATGTCCGAGACGAATGGCTCGCCAGACACCTCGGCCAAGAGAAGCCGAGAACTATGGCCGCGCTAACAAGCCTCATGACCCGCTTTTGCGCAGGGGAGGACAGCTGGCTAGCAAGATGCAGCACCAGCGACCCAAGTACATCCAAGATCAGAGATGGAAACGGAAAATCACGGCGCAGAAAGGACCAACGCCGAAATAAAGAAAAAAGCCCAAAGAATACGGCGGTCAACGCCGGATTCAAAAGCTCGCGACCGAACAACAAAACACTGCCTCTTAAGGACAACAGTGAAAAGCTATCCAACTTAAACAAAATTTTGGATCGGATATGTCAAATCCACAGCACCTCCGGAAAGCCTGCAAACCACACCCACCGAGATTGTTGGGTCTTCAAATAGTCCGGCCGACTCAACGCCGAACACAAGGGGCTCGACGCGCCAAGCGAGGATGATGATGAACCCCACCAGCAGAGCGCCGGAAAACAGAAGACTTTCCCACAAGAAGTCAAAATAGTAAACTCACTTCATGTGATAACACAGAACAACAAAGCGGCACCCGCCAAAGTAGGCGTCGCACGGCCCACCCCAGCGGAACCCCGAGATTGGATGTCAAAACCAATTACTTTCGACCACCTGGACTATTCCAGAAGCATTCGAAATGCAGGATGGACTGCTCTGATATTGGATCCTATAATCGACGGACTACAATTTACACAAGTCCTGATGGACGGCGGCAGTGATTTAAACCTGCTATATCCGGACACAATCCGCAAGTTGGGGATAGACCTTACTAAAATTCGACATAGCCGCACTTCCTTCAAAGGAGTGACGCCAGGCCCTTACGCCAAGTGCACGGGCTCCTTACTACTAGAAGTTGTGTTCGAGTCACCCGACAACTTCCGACCCGAAAAGCTAATCTTTCATGTCGCCCCATTCAAAAGTAGCCATCAAGCACTATTGGGACGTGAAGCTTTTGTCCGCTTTAATGCAATACCACACTACGCGTCTCTTACACTTAAAATGCCCAGTCCACGCGGCATCATCTCATTAAAAGGTCGTTCAAGACCCCGGACACGGCTAGACGAGTCCGGCATAAATAAGCCAGGGGCTCCCTAGCCGCACACCCCTTTACAAGGGGCTGTGCGTATGAGCTAATATAAGCTCAGCTTTATTCATTCATTCATATTTCGATTTTTAATTCATTTTTTGCACGATTACTTTTCAAACTAAGTTCCTCTCTTTTACAGATGAACAGCGTGTTACACCCGCCCAGGATACAGCACAACGGAGACACAGGCGCAGACGTGCAGTAGGGACCCGTTGCAAGGATTCTTTTCAGATTAAGACCCTGCGTAAACCTTTTTTACTGTCTCTTGTTGCTATATATCCCCTGGTTTCTCATTATAACTAGAGAGGAGACTGACGTTTTGGCATCGGCCGCGTCAGAGGACCTTGCGTGTACCTGGACACTAGGGGCTCAGGGCATTGTTCTGCCCGCTATCATAAAGACCGAATACCTTAGGGAGTGTTCGGCGTCTCGAGTTAGGCCTTATATGCATCAGCTCCGAATCAAGTCTTTGGTCAAATGTTGGGTTTGCCCGGCTCTTGTGTTTTGCTGCCTTACCTTCCGTATCATCGGCTAATGCGGCACCAGGAGAACTACTGCGATTGTGCCCCGGTTCGGCCGGGCGAGCACCTCAGTACAGAAAGCCGAAAACTGACTGTCATGATACAACGAGAGACTGGTCAACCACTCGATCGACTACCGGAATGTTTAGAATTCCTCCACTTTGAGAAGGACCGTTTCCCGGTCAGGCACATACGCGCCCCGAATTCGAAGAGCGCGGTGCCCCTAGGGGCTATATCGTAGCCCCACCCTCGAACTCCTATGGCTAAGTGAAAGTGGTAAAGCATTATAGTCCGGTTGCCTCGTTTGCTACGCTACCACCTCCTTCACAGGACCGAGACGTCGGATTAAGTGTGAAAATGCGCTATTTTTGCAAACACCCCCGCACCTTGTGCGTGGGGGCTGAAGCCGACGACTGCCATCTTTCAGGTTATACACACGTATACATAAACGGCCGCACAGGAGATATTTCAATACTTGAACGCACAAGTACAAAAAAGCGCTAACATCATAAACATTGTTTTACAAACCAAAACGTTCATTTGAACATGACATTTTTTGAGCACTGCGACTCTATTACACGAGCACCACGCAGAACTTCCCCAAAATAGTGCTCGGCGGGTAACCGGCTCTCGTCCGAACCCTGGGTCACAACAGCGGTGGCATCCATCTCTGTCCAATGTTTCTTCACACGGGCGAGGGCCATCCGTGCACCCTCTATGCAGGCCGACCGCTTCATCGCCTTGATATGCGGCACCGCCCCAAGAAATTGCTGCAATAAGCCAAAATAACTCTTCGGCTTGAGCCTATCCGGCCAGACATGAGTCACGATATCCGTCATGGCAAGTCCGGACAATCTATTCAGCTCAGCCCACTCGGCCAACCGATCAGTCAGCGGAAGTGAACGCTCCGGACTATGGAATTGAGACCAAAACAGCTCTTCCATCTTGTGATCCTTCTGACTTCGGAAGTGCACAACGCCATCTTCCGCACTCGCCGCTAAGTCCATATAAGGATCCTTCGGACCCCATAGCTGGCCTAGCTGAGCATACTTTGGATCTGTAAACCTTCGGCGCAGCAGAAAGGGCTTGCCAGCCACAATGCCTCTGGCCTGGCGCAGCTCCTCCTTTATAGCCCGCATTGCAGAACGGGCATCCTTGGCTTCGGCGGTGGCCTTCCCCAGGTCTTCTCGCCCCGCTAGGCGCTCCTTTTCAAGACCCTCATTGCGGTCAATAGCATATTTTAACTTCACGGCCATTTCGGCCATCTCCTCCCTGCTTCGGCAGTGTGCAGCCCTTTCGGCTTCTAGCTCTTTGGCCGCCCTCGAGGCAGCCGCATCACCCCTTCTGGCTTGCTCCTTGGCTTGAGCAAGTTCTGCCCGAAGGCTCTCCACAGTAGCGGCACCATCTGCATTTAGCACACATGTTGTAAGGAGTGGGCTTCGGCCCCCTTACTAGGTGACCACGGAGAAAAAACCTACCTTGTGACTCGTCAAGTCGTTTATTGACCAGCGCGATGTCCGCATCCGCAGCGTCGAGCTGCCGCTTTAGTTCGGCAACTCCATCAGTCCGGCTAGCCACCGAACTATCCGCCACCTGCATAGGAAAGGTGAAAATCAATACCTGGTATTTTGATCCTCGGCACGCTGTCGTTCTCGACACCCTACCGAGTCTCAGGGGCTACTATCTATACAGGGCGCACTTTATGTGTAAAACTCTCAAAGGGTATGTCATTTTTACGTACCTCAAACCCCGCCAGCAAACTCCTGACGGCATCACGCAATCCGCCTTCGGCAGATGAAATTCTTTCAATCACCATACTCATCAGTGTACGATGACCTTCTAAGATGGACGCCCTCTCAAGCAGATCCTTCAGCTCCCCTGGCCGCACACCAGTTGGTGCCGAACTATTCGGCCCTGGCGGACTCGGGGATACCCTCCGTGATGACACTTCAGGCTCGTCCACCCTATCCGATGGTGCGGCTGATGGAGGCGTCTCGCTCTCCATCATCTCCGGACGGAGTTCCCCTGAAGACGAGCTCATCTGAGAAGGACGGAGATCCGAACTACAAGGTAAAAACTTAAGTTATCCTCAGAAGCACAAATAGGGATGTCCCTTATTACAAAACTCCCTTTTTTCTACTTACGGCTCGCTGGAGGGCTGATTCTTTAGGGGAGATTGTGCGGCCGGAGCCTCTCCGGACGCGGGACCCTCTGGTGAAGATCTCTTCCCCCGCTTCGGGGCTTTGGCCTCCGGGTTTTCGGAGGCGGTCCTCTTCTCCCCTTGGAAGGAGGGATTCTCGATCCCCCTTCCTCAAAAGCCTCCTTGGTTGAGGCGGTAGTTCCTCTATTCTCCCCTTCGCCTTCCTCTGAAGGTGCAACCTCCAGCATCCTGACCAGCACGGGATCCGGCGCGGTCTCTGGGAGGGGGGCCGGACACCGTATCAGTTTTGCTTGCGCTATCCACTCCTGTTTAGAGGGCAATTGGTCAAAAGGCGAATCATAGAAAGGCAAACAAATGGTATGTCCGGACACAGAGCTACTTACTTGCGTATTCGGGCGATTGCAGCTGAGGCCGGCGTCCTCGGTCAATTCCGGACACGCCTCTCGTGATCCAAAGAACAGTTTGTACATCTCCACGGGTGTCGTACCCATGAAGTGTTGGAGAATTCGTGGTCCCTCCGGATTAAACTCCCACAGCCGGAGAGGACGGCGTTTGCAGCGCAGGAGACGCCTAATCAGCATGACCTGCATCACCACGACCAGATCGATCTCCCTCGCTTGGAGGTCTTGAATCCAGCCCTGCAGTAGGGGCACGTCCTTTGATGGCCCCTAGTTGAGCCCTTGGCTGACCCATGACATCAGCCGTTGTGGAGGGCCTGAGCGGAAGGTGGGCGGCGGCTTCTGCCTGCTGCCCCTGGGAGCGGTTATGTAGAACCACTCCTGCTGCCACAAGCCGAGCTCCTCCTGAAAAGAGCCCTCGGGCCATGGAGCGTCGGCCCTTCTGCTTACAACCGCCCCGCCGCACTCTGCTTGACGCCCCTCGATCATCTTCGGCTCCACGTCGAAGGTCTTAAGCCACAAGCCAAAGTGAGGGGTAACGCGCAGGAAGGCTTCACAGACGACAATGAATGAAGATATATGGAGGATCGACTCCGGAGCCAAGTCGTGGAATTCCAACCCATAGTAAAACATGAGCCCTCTCACAAAAGGATCCATCGGGAAGCCTAAACCCCGACGGAGGTGGGATACAAACACGACATACTCGCCGGGCTCGGGGGTGGGGATGACTTGCCCTTCGGCGGGCAACCTATGCGAAATCTCGTAAGTCAGGTACTTGGCCTCTCGCAGCTTTAGTATGTCTTCTTCCATGACGGAGGAAGGCATCCACCGGCCCTGTAGGTCGGAGCCGGACATTGTTGAAGGTCCGAAGCGCTCGAATCTGGGGCTCTGGGTGTTGGAACTCGGGGCAAGGAGTAGATTCGATTGAGGATTGAAGAAAAGAAACAAGCCTTGGTCCCATTATAAAGAGGGGGAATACCAAGAGCCGTCCCCATGACCGTTCGGGAGTCGCCTCCGGTAGAGGGGGCGTGGCAACGGGCACGGTTGGGTTACCCACGTCCGTATTGATGGGAATCCCGGAATAAGGGGAACACGATCTCTGCTTCGACAAGACGTGCCAAGGAAACCGCTTCGCTAAACGCGCTGAGGTGGTATGATAAAAAACGATTCAAGTAAAGGCTTGGTGGTGGTATGACGTCATGCCACAAAATACGTCAGCAGATTGAACTTGTGTACATATTATTCTCTCTACGGTGGAATGTGGAATTTATTTTGCAGAGCTGGACACTATCCTGGCGTTCACAATCTTCTATGAGTTATTCGGAGGAGGAACCCACCTTGCAATGCCGAAGACTATATACGCGCTGGACTTATCGTCATTGAAGCCTGGTTCGGGGGCTACTGAGGGAGTCCTGGACTAGGGGGTGTCCGGACAGCCGGACTATCATCGTCAGCCGGACTCCAAGACTATGAAGATACAAGATTGAAGACTTCGTCCCGTGTCCGGATAGGACTTTCCTTGGCTTGGAAGGCATGCTTGGCGATACGGATATGTAGATCTCCTACCATTATAACTGACTCTGTGTAACCCTAGCCCTCTCCGGTGTCTATATAAACCGGAGGGTTTTAGTCCGTAGGACGAACAACCATTACAACAATCATACCATAGGCTAGCTTCTAGGGTTTAGCCTCCTTGATCTCGTGGTAGATCCACTCTTGTACTACCCATATCATCAATATCAATCAAGCAAGAGTAGGGTTTTACCTCCATCGAGAGGACCCGAACCTGGGTAAAAACATCATGTCCCTTGTCTCCTGTTACCATCCGCCTAGACGCACAGTTCGGGACCCCCTACCCGAGATCCGCCGGTTTTGACACCGACAATCGGCTTGCCGCCTTCTATCCAACTTGTTAAAAGACTCTAAAAAGGCCAAGTACTTGCCTTCCCCAAAGTAGCCAAGCATTTGACCCAGCGACAGTCCGCAGAGTGGTTGTTCGTCTGGCAAAGCGGCGACTATGGAAGGGCGGCAAAGGAAAAAGCCAAAAGAGCAATGAGCAAGAAAAGATAGAAGTCGAATAGATATTTACATAACATAGGCCTCTGGCCAAGTTCAAGATACACCCCGCGGGTGGAATTGTGCAAATTAACAAGTTCTTCAAAGACTATGAAAGAAGATAAAGTAAAAGACAGGACGGAAGCCTAAGAAGCGGCAGACGGGTTCGGAGGGTCGGCGGAGACGGCGGTGCCAGGCGCCGGAGCGGCCGGCTGGGCAGTCTCGGCTTGATCGTCTCCGGCGGCAGCCGGCCCGGTCGGACGCGGCTCGTTGCTGGAGCCGATCACCTCCGCCGAGTCCTCGTCGTAGTCCGGGTTCATCCCAAACCACTCCGACGGCACCTCTTCGCCGTTCGCGGCCCGCTCAGGAACGAAGACACTGGTGTCGGTGTAGTCGGCGATCGCCGCCACACCCTCGATGAGGGCGCCTTCCACAGCCGCCAGCTCTGCCTGGGCCTCTAACCGGAATGCGGCCAGCCGGTCCAGGTCCAACCCTGGATACCAAGCTTTGACGAATTCCAAGGCCCAGCGTGCTCCAGCCCGGGCCGAGGAACCCTTCCAAGCCTCGAGACGGCCAGCTGCGACCTCCAGCCAGTCAGCAGTCCGACTGGGAGTGCGCAGGGCCAGCATGCCCGGCCACAGGGCAGAGATCGCCACGGCCCCGGCGCGTTGAAGCCGGCGCAGCAGCTTATGGGCCAGCCGCAGGCGAGTCTCGATGCTCAGGAGCTGCTCATCGACGGTCCGGAGGGCGTTGGCGGCGATGTCCTCGCCATTTGCCCTCCGCGCCTCGCGATCAGCCTCGATGGCTCGAGTGACCGCCTGTGAGTGGCCGGGGAAGAAGTCTGACAAAACAAGAAAGAAGCAAAAGATATAATCAGAAATCGGCTTGACTTGCAGTCGGTGGTTCGAAGAAAGAAAGCAAAGAAACTCACCATCGACAATGTCTTCGATCTCGTGGAAGCCGGAAGTCAGCATCGCCTCCTTGTCAGTCCAGGAGGAGCGCTCGATCTCAAACTCGGCCAGGAGAGCGGTCTCTTTCTTCTCCGCCTAGTCCTGAGCCGCCTTAAGCAGCTCCTTCTGCTCTGCCAATTGCGCGGCCAGCAAGTCGCGCTCTGTGGTGAGCTTGCCGCACTCCTCCTCCTTGGCGCGTAGGGCCATGCTGACTTCACCTAGCCCTTCCTGAAGAGCGGCATTGGCCTCTGAAGAACAAAGATAAAGGACATTAAGTCGCCAACAAGGAAGGTCGCCGGGAAGATCCGGCCCGACTGCTCAGCAGTCGGCCCAAATCTCGGGGACTACAGCCCGCGGGTGCGCCAGCGCGCCCCCGCAAAAAAAGAAAAAACTTACTCCGGCTCTTCGACAAGTCGGCAGTCCGCTTCCCCAGCTGCTCAACGTTGCGGTTGAAGGCGGTGATGCGGAGGTTGTGATACTCCTGTGATAAACAATCAGACAAAGACGAAATGAGGAACTCGCCAGCAGCCGGCCCGAAACTCGGGGACTACACCCAGTGGGTGCGCTGGCGCGCCCCCATAGAGAAGAACGAAAAAAGACAAAGTCAAAGAAGAAAGCATACCCGGACAGACGCTCGCGACGTTAGATGCGCCCTGGTGCAGCTCTGGATGGCTTCGCCCTCAGCTCGCAGTTTCGCCTGCATGTCCAGGAGCGCCCGGTTCAGCGGACCGTCGCCTCCTCCTCGCACCCATCCAGTAGGCGCGGCGCTTGCCGCCTCAGCATCTGGGATGGCCGAGCTGGCGGCGCCGGCTTCCAAGGGGCGTGGCGCCGAGACCGCCTTCTCAAGGCGGCGGCGCGCTGGTGAGGCGACTTGAAGGAGCGGCCTCGCCACTGCCTCGTCCTCAGCCGGCGGCACTGGCGGGCCTGCCGGCTGCTTGCCATACGCGCTTCCCGATGGCGGTGGAGGCGGCGGCGGCGGCGTGACCGTGCCCGACGCGGAGGCTTCGCCACCATCCTTCTCCATGATGGGGTGCTCCCCGCCGACTTCTCCAGTCTGCCCCGTGAACTCCAGGGGCGGTGGCGCGGAGTTCAGCGGGACGACAATCAATGCCAATTGGCGGTGTGCGGCCTCCTCGGCCCACTGTCTGGCTGCGGCGGCGGCTTCAGCTTCCTCCAGCTTTCGCTGGGCGGAGGCCGCCGCTTTCTCGGCTTCCGCCTTCTCCAAACGGTCGGCCTCTTCTTCGTCGCGCTTCTCCCGTGCGTTGCGCTCCGTCGCCTCCCGAAGGTCGGCGGCGGGGTCAATCCGCCGGGTGTTGGCGGACGTCTCGGCCGACCCCATGAAAGAGGGGACGGCGACCCTCTCAAGAGAAAGAGGGGCCCTGAAGCAAAGAAGGAATGTAAAGACTCGGAAAAGATCCATCAAAGAAGACAAGACAAGGCAGTGAGTGCTTACGCGGAGACTAGCAGCGGCTTCTTCACTTCCTTGAGGAAGCGGTTGGCCTTCGCGACCGCCTCCTCCCGCTTGGTCGCGGCGGCCACCCCCTTGAACTTCTTCGGCCGGCCGCCGAGCGAACTCGGCGCGGCCCGGCACTTCTTCGCGCCGACTTGACCAGCCAAGCAGGCGGAGGAACCCGCGCCTGGATGGCCGGCTTTCGACTGGCAGCACGGGACGACTTCCCCCTCGGCGTCGTCTTCTGGCCAGTCGGCGAAGGTCGCCGAGGGCCGGAAGCCGCCCTCTGCTCCCCCTCCTCCGCCTTTGGCGTCGGCCTCCATTTCTGCCGCCCCCAAGTCGGGGTCGTCAACATCGCTCTCTGCTCGATCTTGAGCAAACTCGCAGGGCGGACCAGTGGCGCCAGCTGCAGGCTGGATAAGAGGGTTCTGACTCAGAGAAAACCAAGAAGATCAGAAGTCGGATTCGGCTACAAAGAAAAACAGAAGAGCAAAAGATTTGACTTACCACAGGCGGAGGGTTGGCGCGTGAATACGGCTCTTTGCCGAACTGCCAGTCTTCCGCGAGCTCGCAGTTCGCGATGTGATTCACCATATTCGCCACCTCCGCGTGGGGCATGTCCCAGGTGCTCATCCGACTCGGGTCTCGACGATCGGTCATCTGACAGATTAGATGAGGTCGGCCTTGGAGTGGGAGGACTCGGCGCGCCACGAAGGCGGCTAGCAAGTCGGCTCCGACCAGGCCTTCCGACTGCGTCAGCACTCGGAGCCGCGCGACGGCGGCGGCACCGGCGGGAGTCAGCGTCTTGGCCCGATGGGACCAGCTGGGAAGCCTCCCAGCCGGCACGCCGGCTTCATAGTGCGGCAGGTTGACCCAGTCGCCATCCGTGGCGACGTTCTTCACATAGAAGTACGACCGCTGCCACTTCCTCACCGACTTGATTAGCGCGATGGAGGGGAAGGGGTTGTCGGCGGTCGACCTGCGCATGGAGATGAAGGCGCCGCATTGAGCCGGCATGCCGGCGACGTGCGTGCCGAGCTTGGACTGGAAGAACTCTCCCCACAGCTCGATGGTGGGGAGAAGGCCGAGGAAACCCTCGCACAGGGTGGCGAAGGCGGCCAGCAGCACCACCGTGTTCGGAGTAAGTGGTGCGGCTGGAGTCCGTTGAACTCCAAGAACGAGCGGAGGAAGCCGCTCGCCGGCAGGCCCATGCCGCGCATGAGGCGTGAGTGGAAGATGACCCGCTCGCCCTCCTCCGGCGCCGGCCTTATTTCCCCCTCCGGCGCGGCGCGGGCTCGCACCAAGTTCGCGCCGGGGAGCCGGCGCGTCCTGCGGAGGTGCTCGATGACGTCGTCGTCCCCCGTAGAGCCGTCCCACACGCCGGACCGCACGGCAGGGGCGGCGGCGGAGGAGGAGGAACCCATCGCTGCGGGAGCAGGGCGGCTTGGTGCGGTGATGGCTGAGAGGAAGAAGAAGCAAGGGGAAGCGGGGGAGCAGGGAGGAATGGGCGCGTGTGTTTCCCGTCCAGCCCCCCCCCCCCCGGCCTACTTATAGGCATGCGGGCTAAGAAGCCGATGGGGCGGCGTGGGATTAACTGTGCGCGGGACTCCATGCCCCCCATGATTTACCCCACGAAGTTACTGCGCGCAGTAACGACGTGGGGAACCCAATCGTCCGCTCGGCCGCATCAGATCCGTTCACGCGCCGAGGCGCGGTAGTGGTGGGCCCCGCTTGACGGCATGTCCCGTCGTGCGCGTGGGTAGGCAGACTGCCCCTGCCACGTGGAGCCGCGCGACAGGGCCGAGACGGGCGACCGCGGGAAGCGTATCAGACACGCTGCCTGGTTCCCGCCGCGGCTTTCAAACTCCTCCGGGAGCAAGACGGCCCTCGGTGAACCCGACTCCCGCTAGTCGGTTTGAAGCAAGACGGCCCTCTGTGAATCCGACTCTAGCCAGTCGGCTTGAAGGAAGACGGTGGGCAAGGCCCAAGTCCCCACCACCGGAAGAATGAAACTGTTGAGGCCCGCGACATGTCGCCCTCGGAGCCTCACCAGCTTCGGGGACTACTGTTGGAGTAATGGGCCACGGGTAGGCTAACCCGAGTCCCAGAACCTTTCAAGGCATCGGGGCAGACTGCGCCCCTCAAGTACCTGCGGCGACTCCAAGATGAGCCGAGTCCCTGCGGCGACTCCAAGATGAGCCGAGTCCTAGAGGCGACCCCAAGACGAGCCGAGTCCCAGAAGCGACTCCAAGATGAGCCGATTCCCTGCGGCGACTCCAAGACGAGCCGAGTCCCAGGGGCGACCCCAAGACGAGCCGAGTCCCAGAAGCGACTCCAAGACGAGCCGAGTCCAAGAGGCGGCTCCAAGATAAGCCGAGTCCCAGAGGCGACTCCGAAGGGCCAACTATGGGAAGTCGGCCTACAACTCCAACCACTCCGTTATTTAAGGGCAAGCATGGCCACAGTGCGCCGTACCAACGGAGATCTCCGTCCGGCGCAGCACTGTTGCCATGCCGGCCCTGACATCAGCCCTTGGGGCGGAGCCCTGTACCCATGACGGCCTGTCTGTACGGCCCAGAGACAGCAGGGCCTACCAGTCAGCGAGGGTACTGAAGACGGCGAGAGCGCCAGGAGACGGACCCATTGGGAGTCGGCCCCCGGGAGTCAGCCGGTCCCTCCCACGGGCCCCACACGCCATTAACCAGATGCGACAGGGGAATGGCCACAGTGATCGCCCGTCAGGCGGCGGCACTGTTGCCATGACCCCATGACCAAGCCCACGTCATTAGAAGCACGGCTATAGTAATCTGCAGCCGGCACGACCAGCCCGCGGCGGGCCAGGGCTGACGTCCTCGTACCAAGCCAGTCGGTGGGACCCACCAGTCGGCGGGCCCCAGGAGTCGGCGGAGAAGACGGTGCCTGAGAGACAGACGGCTGGGGCCCGCACCCAGCCAGTTTTACCATTGTAACCCTGGGGGTAGGCCTATATAAACCCCCCAGGGCACCCATGCAAAGGGTTCGAACCTGTTAGCACTAGACAGACCACACCGGGAGGAGAGAGCTAGCCTTGCCTTCTCCTACCTCCAGAAACAGCTCTAGGAGCAACCTTGTATTCACTTTGCCTTAGGGACCATGCGGAGACCCCGCAGAGCAGCAGTAGGGGTGTTATCTTCTCGGAGAGCCCTGAAGCTGGGTAAGATCCGCCGGCATGCATGTCTTCGCCTCATCCCGTTTCCAGGCACCGGCGACGTTCTACTCGCCCCCATCATGATAAGGCATCCTTTGGCATATGTCGCACCCAACCCCCGACAGTATTGGAAGTGCAACTCACACCAAAGGATTGCTCCAAATGATCTTCATCAACATTGAGAATCCACATCTTCAATACCTACATGAAGTCATCATCGAAAAAACCCAAGGTTAGTTCATCCCTCTAAGGGGGATCTCACATCTAGGAGAGCTTAACTCTAAGAATTGAGTCAAAGCAACTCTAATGGTGTGAACACATCAATGCATTATGTAAAAGTGGTAACCCCACTTGAACTTAAACAATGAGTATGACCTATGATCAAATGTTCTCATTTGACTCCTATGTCAATATACTCATATATAGATGACCTAGTCATCGCAAATTGTTTGATAGATGCTAGAATTGGTTGTGCATGCTTTGCCACATATTTATTTTGCCATTTTATTGTGTGAGCGTGTTGGTTGCATATTTTACTCATTCGAGGACATCCACTTGTTGCTTTGATTGATTGGCTTCTTTTTCTTTTGCCAACTGGATGAACAAGAATGCCTAAGAACCTTCTCTAGCTATCTATGCTTTTCTTGTCTCAAACTCTATTCATGCTACATCACAGAATTTGATCAAGTCAGATTCGAACCACTCTATGTGAGGAGCACTCGGAGTCCCCGATTCGTCATAGACTTAAACTTCCAAAACTTCTTTGTGTGTTTCGGTCTGACCGATTCTTCCATTTCGGTCATACCGAGATCACTAAGTCGATCTAGGTTTTCAATCTCGGTGCAACTGATTTGAACTTTTCGGTCTCACCGAGTTGCTGTAACTGTCAACAGTTATGCATCTCGGTGCCACCGAGTTGTTCCACTCGGTCACACCGACAGGGTCGGGCTATATATACTCACGGGAAAAAATTGGAAACCTTCTCCAAACCCCTTCGCCCGCGCATAGCTCGCTCTGCCTCCAAGGTCTCTAGATCGTTGACTTCGTCGCCAGCCGCCTCCAGTCGCTGGTCTCCGCCGCCGTTAATGGAATTCATCCCTGCCATTGCCGTCGTAGCGAGTTCATCGCCAAACTAGGGTATGGACTCGATCACAGTGCTATCCCCGTCCGATTCCTAGCACATTGTGTTAATTATGATTCTTGCCACGATTGAAACGCATCTATTTAGTCAAAACAATCCTTAGATTAGATGTGAATTGAAAATTTAGGGTTAGGTTTCCGCCGAAACCATCTCGGACCCACCGAGTTGAAAAACTCGGTTCCACCGATTCGGCTAAGGCCATTGCACAAGTGATTCTCAGTCTGACCGAGAATTGCGAATCGGTGTGACCGATTTTAGAACTCTGTCAAACCCTAGCAGTCTCGGTGCCACCGAACAGTGACTCGGTCTGACCGAGTTCACTAGTTTAGGTTCCAAAAGCTGCTTTGGTATCACCGAGTTTGCAAATCGGTTGATCCGAAATGCTTTCTGTGGAAAACTAAAACTAAGTTTTTGAATCATTCTTTTGCAAAAATCTCTGCATTTTGTGATGCTCATCCATTCTATCTCAACCACATCTATTCACAGGGTCAGCAGTCAGTGTTTGCAGCATGTCAGACCAAAGTGATAGCCAGAACAGGAAAGAGGAGCAGATTCACATGAGTGAGGGCACTAGTCCCTCTAGCACCTCAGATGAGGGAAGTAGGAGCACTCCTAGCAATTTGCCCAAAGCAGCCACCAGGGCCAGAAGGAAGAGAACCTCAGACTCTGAGGATGAAGACTATGTGGCAGCTGAAGATGAAGCTACTTCCAAGAAGATAGTGCTCAAAAAGGAGTATGGCTCAGCTAAAACCACCAAGCCAGGACTAAACAGGAAGGTCCCTGCCAAGAGGACACCTATGCTGAAAGTCAGAGCTTCAACTCAAGAACCTGAGAAATCTGATCCCAAAGAGGCACCTGCAAGAAGGATTCCCACTTCCAAACCTAGGAAGGTTGCCACTGGGGAAACCATGAAGTTTACCATTGAGTTAGAAAATGAAGCTGTTGGCCAAGACAAGAAGAAGAAAAGAGTCAGAACCACTACTGCCAAGGTACTTGGCAAGTCCCCTATGAGGAGAGACTCTGAGGAGGAGGAAGAAGAGGTTGCTGCACCAGCACCCAAGGCACAAAAGCTTATGGGTGATGCTATAAGGTTAGGGGCTGCATCATCAAAGCCCAAAGAAGCACTCAAAGCTGCCTCCAAGGCCAAGTCTGCACCTAAGAGGAATACCAGGAGTATACCAGCTGCTGAGAAGAACAAGGCCCCAGTGCCTGAAGTTGCTGAGGAAGAAGAAGATGAAGGACAAGTTCTGAGGAAGCTGAAACCCAAGATTCCAGACCACAATGATGCTCATCCAGTGGCTGAGAACATGAAGCTGAGGAAGGATGTAGGGCTCAGGCAGTGGAGATTGTCTGATCCTTATGCAATCAGAAGGAGGATTGTTGTTGATTACAGGTTCCACACTAAGGAACAGCAAGATTTCTATGAGACTGTGCTGTTGGACAAGAAGCCCATAGTTTGTGACATGAGGTGGGTGGATTGGAAAAACATGAAGGCAAATGAGGATCACTACCCAGGAGTGTTTGACATCTTTAAGGCTTGTGGAGTTGATGAGTTTGTTGGACAGAAGTTCACAAACTGGAATGATGAGCTTGTAATGCAATTCTACTCCACAGCTCACTTTTATCCTGATGGCAGAATAGTCTGGATGTCTGAAGGTACAAGGTACCAATCAACAATTGAAGAATGGGCAAATCTGATCAATGCACCAGAGGAGAGTGAAGATGACTTGGATGTCTACTCCAAAAAGAAGAAGGATCACAATTCTATGTCACACATGTATAAGGAGATACCAGATAAAGCACTTGAGACTTTCAAGTTTGGGTCTGTCCATTTCCTTCTGTCAGGGCTGCCAACGATCAACTAGATCCTAAGGCACACTCTCTTACCCAAGTCAGGTGACCACAACATGATCAGAGGGCATGCAATAAACTTGCTACACATATTTGATGTACCTCAGAAATTCAAGGTCATGAGCCTCATTGTTGAGACAATCAAGAGGACAGCAGCAGACCAGAAGAGAAGCTGTGGGTATGCCCCACAGATCCAGGAGCTGATCAACTCCAAGATGGGCACAGGCAAATACTTGTTGGATAAGGAACACTTTGCTATCTACCCAGATTTTGAGGAAAATCAAGTAGTCATGAATGATAATGAACCATCTTCAGTGCAAGCTCAAGAGAAGAAGGAGAAGGCAAAGAAGGAGAAGGCTGCCAAGATGCCAACTTTAGAGGAGGCATCTGTGTACTTTTTGAAGAGCAAGCAGGACCAGCTTGGTTACTTAATAGCATCAACTCTGAGGATTGAGAAAGGGTTGGCCACCCTAACTCAAAACCAGGAGAGCCTGGAAAGAATCATGGAACAAAAATTCTATGACCTAGATGTGAAAGTAACTAAGATCCAGTCAGTTGTGGAGCAGCTTCAGGATGACATGCAGGAGAGGAAGGGCAGGACAACCACTGATGCATTTGCCAGAGTACCTCGAGCTCAGAGATCAGTTGCAGAGCCTATGACAGACACCAGAGCCACTTCATCTGCACCAGCTACAGCTCCAGTGCAATCAGCTCCAACACCAACTCTTCCAGCTCCATCCACATCGACAGAAGTCTTCATCCAAGGAGCCATCTCTACACCACCACCTGAAGACCAAGCCTGAGAGACGAAATAGTACTATGCATTTTCTATGAACTTTTTGGGAACTTATTGCCAAAGGGGGAGAAAATGTATAGATCATAGGCTTCGAGAGAGAGAGAGTTTGCTTTTGTTCTCTCTTGTCTTTGTGGTTGAACTTTATTTGCTTTTGCTTGCTTGAGATACTACGTTATTGCCTGTGAGACATTGATGATCATGTGTTTGATCATAAGCTACATTTATGCTTGTTAGATGCATTATCCCATTTATCTTTATATGTTCATTCACTTTGCTTGGTGATGAGTGAATGTATTCAATCTTTATTATTTTGAGCGCTCCACCAAGATGTATGTGACATGGAAGAGTAACCCATGAGCTAAACTCCTTGTGCATTTGCATCCCAAAGCAAATCTTAAACTATGCACAAATTTAGGGGGAGCTCTTGCTTATCACATACTTCTCAAAGCGACGATGTTTTTCAATCTTATTATCATTTGTTGAAGCTTTGATCTATATGTTGTCATCAATTACCAAAAAGGGGGAGATTGAAAGTGCAACTATCCCTAGGTGGTTTTGGTAATTCCTAACAACATATAGCTCATTGAGCTAATACTATTGCAAGACAAATATTTCAGGAAAAGCTCAATGATTGGCATGGCATGGATGAGGAAAATGGATCCCTCAAAATACTAAGGATAAAAGGATTGGTTCAAGCTCAAAAGCTCAAGACTCTACATTTTACATTTTAGTGATCCAAGATCACATTGAGTCTATAGGAAAGGCCAATACTATCAAGGAGGGATGAGGTGTTGCTTAATGAGTTTCTTGCTCCATAGTGCTTAGTGATATGCTCCAAAATCCTCAACTACTTTCTCATATCCACATATGACCCAAACCAAAAGTCAAACTTGGCCCCACCGATTCTTTCTATCCGGCGCCACCGAGTTTAGATGTCATAGCCACTGCCACAAACCCTAGGCAAATCGGTCTCACCGATAGGAATCTCGGCCTCACCGAGATGGGATTGTAATCTCTCCGTTTCCCTTCGTAACGTTTCAGTCTAACCGAAGTGAGCGATTGGTCCCACCGAGATTGCAATGTAAACTCTCTGTTTCCTTTTTGTAACATTTCAGTCTCACAGAAATGAGCGAGTCGGTCCCACCGAGTTTACCTGACCAACTCTCTTGTTAGCTTGTTACCAAAATTGGTCCCACCGAGTTTGTTTAATCGGTCTCACCGAGATTATGTTATGCCCTAACCCTAACCATATCGGTCCTACCGAGTTGCATGTTGGTCCCACCGAAAACCCTAACGGTCACTAGGTTTACTAAATCGGTCTGACCGAGTTTGTTGATTCGGTCCCACTGAGATTGGTAAATTGTGTGTAATTGTTAGATTTTGTGTGGAGGCTATATATACCCCTCCACCTCCTCTTCATTCATGGAGAGAGCCATCAGAACAAACCTACACTTCCAACTTACCATTTCTGAGAGAGAACCACCTACTCATGTGTTGAGGCCAAGATATTCCATTCCTACCATATGAATCTTGATCTCTAGCCTTCCCCAAGTTGCTTTCCACCCAAATCTTCTTTCCACCAGATCCAAATCCTGTGAGAGAAAGTTGAGTGTTGGGGAGACTATCATTTGAAGCACAAGAGCAAGGAGTTCATCATCAACACACCCTTTGTTACTTCTTGGAGAGTGGTGTCTCCTAGATTGGCTAGGTGTCACTTGGGAGCCTCCGACAAGATTGTGGAGTTGAACCAAGGAGTTTGTAAGGGCCAGGAGATCGCCGACTTCGTGAAGATCTACCGCTAGTGATGCAAGTCCTTTGTGGGCGACAGTGATAATCCCCAAGTGCAAGGAATCCTCGTAGCACTTTCCAAAGGTGGAAGTGGTAAGTATGGAGTGTCGAACCCACAAGGAGCTAAAGGTAAGATCAATATTCTCTCAAGCCCTATCTGCCACTGATACGACTCGACGTGCACCGGACGTTTGCTTCCAACTAGCAACAAGAAATAAAACTTCGTTGTGGGCATGCAGAGGATAACTTTGTATGATATCGGAGAGCTAAAATATAAAAGTAGGTGCTGTTATCATAAAGTTAGGATATATTACTAAATAATATAAATAGCGAGTGTGGAATAATGGTGGATCGGTGTGAGGAATTATCCTAGGAAATTGTTAACAAGACCGGTAATCACTCTTGCAGTTTCATATGAGGGAGAGGCATAAGCTAACATACTTTCTCTACTTGGATCATATGCACTTATGATTGGAACTCTAGCAAGCCTCCGCAACTACTAAAGATCATTAAGGTAAAACCCAACCATATCATTAAAGCATCAAGTCCTCTTTATTCCCATACGCAACAATCCCTCTTACTCGGGTTTGTGTTTCAGTCACTCACCAACCCACTATAAGAGAATCATGAACGTATTGCAACACCCTACAGCGGGAATCCCTCACGCTTGCGCGACACGAAGGGCACCATAGGATAGCACCAAAGTAAAACATACAACTCATACCAATCTAGATCGTCAATCAACCCAAAGACAAAAGATATCTACTCGAAACATCATAGGATGGCAACACATCATTGGATCATAATATGTGGCATAAAGCACCATGTTCAAGTAGGGATTACAGCGGTGTGCGGGAGAGTGGACCGCGTAAAAGAGACGAGGATGGTGATGATGATGGTGATGTTGATGAAGACGATCACCGTGGCGATGATTCCCCTCCCGATGGCACTCCGGCACCACCGGAAGAGAGGAGGAGAGGTTCTCCCCCTTGTGCTTCCTCCTCCATGGCCTCCACCTTCTGGTCCTTGGCCTTCATGGTGATGAAGACCCCTCCAGGATACTCCTCCATGGCCACCGGTGATGATGGCCCCCTCCAGCAGGGTGCCGGAGAGGGCCCCGATTGGTTTTTCGTGGCTACAGAGGCTTGCGGCGGCGGAACTTCTGATCTAATCTCCGTTCTGGAAGTTTTAGGGTACGTAGGTATATATGGGTGAAGGGGGTACGTCGGAGGAGCTACGGGGGCCCCACGAGGTAGGGGGCATGCCCGGGGGGTGGGCGCGCCCCCACCCTCGTGGGCAGCCCGTATCTCCCCTGACATGCACCCCAAGTTCCCTGGGTTGCTTTCCTTCCAAAAATAACTTCTCTAGTTGATTTCGTTCCGTTTTGACTCCGTCTGATATTCCTTTTCCTCGAAACACTAAAATAGGCATAAAACAGCAAATCTCGGCTGGGCCTCCGGTTAATAAGTTAGTCCCAAAAATAATATAAAAGTGGATAATAAAGCCCAATATTGCCCGAAACAGTAGATAATATAGCATGGAGCAATCAAAAATTATAGATACGTTGGAGACGTATCAGGCATCCCCAAGCTCAATTCCTGCTCGTCCTCGAGTAGGTAAATGATAAAAAGATAATTTTTGATGCGGAGTGCTAGTAAGTGCTTAAGTTTGATCAATGATAATTCCAATCACTTTTTCTAGCATCAATATGTGTCATAATAGCAGCTTATCTCATAAAACTTTTCATGATCAAGTAACAATCTATTCACAATGTCAAGCATGGTTCAGAAACTTCATTGAGAACTAACAAACTATAATCTCATTCATTGAAGCAATTGCAATTTATCATAACATCAGAAAGAGTCAAGAATAGAGCTTTTCGGCAAGTCCACATACTCAACTATCATATAGTCTTCTACAATTGCTAACACTCACGCAATACTTGTGGTTATGGAGTTTCAGCTGGACACTGAGAAAGATAGGGGCTTATTGTGTTGCCTCCCAACGTATTCACCTTTAGGTGATGTCAACAATAATATCCCATGCTAACTTACATCCAATTGGATATATATATCATGATCTTTCAAACACAAGGAGCTTGCCAAAGGATAAAATGAAAAAGGGAATGGTGAGGATCACCTTGACTCAGGCATAAAGTAAAAACATAAAGTAAAAGATAGGCCCTTCGCAGAGGGAAGCAGAGGTTGTCATGCGCGTTTAGGGTTGATGCACAAAATCTTAATGCAAAAGAACGTCACTTTATATTGCCCCTTGTATGTGGACCTTTATTATGCAGTCTGTCGCTTTTATTACTTCCACAACAAGTTCGTACAAAGTTTATTTTCTCTGCAAAAATAAGTCATGCATATTTAGAGAGCAATTTTTATTGCTTGCACCGATGACAACTTACTTGAAGGATCTTACTCAATCCATAGGTAGGTATGGTGGACTCTCATGGCAAAACTGGGTTTACGGGTATTTGGAAGCACAAGTAGTATCTCTACTTGGTGCAAGGGATTTGGCTAGCATGAGGGGGAAAGGCAAGCTCAACATGTTTGGAAGTTCAATGACAATATACTTTAACTGAGATGTCGGAAAACATAAACCATTACGTTGTCTTCCTTGTCCAATGTCAACTCTTTTAGCATGTCATACTTAATGAGTGCTTCACAATCATAAAAGATGTCCAAGATAATATATTTGTATGTGAACCTCTCTTTCCTTATTACTTCCTATTAATTGCAACGATGACCAAAACTACGTTTGCCAACTCTCAATAACTTTTATGCCTCATACTTTCTATGTGTGAAGTCATCACTAACCATGCTATAAGCATATGAAACATATAAAAATTCAGATTTATGACATCCAATTCATTCCCTCATTTACTCATAAGATATAGATGAAGCACAAGGGTAAATGACAAACTAATCCAAAAGATATGAGTGAAGGACACTGAGTAGGCAAATAATTAACTAGCCATGGGAGGGTTCCTTTTCTATTCAAAATTTCAGATCCAAAGATTTTATTCAAACAGCAAGTAAAACAAAATAAAATGACATTGCAAGGATAGCACAACTCATGTGAAGAAGCAAAAACTTAGGCTCAACCGATACTAACCGATAGTTGTTGAAGAAGAAAGGTGGGATGCCTAAGGGGGAAGCCCCAAGCTTAGAAGCTTGAGTCTTCTTGGAATATTATCTTTGTTGGGGAACGTAGCAGAAATTCAAAATTTTATATGCATCACCAAGATCAATCTATGGAGTAATCTAGCAACGAGGGAAGGGGGAGTGCATCTACATACCCTTGTAGATTGCTAAGCGGAAGCGTTCAAGTGAACGGGGTTGATGGAGTCGTACTCGTCGTGATCCAAATCGCCGAAGATCCTAGTGCCGAACGGACGGCACCTCCGTGTTCAACACACATGCAGCCCGGTGACGTCTACCATGCCTTGATCTAGCAAGGAGAGAGGGAGAGATTGGGGAAGACTCCGTCCAGCAGCAACACGACGGCGTGGTGGTGGTGTAGGAGCGTGGCAATCCTGCAGGGCTTCGCCAAGCACCGCAGGAGAGGAGGAGTACTTGGGAGAGGGGGAGGGCTGCGCCAGAACTTGGGGTGCGGCTGCCCTCCCACCCCTCCACTATTTATAGGTGGGAGAGAGGGGGCCGGCCCCCCTAGATCTCATCTAGGGTTGGGGGTGGCGGCCAAAGGGGGGAGGAGTGCCTCCCAAGTCAAGTGGAGGCCCTCCCCCTTAGGGTTTCCCCTCTCCCATGCGCATGGGCCTTGGGGGGGCTGGTGCCCCTGGCCCATTAAGGCTAGGGCACCCCCTTACAGCCCATGCTGCTGTATTGGACATGGTGGAACATTTTCCGGACCTCCGGACCCCTCCGGAATCCTCCGGAACCTTCTAGAAGCTTCCTGGTACAATACCGGAAAAAACCGAACTTTTCCAGGAACCCGAACAACAACTTTCCATATATAAATCTTTACCTCCGGACCATTCCGGAACTCCTCGTGACGTCCGGGATCTCATCCGGGACTCCGAACAACATTCGGTAACCACATACAAACTTCCTTTATAACCCTAGCGTCATCGAACCTTAAGTGTGTAGACCCTACGGGTTCGGGAGACACGTAGACATGACCGAGACTACTCTCCGGCCAATAACCAAAAGCGGGATCTGGATACCCATGTTGGCTCCCACATGTTCCAGGATGATCTCATCGGATGAACCACGATGTCGAGGATTCAATCAATCCCGTATTCAATTCCCTTTGTCTAGCGGTATAGTACTTGCCCGAGATTCGATCGTTGGTATCCCGATACCTTGTTCAATATCGTTACCAGCAAGTCTCTTTACTCGTTTCGTAACACATCATCCCGTGATCAACCCCTTGGTCACATTGTGCACATTATGATGATGTCCTACCGAGTGGGCCCAGAGATACCTCTCCGTCACACGGAGTGACAAATCCCAGCCTCAATTCGTGCCAACCCAGCAGACACTTTCGGAGATACCCGTAGTGCACCTTTATAGCCACCCAGTTACGTTGTGACATTTGGTACACCCAAAGCATTCCTACGGTATCCAGGAGTTGCACAATCTCATGGTCTAAGGAAATGATACTTGACATTAGAAAAGCTTTAGCATACGAACTACACGATCTTTGTGCTAGGCTTAGGATTGGGTCCTGTCCATCACATCATTCTCCTAATGATGTGATCCCGTTATCAACGACATCCAATGTCCATGGTCAGGAAACCGTAACCATCTATTGATCAACGAGCTAGTCAACTAGAGGCTTACTAGGGACATGGTGTTGTCTATGTATCCAAACATGTATCTGAGTTTCCTATCAATACAATTATAGCATGTAAAATAAACGATTATCATGAACAAGGAAATATAATAATAACTAATTTGTTATTGCCTCTAGGGCATATTTCCAACAGTCTCCCACTTGCACTAGAGTCAATAATCTAGTTCACATCGCCATGTGATTAACACTCACAGGTCACATCGCCATGTGACCAACATCCAAAGAGTTTTCTAGTGTCACTAAACTAGTTCACATCATCATGTGATTAAGACTCAATGAGTTCTGGGGCTTGATCATATTTTGCTTGTGAGAGAGGTTTTAGTTAAGGGTCTGCAACATTCAGATCCGTATGTACTTCGCAAATCTCTAGGTGATATTGTAAATGCTGCTTCCACGCTCCACTTGGAGCTATTCCAAATGGTTGATCTACTATACGTATCCGTTTTGCTACTCAGAGTCATTCGGATAGGTGTTAAAGCTTGCATCGATGTAACCCTTTACGCCGAACTCTTTATCACCTCCATAACCGAGAAACATGTCCTTATTACTCCAAGGACAATTTTGACCGCTATCTGGTGATCCACTCCTTGATCACCTTTGTACCCTCTTGCCAGACATGTGGCAAGGCACACATCAGGTGCGGTACACAGCATGGCATACCGTATAGAGCCTATGACAAAAGCATAGGGGATGACCTTCGTCCTTCCTCTTTCTTCTGCCGTGGTCGAGCTTTAAGTCTTAACTTCATACCTTACAACTCAGGCAAGAACTCCTTCTTTGACTGATCCATCTTGAACACCTTCAAGATCATGTCAAGGTACGTGCTCATTTGAAAGTACCATTAAGCGTTTTTGATCTATCCTCATAGATCTTGATGCTCAATGTTCAAGCAGCTTAATCCAGGTTTTCTATTGAAAAACACTTTTCAAATAACCTATATGCTTTCCATAAATTCTACATCATTTCTGATCCACAATATGTCAACAACATATACTCATCAGAAATTCTATAGTGCTCCCACTCACTTCTTTGGAGATACAAGTTTCTCATAAACTTTGTATAAACCCAAAATCTTTGATCATCTCATCAAAGCGCATATTCTAACTCCGAGATGCTTGCTCTAGTCCATGGAAGGATCGCTGGAGCTAGCATACCTTTTAGCATCCTTAGGATCAACAAAACCTTTCTGATTGTATCACATACAACCTTTCCTTAGGAAAACTGGTAAGGAAACTTGTTTTAACATCCATCTGCCAGATTTCATAAATGCAGCTAATGCTAACATGATTCCGACGGACTTAAGCATCGCTATGAATGAGAAAATCTCATCGTAGTCAACTCCTTGAACTTGTGAAAAACTCTTCGCCACAAGTCGAGCTTCATAGATGGTGACATTTCCGTCCACGTCCGTCTTCTTCTTAAAGATCCATTTATCTCAATGGCTTGTTGATCATCGGACAAGTCCACCAAAGTCTATACTTTGTTCTGATACATGGATCCTATCTCGGATTTCATGGCTCCTAACCATTTGTCGGAATATGGGCCCACCATCGCTTCTCCATAGCTCGCAGGTTCATTGTTGTCTAGCAAAATGACCTTCAAGACAGGATTACTATACCACTCTGAAGTAGTACGCATCCTTGTCACCCTACGAGGTACGGTAGTGACGTGATCCGAAACTTCATGATCACTATCATAAGCTTCTACCTCAATTGGTGTGGGCGCCACAGGAATAACTTCCTATGCCCTGCTACACACTAGTTGAAGTGACGGTTCAATAACCTCATCAAGTCTCCACCATGCTCCCACTCAACTTTCCGAGACAAACTTTTCCTCGAGAAAGGACCCGATTCAAGAAACAATCCCTATTGCTTTCGGATCTGAATTAGGAGGTATACCCAACTGTTTTTGGTGTCTTATGAAAATGCATTTTATCCGCTTTGGGTTTGAGCTTATCAACCTGAAACTTTTTCACATAAGCGTCGCAGCCCCAAACTTTCAAGAAACGACAACTTAGGTTTCTCCAAACCATAGTTCAAATGGTGTCGTCTCAACGAAATTACGTGGTGCCCTATTAAAGTGAGTGCGGTTGTCTCTAATGCCTAACCCATGAACGATAGTGGTAATTCGATAAGAGACATCATGGTACGCACCATATCCAATAGGGTGCAACTATGATGTTCGGACACACCATCACACTATGGTGTTCCAGGCGGTATTAATTGTGAAACAATTTCCACAATGTCTTAATTGTGTGCCAAAGCTCGTAACTTAGATACTCATCTCTATGATCATATCATAGACATTTTATCCTCTTGTCATGATGATCTTCAACTTCACTCTGAAATTACTTGAACCATTCACTAATTCAGACTTGTGTTTCATCAAGTAAATATACTCAGTATCTACTCAAATCATCCATGAAGTAAGAACATAATGATATCCACTGCGTGCCTCAGCACTCATTGGACTGCACACATCAAAATGTATTACTTCCAACAAGTTGCTTTCTTGTTCCATTTTACTGAAAAACGAGGCTTTCAGTCATCTTGCCCATGTGGTATGATTTGCATGTCTCAAGTGATTCAAAATCAAGTGAGTCGAAACGGTCCATTTGCATGGAGTTTCTTCATGCATATACACCAATAGACATGGTTCGCATCTCTCAAACTTTTCCAAAAACGAGTGAGTCCAAAGATCCATCAACATGGAGCTTCTTCATGCGTTTTATACCAATATGACTTACATGGCAGTGCCACAAGTAGGTGGTACTATCATTACTATCTTATATCTTTTGGCATGAACATGTGTACCACTACGATCGAGATTCAATAAACCATTCATTTTAGGTGTAAGACCATTAAAGGTATTATTCAAATAAATAGAGTAACCATTATTCTCCTTAAATGAATAGCCGTATTGCGATAGACATAATCCAATCATGTCTACGCTCAACGCAAACACCAAATAACAATTATTTAGGTTTAACACCAATCTCGATGGTAGAGGGAGCGTGCGATGCTTGATCACATCAAGCTTGGAAAAACTTCCAACACATATCGCCAGCTCACTTTAGCTAGTCTCCGTTTACTCTGCAGCCTTTTACTTCGAGTTACTAACACTTAGCAACCGAACCGGTATCTAATACCCTGGTGCTACTAGGAGTACTAGTAAAGTACACACTAACATAATGTATATCTAATATACTTCTATCGACCTTGCCAGCCTTCTCATCTACCAAGTATCTAGGGCAATTCTGCTCTAGTGGTTGTTCCCCTTATTACAGAAGCACTTAGTCTCGGGTTTGGGTTCAACCTTGGGTTTCTTCACTAGAGCAGCAGCTGATTTGCCGTTTCATGAAGTATCCCTTCTTGCCCTTGCCCTTCTTGAAACTAGTGGTTTCACCAACCATCAACAATTGATGCTTCTTCTTGATTTCTACTTTCTCGGTGTCATACATCGCGAATATCCAAGGATCATCATATATATCCCTGATATGTTATAGTTCGTCACGAAGCTCTAGCAGCTTGGTGGCAATGACTTTGGAGAAACATCACTATCTCATCTGGAAGATCAACTACCACTTGATTCAAGTGATTGTTGTACTCAGACAATCTGAGCACAAGCTCAACGATTGAGCTTTTCTCCCTTAGTTTGCATGCTAAGAAAATCATCGGAGGTCTTATACCTCTTGACGTGGGCACGAGCCTAAAATCCCAATTTCATCCCTCGAAACATCTCATATGTTCCGCGACGTTTCAAAATCGTCTTTGGTGCCTCAACTCTAAACCGTTTAACTGAACTATCACGTAGTTATCAAAACGTGTATGTCAGATGTACACAACATCCACAGACGACGTTCGAGGTTCAGCACACTGAGCAGTGCATTAAGGACATAAGCCTTCTATGAAGTAGCGAGGACAATCCTCAGTTTACGGACCTAGTCCGCATAATCGCTACTATCAAGTTTCAAATAAATTTTTCTCTAGGAACATATCTGAAACAGTAGAACTAAAGCGTGAGCATTACGACATAATTTGCAAAGACATTTTGACTATGTTCAGGATAATTGAGTTCATCTTATGAACTCCCACTCAGATAGACATCCCTCTAGTCATCTAAGTGATTACATGATCCGGGTCAACTAGGCCGTATCTGATCATCACGTGAGACGGGCTAGTCATCATCGGTGAACATCTTCATGTTGATCGTATCTACCATACGACTCATGCTCGACCTTTCGGTCTCTTGTGTTCCGAGGCCATGTCTGTACATGCTAGGCTCGTCAAGTCAACCCAAGTGTATTGCGTGTGTAAATCTGGCTTACACCCGTTGTATTCGAACGTTAGAATCTATCACACCCGATCATCACGTGGTGCTTCGAAACAACGAACCTTCGCAACGGTGCATAGTTAGGGGGAACACTTTTCTTGAAATTATTTTGAGGGATCATCTTATTTAAGCTACCGTCGTTCTAAGCAAATAAGATGTAAAACATGATAAACATCACATGCAATCCGATAGTGACATGATATGGCCAATATCATATTGCTCCTTTGATCTCCATCTTCGGGGCGCCATGATCATCTTCGTCACCGACATGACACCATGATCTCCATCATCATGATCTCCATCATCGTGTCTTCATGAAGTTGTCACGCCAACGACTACTTCTACTTCTATGGCTAACGCATTTAGCAATAAAGTAAAGTAATTTACATGGCGTTCTTCAGTGACACGCAGGTCATACAAAAAATAAAGACAACTCCTATGGCTCCTGCCAGTTGTCATACTCATCGACATGCAAGTCGTGATTCCTATTACAAGAACATGATCATCTCATACATCACATATATCATTCATCACATCCTTTGGCCATATCACATCACAAAACACTTGCTGCAAAAACAAGTTAGACGTCCTCTAATTGTTGTTCCAAGTTTTTATGTGGTTTCTATAGGTGTTCTAGCAAGAACGTTTCTTACCTACGTAAAACCCCAACGTGATATGCCAATTTCTATTTACCCTTCATAAGGACCCTTTTCATCGAATCCGCTCCAACTAAAGTGGGAGAGATAGACACCCGCTAGCCACCTTATGCAACTAGTGCATGTCAATCGGTGGAACCTGTCTCACGTAAGCGTACGTGTAAGGTCGGTCCGGGACGCTTCATCCCACGATGCCCCCGAAGCAAGATAAGACTAGTAGTGGCAAGAAAATTAACAACATCTACGCCCACAACTGCTTTGTGTTCTACTCGTGCATAGTAACTACGCATAGACCTAGCTCATGATGCCACTGTTGGGGAACGTAGCAGAAATTTAAATTTTTCTACGCATCACCAAGATCAATCTATGGAGTAATCTAGCAACGAGGGAAGGGGGAGTGCATCTACATACCCTTAGGGTTTCCCCTCTCCCATGCGCATGGGCCTTGGGGGGGGCTGGTGCCCCTGGCCCATTAAGGCTAGGGCGCCCCCTTACAGCCCATGCTGCTGTATTGGACGTGGTGGAACATTTTCCAGACCTCCGGACCCCTCCGGAATCCTCCGGAACCTTCTAGAAGCTTCCTGGTACAATACCGGAAAAAACCGAACTTTTCCAGGAACCCGAACAACAACTTTCCATATATAAATCTTTACCTCCGGACCATTCCGGAACTCCTCGTGATGTCCGGGATCTCATCCGGGACTCCGAACAACATTCGGTAACCACATACAAACTTCCTTTATAACCCTAGCGTCATCGAACCTTAAGTGTGTAGACCCTACGGGTTCGGGAGACACGTAGACATGACCGAGACTACTCTCCGGCCAATAACCAAAAGCGGGATCTGGATACCCATGTTGGCTCCCACATGTTCCAGGATGATCTCATCGGATGAACCACGATGTCGAGGATTCAATCAATCCCGTATTCAATTCCCTTTGTCTAGCGGTATAGTACTTGCCCGAGATTCGATCGTTGGTATCCCGATACCTTGTTCAATATCGTTACCAGCAAGTCTCTTTACTCGTTTCGTAACACATCATCCCATGATCAACCCCTTGGTCACATTGTGCACATTATGATGATGTCCTACCGAGTGGGCCCAGAGATACCTCTCCGTCACACGGAGTGACAAATCCCAGCCTCGATTCATGCCAACCCAACAGACACTTTCGGAGATACCCGTAGTGCACCTTTATAGCCACCCAGTTACGTTGTGACATTTGGTACACCCAAAGCATTCCTACGGTATCCAGGAGTTGCACAATCTCATGGTCTAAGGAAATGATACTT
This sequence comes from Triticum dicoccoides, assembly GCF_002162155.2. Taxonomy (NCBI): domain Eukaryota; kingdom Viridiplantae; phylum Streptophyta; class Magnoliopsida; order Poales; family Poaceae; genus Triticum; species Triticum dicoccoides. Next base: position 590,504,225 of record NC_041385.1, on the reverse strand, counting down.
GACATTAGAAAAGCTTTAGCATACGAACTACACGATCTTTGTGCTAGGCTTAGGATTGGGTCCTGTCCATCACATCATTCTCCTAATGATGTGATCCCGTTATCAACGACATCCAATGTCCATGGTCAGGAAACCGTAACCATCTATTGATCAACGAGCTAGTCAACTAGAGGCTTACTAGGGACATGATGTTGTCTATGTATCCACACATGTATCTGAGTTTCCTATCAATACAATTATAGCATGGATAATAAACGATTATCATGAACAAGGAAATATAATAATAACTAATTTGTTATTGCCTCTAGGGCATATTTCCAACAATCTTGGGGTGCCTTGGGCATCCACAAGCTTGAACTTTTGTGTCCCCTTAATTCATCTCATATCACAGTTTCCCTTTTTATCAAAAGCTTCATCCACAACAAACTCAACAAGAACTCGTGAGATGGGTTAGTATAAACCAATGCAAAACCTTATCATTTTCTAATGTAACAAATCACTAGAATTATTATTCAACATTGCATACTACTATTTTCAAATAGAATCATTAAACAAGCAAACATATGCAAACAATGCAAACATAACAGCAATCTGTCAAAACAGTACAGCTTGTAAAGAATGCAAGAGTATCAATACTTCCCTAACTCCAAAAATTATTAGAGAAAATTCCCACTGTAATAAATTTATCAGAGCTCATCATGCAAAAAGTTTCAACATTATATCATGCTCTGACTTTTCTAGGAAATTTTTGCAACTGCGGTAAACTTTCTGTTTTCAAACAGCAACATGTATACTAGCAAAATAAGCATGGCAAAGGCTATCATTGACTTCTTTATTGAAACTAAAAATGCAAAACATTATTCTAACTAACAGCAAGCAAATACTAACAAAATAAAATGATGCTCCAAGCAAAACACATATCATGTGACAAATAAAAATATAGCTCCGAGTAAGGTGTACCGATAGTTTTGAAGACGAAAGAGGGGATGCCTTCCGGGGCATCCCCAAGCTTAGGCGCTTGAGTCTTCCTTGAATATTACCTTGGGGTGCCTCGGGCATCCCCAAGCTTAGGGTCCTTCCATTCTTTATTCTCCTCATATCGATATCTCACCCAAAACTTGAAAACTTCAATCACACAAAACTCATCCAAACTTCGTGAGATAGGTTAGTATGATAAAGAGTAAACCATGCACTTGGGTACTGTCAAATACAAGGTTCATAATTGTAATCACACAATGCCTACTGTACCATATCATTTCTACAATTTATATTGAGAAATATAAGTCATAGAAACTAGAAAATAAGCAAACTATGCAATGAAAACAGAATCTGTCAGAAACAGAACAGTCTGTAATGATCTGAACAATAACCATACTTATGCTACTCCAAAAATTATGAAATAAATTGGGGGACGTGAGGAATTTGTATATTAATCTTCTGAAAAAATAATCAACTCAAAATTACTCTTCTGTCAAAAATGACATCTATTCTCGTGAGCGCAAAGTTTCTGTTTTTTACAGCAAGATCACTTTAACCTTCACCCAAATCTTCCCAAAGGTCTTACTTGGCACTTTATTGAAACAAAATATATAAAACATGATTACTACAGTAGCTTAATCATGTAAACACACAAAAACAGTAAGGGTAAATATTGGGTTGTCTCCCAACAAGCGCTTTTCTTTAATGCCTTTTAGCTAGGCATGATGATTTCAATGATGCTCACTTTAAAGATAGGGATTGAAACACAAAGAGAGCATCTTGAAGAATATGACTAGCATATTTAAATCTAACACACTTCCTATGCCTAGGGATTTTGTGAGCACACAACTTATAAGAACAACAATCAACTAGCATAGGAAGGCAAAACAAGTATAACTTCAAAACTTTAAGCACATAGAGAGGAAACTTGATATTATTGCAACTCCTACAAACATGTATTCCTCTCTCATAATAATTTTCAGAGGCATCATGGATAACAACTTTGTTCTCATACTCAATTGGAACCTCTTCCGAAATAGTGGAATCATTACTAACTAAAGTTGACACTCTTCCAAATCCACTTTCATAAATATCACACTAAGATTCAACATCTTCCAAAATAGTGGGATCACTAATTCCTAAAGTTGACACTCTTACAAACCCACTTTAAATGATAGTATTATTTGTACTCCAAAAGATATAAGTGAAGTTCATGGAGCATTCTACGACTAACCAATATCCAAGCTCAAAATGTATAAGTGAAGCACATGAAGCATTCTATAAAACCATACTCAAAAGATTTAAGTGAAGCACAAAGAGCAATTCTATAAGATCATACTTAAAAGATTTAAGTGAAGCACATGAAGTATTATATAAATCAATGAAGGTCTATCTCATGCTAGCATGGTTCTTGCAGAAAAGGAAAAACACAAAGGACACAAATCATGTGAACAAAACAAAAACCGAGGTATACCGATATTTGTTGAAGAAGAAAGATGGGATGCCAACCGGGGCATCCCCAAGCTTAAATGCTTGAGTATACTTTGAAATATTTACTTGGGGTGCCTTGGGCATCCCCAAGCTTGAACTCTTGCCTCTCTTTATTCTTCTCATATTGATAGCTCCTCGACCTTCGGACACTTCATCCACACAAAACTTTAACAAAAACTTGTGAGATCCGTTAGTGTAATAAAGCAAATCACTACCTTTAGGTACTGTAATGAACTCATTCTTTATTTGTATTGATGTTAAATCTACTGTATTCCAACTTCTATATGGTTCATACCTTCCGATACTAGTCATAGATTCATCGAAATAAGCAAACAACACACGCAAAACAGAATCTGTTAAAAACAGAACAGTCTGTAGTAATCTGGAAGTTTGCCAAATTTCTGTAACTCCTAAAATTATAAACTAAATTTTACAATTTGAAAAATTTGTACAGAAGTAATGTGAAAAAAGTTTCAGACCCATTTGACTTTCCAGTTAAAAATATGAATTCATGCACTACAGCCAAAGTTTCTGTTTTTATTCTGCACAAAGCAAACAAGCAATCTAATCATCCTAAAACCAAGCTTGGCACATTATTTTTATAATAAAATGAATATATACAAGGGGATAATTATTTACAGAGAAACTTCCATGAAAAATTATACATTGTTTTCGTGAGCATGAGCACAAGTGCTCAAGGTCGACCCCCACTTCTTCAATGCAAAACCTTCCAATCACTTCTCTTTTTGAAAAACTTTTTAGGCATGAAAGGCAGGTAATAAATTTTTTGAATTTTAATTTTTTAAATTTTTTTGTATGTTTCACCCACAACTAAACAGAAACAAAAAGGAAAAACAAAATCTACTTAGTGAAGGAAGCAAACAAGCACACACGAAAATGTCAACCCCACGCTATTGCTCCCCGGCAACGGCGCCAGAAAAGAGCTTGATAATCCCCAAGTGCAAGGAATCATCGTAGCACTTTCCAAAGGTGGAAGTGATAAGTATGGAGTGTCGAACCCACAAGGAGCTAAAGGTAAGATCAATATTCTCTCAAGCCCTATCTGCCACCGATACGACTCTACGTGCACCGGACGTTTGCTTCCAACTAGCAACAAGAAATAAAACTTCGTTGTGGGCATGAAGAGGATAACTTTGTATGATATCGGAGAGCTAAAATATAAAAGTAGGTGCTGTTATCATAAAGTTAGAATATATTACTAAATAATATAAATAGCGAGTGTGGAATAATGGTGGATCGGTGTGCGGAATTGTCCTAGGCAATTGTTAACAAGACCGGTAATCACTATTGAAGTTTCATATGAGGGAGAGGCATAAGCTAACATACTTTCTCTACTTGGATCATATGCACTTATGATTGGAACTCTAGCAAGCATCCGCGACTACTAAAGATCATTAAGGTAAAACCCAACCATAGCATTAAAGCATCAAGTCCTCTTTATTCCCATACGTAACAATCCCTCTTACTCGGGTTTGTGTTTCAGTCACTCACCAACCCACTATAAGTGAATCATGAACGTATTGCAACACCCTACAGCGGGAATCCCTCACGCTTGCGCGACACGGAGGGCACCATAGGACAGCACCAAAGTAAAACATACAACTCATACCAATCTAGATCGTCAATCAACCCAAACACAAAAGATATCTACTCAAAACATCATAGCATGGCAACACATCATTGGATCATAATATGTGGCATAAAGCACCATGTTCAAGTAGGGATTACAGCGGGGTGCGGGAGAGTGGACCGCGTAAAAGAGACGAGGATGGTGATGATGATGGTGATGTTGATGAAGACGATCACCGTGGCGATGATTCCCCTCCCGATGGCACTCTGGCGCCACCGGAAGAGAGGAGGAGAGGTTCTCCCCCTTGTGCTTCCTCCTCCATGGCCTCCACCTTCTGGTCCTTGGCCTTCATGGTGATGAAGACCCCTCCGGGACACTCCTCCATGGCCACTGGTGATGATGGCCCCCTCCAGCAAGGTGCCGGAGAGGGCCCCGATTGGTTTTTCGTGGCTACAGAGGCTTGCGGCGGCGGAACTTCTGATCTAATCTCCGTTCTGAAAGTTTTAGGGTATGTAGGTATATATGGGTGAAGAGGGTACGTCGGAGGAGCTACGGGGGCCCCACGAGGTAGGGGGTGCACCAGGGGGGCCCACCCTAGTGGGCAGCACGTATCTCCCCTGACGTGCACTCCAAGTTCCCTGGGTTACTTTCCTTCCAAAAATAACTTCTCCAGTTGATTTCGTTCCGTTTTGACTCCGTCTGATATTCCTTTTCCTCGAAACACTAAAATAGGCATAAAACAGCAAATCTGGGCTGGGCCTCCGGTTAATAAGTTAGTCCCAAAAATAATATAAAAGTGGATAATAAAGCCCAATATTGCCCGAAACAGTAGATAATGTAGCATGGAGCAATCAAAAATTATAGATACGTTGGAGACATATCAGACGACCATGGTGGGATAGACAAGGTTGCTTCTTCGTGGACCCTTCTTGGGTGGAGCCCTCCATGGACTCGTGCAATCATTCCCCTTCGTGGGTTGAAGTCTCTATCAACGTGGATGTACGATAGCACCACCTATCGGAACCACGACAAAAACATCCGTATCTCCAATTGCGTTTGAATTCTCCAAACCCTACCCTTTACATGCTTGCAAGTTGCATGCTTTACTTTCCGCTGCTCATATACTCTTTGCATGCTTGCTTGAATTGTGTGAAGATTGCTTGACTTGTGCTAAGATAGCTAAAATCTGCCAAAGACTAAAATTGGGAAAATGTTAAGTTTTTAATTGGTCAAGTAGTCTAATCACCACCACCCCCCCCCCCTCTAGACATACTTCAAGGTCCTACAAACTCTCCTTTGCGTGGAAGGCAAGCTTGGCAATCCGGATATGTAGATATCCTTCTCTGTAACCGACTCTGTGTAACCCTAGCCCCCTCCAGTGTCTATATAAACCGGAGGGTTTAGTCCGTAGGACAACAACAATCATAATCATAAGCTAGCTTCTAGGGTTTAGCCTCTACGATCTCGTGGTAGATCAACTCTTGTAATACTCATATCATCAAGATCAATCAAGCAGGAAGTAGGGTATTACCTCCATCGAGAGGGCCCGAACCTGGGTAAACATCATCTCCCCCGCCTTAGCCTTAGACGCACAGTTCGGGACCCCCTACCCGAGATCCGCCGGTTTTGACACCGACATTGGTGCTTTCATTGAGAGTTCCACTGTGCCGTCGCGATAAGGCTTGATGGCTCGCCTTGTTGTCAAGGATGACATCACCTCTGGGGGAGCCCTGGATGTAGGCCAGACTCTCCGGCTGGGCGGCTTCGTCATGACCGCCCGTTTGGCCGTCGCGCCAACGATGACTTCTCAGCTCATCAAGAATAGCCCCCACGTCAGCTCGGAATTCATCGAGCGGATGGATCCAATGGGTAATTGGGTGTGTGGTGCAACTTGGGGTTTGGGCACATCAAGCCGCACGCCCATCTCCCTTTCTTCCCCACGCACACTGGCTTTCCTTTGTAGGCACGCCTCCTCCCTCTGGTCATGTCTCCCCTCTCTATCGTCACACCTCACCTCCCATCCCCCCAAAATTTACTCAATCCAGCGATGCGACCACGCCACAGCCAGCGTGCTCCTTTTTGGTCCTCCCCTTCCACCGGATCGGCCGATGAGCGGATTGGCTGGAGGCGGTGACCGCGGAGGCGAGGAGCTCATCCTCGATGCGCGCATCCCCCACACACGCCTTTTCCTCTCCCAAGTGGCGCGCTAGCCATCTCCAATCATTCAACAGCCGGTGCACCGGTGGCCTTAAAGGAGTAGTCCGGTCTGGCGCTCATCTACGCTGTAGCACAGGGTAAAGATGCCCAGCTGCACCATCAGCGTCCTCGCCATTGTGATCTCTGCGTCGAGAAGGCAGCACAAACAGTCGAATAGAGGATTCCAGGTCTCTCTCTCTACCTCTTAAGAGTTCTCTATGGGTTTTGGTATGCACCCCTAAGGTTCCCAGTAGTTGTGCCCCCTTCCCAGCCCAGATGTTGAATATCTAGAGCAGATAAATTCTTGTTTGGTTCTGGCGCATCTGATTTTACCCTTTGCTTTTTCACTTCAGGTGCATTCTAGAGGGAGAGGATGACGCTGTATACAAGACTACCGAAATGTTCCTGTTCTAGCAGGTAATAACCGGACCTTTATGTTTTGAAATTTGGAACACATTCTAAGTTGGGGATGATCTTACTGTTTATTCAAAGTAAATTTACTCTTGCAGGTAGATCCTCTCATGATTCGTTAATAACATGTATTGCAAATTCATCATGTTTGAAAAAAGAGACTTTCTGATGCATCATATGATTTAGTAATCTTCTACACCTCCTATTTGGACTTGTTCAATGTCCACAGCTTTACACATGGATCTCACATACATCTCATTGTAAGGTAATGGCTCAAAGGTTAAATGTCTGCTTGGTATTTTTTTTAGTATGTCTATCTAATGGATGCTTAGAAAATGAGTATTATTTCACCTGCCGATGTGTGATTCAATGTAAGGGTAATGCCACAACCAGGAAATTATGAAGTTAACGTATCGATCAGTTTATTTCAGGAGTGTAGGTCATTTTTCTATATGCTGGATGAATAGCTCCCTTCTTCAGTAAAGGACCCAAGAGAAAGTTCAGTGTTTATACTACTCTGTTTCCAGAGTAGTTATGCTCTTTCTTTGAAATCAAAAGGGTCAATGATACAAAAATAGTGTTGTTTTTTCTCCTTTTGTTAATGATTTGTATTTATGAAATTATCCCTCTGGCAGAATAAGTTGGCATGGAGCAATCCGTTCCATGTGTTAATGCCAATCTTCTGTTTGCCTTCCTTTCTTTTGCTAAAGCTCTATATGAACAGTTCTCTATGAGTAAGTGGTCCATATGGTGATACTTGTTCTATATTTTCAGGTTAGGTATGATGGATAGTGTCAGATTACTGAGCATTTATGTATCCTTAAAGTTATATTACGCTGCATTTATGTATCCTTAAATTATAGGAGTATTATGCTGTTGTGCTATATGAGAAAACTGATGTTCTGAATGTCCTGTTAAGCAGTTAATAAAAAAATTAACAAGTATGGAATCACTTTTCTGCAGTCCTATCTTAACACTTGGAAGATATGTTACCTCTTTTGACTTCTTAAGGCCATCACCTTAAATGATGCTATGATGTTGAATTACTTTCTAGAAGCTGTTTTTGTGGTGCACTACAACATGTGTTCACATTATACAAACAAAGTGACATGCACGCAGAGCACTGCCTCAAGCACCAGAAAGGGCTGTTGCCTACCTGGCACCGCCCAGTACCGGCTCAGGCTCCCAACCACTAGTAAAAGTCTAAAAAGAGAAAACTACACAGCAACATAATTTCTTAAATAACAAAGTAAATGCATATAGTCCCACTCGATTCACATTGGAAATATATATAGCTGCAGTAATTAAATGGGCAGGACAAAAGTATGTACATACCAGGGGACCCCTGTAGCCATAGTCGATCAGCAAATGTTCCAACACTCTGCGAAAAATATCTTGCCGAGACCTGAATGAAAGCCTCTTTTCGGACAGCGTCACCAATGCTGTTTTTTGGCTTGACATGCTGTTTAACCACTGGAAAGCTGTTGATTTGTCCATATCATGAGCACATTGTTGCACTGGTACAGCAACACGGGTTGTTTCCTGGAGTAGAGCCATCTTTAGCTCCTCAAAAGCAGAATCTGGATGTCCATGGACCCTAGAAAGGCAGTATCGGTCGTATAACTGTAGAATGGACGCACGTTCAAGGAATGCCCCAAAGGCAGCAGGCTGGGGGTGTTTCGCGGCCAGTGCCACATCACACATATTGTATAAGTCCAAGATTGGGGTGTTCAAACGTTTTTTGCAAAGCATTGTCACAGCATCTTGCTCATTTGTTGAGGGGGATCTGCGGAGGTAGGCAACCAGGCCGTCGATTGAACGGGATTCAACACGGTGCATGGAGCGGACATCAAGAATATCCGCTGCTCCAACCTCAAAAGCGACATCTTTGGAGAGCGGGAAGACAACATCATACCAGACTGTGTTGATGACAATATTGGACACAGGGTCCAACGGTCCATAGCAGTGACCGGCTGTTACTAGCGAGTGGAGCAGGTGGCCATTGCGTAGAGCATGAACCGGTAGCATCGCAATAGCCTTCAGATAAACACCATGGATCATATCAAGAAGTTGCAACTTGAGAAACGGCAGAAATTCTGGAGTCTCCAAGGTCTCCGAGAAGAACTCTCTCTGGTTGATTAGCCTCCCATGGTGGGTAGGGAACATACTTAACATGTTGGTTGTGTTTTCCGAGAAACCGGCATAAGTCGGACAAGATGAGGTGAAAGTGGTTGTGGCGACACCATATGTTGAGATGTGTGTTGTGGCGAAATCATCTCCAATGCGGACAGTCATGGTGAGGCTGCCGTCGTCATCCCGAAAAAAACCAGGACTAGGAGGAGGGGGGTGTGACGGCGGCGGCGGTGACCATGGATGGCGCAGCAACTCGCTGACCTTGTAGACGCAGTCAGCGGTGAGCTGGCCCCCTCGGTGCAGATCTTCTAGGACAGGCTCGGCCAGAAAACGACTGTAACTCGATGTCATTAGACGCAAGAGTTCGGGCGCAGAAGACTGTGGGTAAACCGCCTCCTCAAATGCTGTCTTGGTCCTAACAGAATCCAGGGCAAGTAGCTCAAGATAGTTAGGACCATCAACATGGAAGTGAACGGCTTCGACGGCAACCCGGAGGTCATAGCTAGCTTTACGGAGTAGAAGGACGGCTAGAGGCACGGTGAGGTGCCGAAAATAGGTAACCAAGAACCAGTTTAGAGCAATCCAGGAGCTGCGAGCACCGTCGGCGAAGGTCGTCTTGTTCCTGGTTTGCTCTACCGGTATGTGGTCCACCGGACGCATCATGTAGGGCTTGGCGTGGGCGAAGGCGTCGATGGTGGTGAGGATGATGTTGGTGACGGGGTCGGCGAAGCCGATGGCGAGACCGAAATCTCTCATGCAGCAGGCCAGGAAGGGGATCTGAGCGATGGGGAGGCGGCCAGCCGCCTCGACGAAGTACCCGGCCAGCTCGTCCAAGTACTCCGGCGCAAAAGGGTCCGCGGGCACGGGAGAGCGAGGCCGCCACTCGCTTTTGTCCAAGGAGGAGGAGGAGGAGGAGGAGGAGGAGGAGTGAGCGTTGCTGTCGGAGCCAGCGGTCAACAAGGGCCGCTCGTGATGGGGAGGGTGGCCGGCGCCGACGGCGGCAGGATACGGCATGATTGTGGCGATTTGGGGATTTTGCGATTCGAGGAAGCTAGGGATTCGGGGGCGCTGTTTTTCTTTTTTTCCTTTTTGATTGTTGAGGGGGGATTCGGGGGCGCTGCTGATATATATAGAGAGAGACAACGCGTCCCTCGCGCGAGGCCAAACCTGGCCAAATGGGCCGGGCCGGCCCGGCACGGCCCGACCTGGGTTAAACGGGCCCGGTACGGCCCGACCTGGCACGGTAAGTACTCGGGCCGTGCCGGGCTGGCACGCGTTCTGGCCTCTCAGGCCCAGGCACGGCCCGAGTAGGCGCACCTGGCCCGATTGGGCACGCTATCGAGATCGATCTCGCGCCCTCGGCTAACCACTTGACCAGCCAAATTGTAGTGATTCTTTAGAGCGTGAACATTTTAAAGAATAGAAACATAGACGCACTATTAATTTCACATTACACTGTAGCATTTAGATTTTTCAATTATTTAAAAGGATGTGCACATATAATAAATGAAGTTCATGCACATGCAAAAAAAGTTCGCGTATTCAAAAAATAGTTCACCAAATCAAAAAAAGTCCATGTATTCCAAAATAAAGTTCACAAATTCAAAAGAGTTCATTGATTTTCAAAAAAAATCCATCGAACAATAAAATTAGTTCATCAAATTGAATAAAAAAAGTTCATCAATTTGAATAAAAATGTTTATCGAATTTGAAAAAAGTTCATCGGATTTGGAAATTTTTTATCTAAATTGAAAAAGGTTCATGTATTCAAAAACAAGTTCACAGATTCAAAAGAGTTCATCATTTTCAAAAATGTTCATCGAACAATGAAAGTAGTTCATCGATTTGAATAAAAAAGTTCATTGAATTTAAAAAAAGTTCATCAATTTTAACAAAGTTCATCGGATTTGAAAAAGTTCATCAATTTTGAAAAAAGTTCATCAACGTTGAAAAAAAGTTCATTGATTTTGAGAAAATTAAAAAAAATGAAAAAGTTCATCAAATTTGAAAAATAAGTTCATCGATTTTGAAAAAGGTTCAAGAGTTTCAGAAAACAGTTCATGGATTTTGAAAACAAGTTCATCTATTTGAAGAAAACAATTACGAATTTGGAAAAAGAAGAAGAAAAGAACAGAGAAAAAAGAAAAAAAAGGAAAAAAGGGATGATATAAATGGATGAAAAACTTGTTTGTTATCACAGTTAGTGAGGTAGTTGGGTTGGTCACCCCATGAACACTGATAACCCGTGGCGCTGGGTTCGAATCCCAGCTCGCGGTGTGTTTTTGCTGTTCTCCATAGCTTGTAGAAGGCGGAAGAAAAATGAAAGATGGGCCGGCCCACAAGATCCTGCTGCAGGCGCCAGTTAGCAAAAACAGTAGAAACCGGCGCCTACAGCGCTAAATAGGAATTGTCGGCGATCGCAGCAGCGTTGTTCATGCACGGGTGAGGGATCTCCTATACGAGACCTCCTATACCCCGCTCGTTGTGGCAAGAAGTCGGCACTTCGCACAGGAGCTGCTTACCTGGGCCGGCCCATCTTGCGGGAGCGCGGCGTTCGTGAGGTAAAAATTGCAAAAAGGATTGCATCGGCTGGGAATCAAACCCGTGTCATCCTACTGATGTATGCGCTGCTAGCTAGTTCTTATGCTAAATTGGCAGCACAAACCTAAAAGAAACTAACAGTAGCGACAAAACTTAAAATATCACTTCACAAAACTAAGTACTTTCCACAAGCTTAAAATACCAGTTCACAAAACCAAGTACTTTTCTGAATATGGAAACATTTTTTCAAAACCTGAAAGAAAATTTATAACTGCACATTTTTCATAAATTAAGTACTTCTAAAAGCACAAACTATTTTTTGAATTTCGAGTATTTATTACAAAATAATATTTTTTTTCAAATTTTGTACAAAATTTCAAAACCGGAACATTTTCTAAAAACACAAACTTTTTTGGGGAACCTCAAAACAGTTGTGAAAAAAGGAACAAAATTCAAAAAAAGAGAACATTTTTCGAAATTGATTTAAAATCCCCAATATTTTTTAAATTTAGAGAACAAAATTTTGAAATCGAGAACATAATTTGAACATGAACATTTTTTAAAGAACGAATATTTTTTGAATCTTGAGAACAAATTTTGTAATGGAGAACAAATTTGAAAGCACGGACAATTTTTTAAAGTACAAACATTTTTTTTCCGAATCTTGAGAACAAATTTTGAAATGGAGCAAATTTGGGAGCGCGAACAATTTCTTAAAGCACAAACATTGTCTGAATATTTTGAACAAATTTTTAGACGAAGAACAAATTTGGAAAATCCTTAACAAATTTGGAAGCGCGAACAGTTTTTGAAAACATGAACAAAAAAATGAAATCTGGTACATTATATGAATTTTGAAAGTTTTGAACTTTTTCGTGTAACGAGAACAATTTTTGAATTCTGAGAACATATTTTTTGAAAACTGAACATTTAAGGTAACACAAACAAAATTTGAATATTTTTATAGAAAAGCGGAGAAAAGGAAAAGAAAAAGAAATAACAAACCAAAGAAAGAAAACAAATAGAAAAAACAAAAATGAAGAAAAGAAATAACTAAAAACGAAAAGAAGAACAAAAATTAAAAAATTAAGAACAAATCAGAATATGTACTTAGTTTAAAAAAAAGAAATAACATTAAAAAAATAACTAGAAAACAAAAAAAGCAAAAAGGAAAAGAAGGAGGAAATTAGAAAAAGAAACAGAAAAAAAGAAACAGATAAACTGGTAAAAGAAACAAGAAAACCGGCTTAGGGAACCTTCTAGAAGGTTCCCAAAACCGGTTGGCTTGGTACGTGCACTGGGCCGGCCCAGCGCGTCGCTGCTCGGTCGCTAGTAGTGCGAAGCGCCCGCAGTTTGATGCAATGTGCGTCCAATAAGATTTTCCCTCCTATAAGCCGCACTTTGCGGTAAAAGGACGTCGCTTCGCACATGATACGCAGCGAATGGGCCGGCCCATGGCAGACGGGTGCGGGTGCGGGTGCTGGCTGTAAGCGCGATGGAAAGCCATGCTGGTACTGTAGCAAAAATAAGAAAAATAACGACCATAGAGGGAATCGAACTGTAGACCTCGCGGTAATGAAGTGCTCCCATAGCCATCTGAGCTAATAATCTTAAAAGACTAATTTGCAGCGCTAATATCTAAGAACTAGCCATTTTGCCAGAATTCAACACCTTTGATTTTATAAGGTGTTGAATTCTGGCAAAATGTTTCAAAGATATGCTCGAACAAAATCGTGAACAAACGTTTCAAAGTTCCAACATTTTTTGAACATCATGAACAAATTTTGAAATTCAATATTGTTTATAAAAAGAACATTTTCGAAATTGTTCACATTATTCAAATCCTGAACATATTTTTCAATTGTAACACTTTTTTGAACATGCGACCATTTTTTTAACAATGTGAACAAAATTTCAACTTTCCTTTGTGTAAAAGCGAACAATTTTTTTAAAAAATGATCATTTCTTGAAAATTTGGAAACCCCTTGGCAATTTTGGAACATGAACATTTTTTTTAAATTCTCAAACGATTTTCACTCGTGAACAAAATTTGAAAAGCAGGAACATTTTTTGGGATTGAAAAACTTTAAAACCACCAATATTTTTGGAAAACACCTGAACATATTTTGAATTATTGAACAAATATCAGAAAAATGTGAACATCACGAACATATTTTGAACATTGCTAACAAATTTTGAAATTCCATATTCTTTAGAAAACGAGCAGTTTTATTTTTTTTACATTTTCGAATTCAAAACATATTTTCCAATTGTGACCACTTTTTTTAGCATGCGAACATTTATTTAACAATGTGAACATATTTTCAATTTTCGTTTTTTTTATAAAAGCAAACACATTTTGAAAAAAGTGATCATTTCTTGAAAATTTGAGAACCCATTGAACAATTTTGAAACCTGAATATTTTTTGAAATGCTCGAACAATTTTTAATACGTAAACAAAACTTGAAAAACAGGAACATTTTATGGGATTCAAATTCTGAATTTTTTTGGGATTTATGAACAAACAGTAAAACACTACGATTTTATTTAAGAAAATAATAAATTGAAGAAAACAATAGAATTGAAAATGATAAAATAAAAAAGGAAAGTGAAAAAACGAAATAGAAACAAAAGGAAAAAACAGAAAATTGAAAAAGGAGAGAAAAGAAAAAAACAGGAAAAGCGGAAAAAAACATAACAAGAAAAAAAACCCAGATTAGGAACCTTCGAGAAGTTTCCCAAAACCAGAAAAAAACGGCTGGGCACCTCTAGAAGGTTCCCAAAACCGGACGCGTTGAAACGGTTAAATGGGCTAGCCCAGCTGGAACGTTCCCTCGATCTCCCTGTGCGAAACCTGGACAATTTGCCGAGCGTCCAGAGCGCCTCGTACGGTTAATTGTGAGGATGCTCGTTGTCTTATAGCAGTAGTGCACTAGCGCATGATTTTTTTCTTCAAAATAAAGTGCATGCCTTTTTTAATCGATTGATCGTACGAGGCACTCCTCCCACCGTTCGCTAGTCTTTTTTTAGACAAAATCCCTCGTTAGCTAGTCTTGCATGTCGATCGTACGAGGCTCTTGTCGCTCGAAATTTAATTAAGAGTACTTGTTGCAAAAATCAGTCCAATTTCCCTAGTTGCGACAAGTGGCGGACATGCAGCGCGCCACCTGTCGCAACAGGGAAGTTTTTCTTTTTTCATATTTAAAACGTTTTATCTCTCAAACCGTGCGTCCAAATCTCGAACCGTTTTCACCGTCGGATTCATCGCGTCGAGATCTTTAAAACTAGATCCCATATTGATAGGTTTTAATGAACTTTTCTTTCACGAAAAAACCCGAACCGAGAGCACGGGTTTTTTCCCTTTCCAAAAGAAGCACGCCCGTGCCTCTCACGAAATCACAACCGATTTTGAAAAAAGTTCAACAATTTGGAAAAAAGATCATGAATTCAAAAGGTTCATCGATTTTGAAAATAGTTTATAAAAATATGGAAAAGAGTTCATCGAAATTGAAAAAACTTCATCAAATCTGAAAAAAGTTTATCAACATTGGAAAAAGTCCATCATAATTAAAAAAAAATCATCAAATTCGAAAAATAGTTCATCGAATTTGAATAAAAGTTCATTGTTTTTGAAAAAAGTTCATCGATTTGAAGAAAACATCCATATATTTGCAAACCAATTCATCGGACCAAGACGAAGAAAAAAAAGAAAACAAAAAAGGGAAAAAGAAAGAAGAATGAATAATAGAAGGAATACTAACAAGGTAAACGTATCCTGCCCGCTGGCGGTGTGGTTAGACAAGCGTTCTTTGACGAGAGAGGTAGCTGGTTCGAATCCCGGCACGCACCATTTTTTGCAGATTAAGACACAAAATGAAAACACTTTAGATGGGCCGGCCCAAAGTATCGCGGGGGTGTGCGCCCGTTTGCGCGCATGCCTGTAATGGGCGCAACGGGCGCCGTTTAGGAAATGCCCGCTCGCTAGTCGTGCCGTGCCGGGCTGGCACGGGTGCTAGGCAAGGCAGCCCAGGCACGGCCCTAACCGGGCCACGTGCCAGGCACAGTCCACTAAGTCACGTGTCGTGAAGGCCCGTGACGGGCCTGGCATGCGGGCTATCATGCCGGCCCGACGAGATCGGCCCGTTTGGCCAGGTATACGCGAGGCGCTCGACCGCTTGCACGATGGGCCGGCCCATTACACCGCCTCTCTCGCCAGCATGCTGCTCACTCCCGTTTGCTTTTTTTCCTAAAACAAATTTGGATATTTCAAGCTTTTTTGGAAAACGCGAACAATTTTTTGAAAATCAGAATACTTTTTTGAAAACATGAACAATTTTGAAATTTATGAATTTTTAGAATAAAACTTGGGAATTTCAAGCTTTTTTGGAAAACGCGAACATTTTCTGAAATTACGAACATTTTTCAAAAAGCAAGGACAAATTTTGAAATCCAGAACATTTTTCAAAATTTTGAACATTATTTTAAAGATTTTGAACACTATTGAAATTTGAAATTTTGAAAAAGAAAAGAAAAATTGTAAAGAATATAATTGAAATAACCGAAGAAAACATCAGCTAGAAGCTTCCAAAGTCGGTGAAGAAAAAACCCGGTACATCCCCTACCCTACTCCCGCTGATGGGGCGGCATACCAGGAGCGTCGTAGTAGGCGAACGATGTGATATGTATATCAATAAGCAATACATATCGTTTGTGGGGAATCGACGCCCAATTCTGTGCAAAAAAATGCAAATTTACAAGAAAAATGTGTATGTACATCATTGTAGACAAACAAGCCACCATTTTTTTTATTAAAGGGGGTTAATTTTGTTGCCACATATGCTTGCCCACAACGAAACCAACTAAACCACGAATTCCTTTTTCAGGTGCACATGGATTTAGTGGGCCTATGTGCCATTTGGTGCAATGGGTCAACTAGTGTCCTATAAGAATACCAAAAAGGTTGCAGCCGAGAGGAAAACAGGGAACATAGGACGTCTGGATACTGATGTAGAGGCCTCTCACTTCTGTCCATTTCTATTATGTTGTGTTGTCCCTTGCCAAATTCTATGTATGTGCAGCTGTAACACCCCAAATGCAATCCTTCCTATTTTGTAACATATCCAACTTTGATCTTGATATTATTCCATGTGGGTTCCATCATGTTTGGTTTCACCTTGTTGCTTTGATGTTTTACTTGTTGCATGCTATGCCATCTTTGTCATTTTGCATTGTGCCATTTCATTTTTGTTGCTTGTGATCACCTTGTGTTGCTTCATGAATTGCATCCATCATGCCCATGTTGTTGCTTGCTCTATGCGTGACCCATGCATCATCACCTCCTCCTTCCTTCTTCTTCCTTTTTATTTTGCAAGTTGCATTTGTTCCACCTCAATAAATGTCCAAGATTTTCTTATAAATTTCAGACCATGCCTACACCCTCTCTATCAAATTTCATCTCAATTGGACTTGTTTTGGTTGGGGTAAAAAATGCCTCACTTGGAATATTTTTCTTCCTCTAAAATTGTCCAAACCTTTTTTACAATTATGTGCATAAATCCAGGAGTCTAGGGGTATGTTTATTTCTTCCCCACGCCTCTCCGTTATTCCTGTGATTTTTTGTTTTATTTTTGGTCTGTGGAAAATAGAAAAGGAGAGCAGCAAAACAGAAGCAACAGCTGCGGTGCAGCCCAGGAGCACGGCCCAACCATCGCCCTAGCCCGGCCCGCCCTGCGTACGCCCCCTCCTTTTTCTCACCGCGCAGTCGCTCACCACCGTTGCTCCGCTGACACGTGGCTTGGCCGGCCCCACCCGTCAGCAGCAAAACCCGCGCGTGCACCCACCTTTCTCCCTCATTCTGTTCCGCTCCCCTCGCCGCACATGGCCACGCCTGCAGTCACGCCGTGCTCGCCCCACTTGCCCTAGCCCCTTTTAAGTCCCATCTCCTTGTCCCTAACCTCCCTAGGGTTTCCCTCTCCCACTCTCCGTTGCCACCAAGTGAGATTCGCCACCGTAGACGCCGCTACCTTCGAGTCTCGAGCGCATCTGGGAGCACGGCCACGTCGCTGACATGCTCTCCGTCGACCTCCGCCCCGTCAACCGTGTCTGGCAAGTCCCTCGATGTCCGTTATGTCGTCTACGTCCTCTACTTCCCCGTGGGATGCCAAGTTTGCTGCCGTCCCCGTCGTCTTCCTCCGCTTTGATCGTCATGCGTCTCCGGCCAAGATTGCACCTTCATCGACTTCCAGTGTAGCTAGGTGCACACGCGCGTGCAGTATCTTCCCGCGCTTCCAACCACCACCTCCGCCGCTCCGTTTGTCCACCGGAGACAACTCTGGGAAGCCTCTGCCACGTCGTACTCGCTGTCGGCCGAGCCCTCTATTTTCTTTGTTTTTTTGCCTTGGTTTGGCTCCAACACAAGTCACTGCCAGGTGGGCCCCATGGGACCCACTGGTCAGCGACCCAGGGGACTAGGAGCCAACCTGTCATTCCCCGTAACCCCCTCCTTTTATTTTCTATTTAATCCCAGTGCATTCCTAATCTAGAAAGGGTCCAGTTTCCATTTTGGGCAAGTCCATTTCTGGACTTTTCCTTTTCTGTTATTTCCCTTTTTAGGAAGTTTTTCATAGCATTTGTGAGCATTTTTCTTACATGGCGATAAGCATATTATATGTGAAGTTGGAGTAGAAAAAAATCCATCTCTGGCGTTAGTTTTGTCATTTGAGCAAGATTTGTTGCATGTCATATTTACACAACTTGCCATTTTGTTATTTTTGTGAGATTTAATTCAACCATCATTTTGTTAATTTTTATGAGATTTATATGTGAAATCTCTCTTCCTTCAATATTCTTTCATGAATTGTTCAAATGACCAATACAATGCCTGCTAACCTTCAATAAATTTACAACCTCTACTTTTTAGATGTGAAGTCATTACTCCCCATGGGATAAGCAAATTAAACATATATAATTTCAGATTTATGACATTCAACTCATTCAACCATTTACTCATAGGATATAAGTGAAGCACACGAGTAAATGACAAACTACTCCAAAAAGATATAAGTGAAGATCAATGAGTAGCTAAATAATTATGTAACTATGTGAAGACTCTCTCTCATTTAAGAATTTCAGATCTCGGTATCTTATTCAAACAACAAGCAAAACAAAATAAAATGACATTGCAAGGATAGCATAACTCATGTGAAGAAGCAAAAACTTAGGTTCAACCGATGCTAACCGATAGTTGTTGAAGAAGAAAGGTGGGATGCCTAACAGGGCATCCCCAAGCTTGGATGCTTGAGACTTCTTGAAATATTATCTTGGGGTGCCTTGGGCATCCCCAAGCTTGAGCTTTTGTGTCTCCTTAATCCTTCTTATATCATGGTTTCTCTATTTCTCAAAAACTTCATCCACATAAAATTCAACAAGAACTCGTGAGATAAGTTAGTATAAACCAATGCAAAAACTTATCATTTTCTACTGTAACAAACTACTAAAATTGTTATTCAACATTGCATACTAAATGCCTCTGCATATTTAATACTCCTATCCTCAAATAGAATCATTAAACAAGCAAACATATGCAAACAATGCAAACATAACAGCAATTTGCCAAAACAGTACAGTCTGTAAAGAATGCAAGAGTATCAATACTTACCTAACTCCAAAAATTATGAGAAAAATACTAAGCTGTAGAAGATTTATCATATCTCATTATGCAAAAAGTTTCAACATTATACCGTTCTCTGAATTTTCTAAGGAATTTTTGCAACAGCGGTAAACTTTCTGTTTTCAAACAGCAGCATGTATACTAGCCAAATAAGCATGGTAAAGGCTATCCTTGACATTTTTATTGAAAATATAGATGCAAAACATTATTCTAAATAACAGAAAGAAAATACTAACAAAATAAAATGACACTCCAAGCAAAACACATATCATGTGGTGAATAAAAATATAGCTCCAAGTAAAGTTACCGATGAACGAAGGCGAAAGAGGGGATGCCTTCCGGGGCATCCCCAAGCTTAGGCTCTTGGTTGTCCTTAAATATTACCTTGGGGTGCCTTGGGAATACACAAGCTTAGGCTCTTGTCACTCCTTATTCCATAGCCCATCGAATCTCTACCGAAAACTTGAAAACTTCACAACACAAAACTCAACAGAAAACTCGTAAGCTCCGTTAGTAAAAGAAAATAAAATCACTACTTAGGTACTGTAATGAACTCATTCTAAATTCATATTGGTGTAATATCTACTGTATTCCAACTTATATATGGTTCATACCCTCCGATACTACTCATAGATTCATCAAAATAAGCAAACAATACATAGAGAACATAATCTGTCAAAAACAGAACAGTCTGTAGTAATCTGTATCAAGCGTATACTTCTGGAACTCCAAAAATCGTACCAAATTAGTAAGTCCTAAGAAATTTGTGTACCAATCCAGATAAAAAATAATCAGATCAGAAATACGTTTCTGTGAATTATAAAAACTAATTTACTGGGTGCAAAAGTTTCTGATTTTTAGCAGGATCAACACATCTATCACCAAAAGCTATCCTAAAGGTCTTACTTGGCACTTTATTGAAACAGAAGCTATAAAACATGATTACTACATTATCATAATCATGTGAAAACACAAAAACAGTAAGGGTAAATATTGGGTTGTCTCTCAACAAGCGCTTTTCTTTAATGCCTTTCTAGCTAGGCATGATGATGACAATGATGCTCATAAAGAAGATAAGAATTGAAACATAACGGGAGCATCATGAAGCATATGACTAGCACATTTAATTCTAACCCACTTCCTATGCCTAGGGATTTTGTGAGCAAACAACTTATGGGAACAATAATCAACTAGCATAGGAAGGCAAAACAAACATAACTTCAAGATTTTAAGCACATAGAGAGGAAACTTGATATTATTGCAATTCCTACAAGCATATGTTCCTCCCTCATAAAATTTTCAGTAGCATCATGAATGAATTCGACAATATAACCAACACATAAAGCATTCTTTTCATGATCTACAAGCATAGAAAATTTACTACTCTCCACATAAGCAAATTTCTTCTCATGAATAGTAGTGGGAGCAAACTCAACAAAATAACTATCATGTGAGGCATAATCTAATTGAAAACTAAAATCATGATGAAAATTTTCATGGTTATCATTATTCTTAATAGCATACAAGTCATCACAATAATCATCATAGATAGCAACTTTGTTCTCATAATCAATTGGAACCTCTTCTGAAATAGTGGATTCATCACTAAATAAAGTCATGACCTCTCCAAATCCACTTTCATCAATATAATCATCATAAATAGGAGGAATGCTTTCATCATAATAAATATTCTCATCAAAACTTGGGGGACAAAAAATATCATCTTCATCAAACATAGCTTCCCCAAGCTTGTGGCTTTGCATATCATTAGCATCATGGATATTCAAGGAATTCATACTAACAACATTGCAATCATGCTCATCATTCAAAGATTTAGTACCAAACATTTTATAGACTTCTTCTAGCACTTGAGCAAAAATTTCCTTTTCACCATTCTCACGAAAGATATTAAAAAGATGAAGCGTATGAGACAAACTCAATTCCGTTTTTTTGTAGTTTTCTTTTACAAAATAAACTAGTGATAAAACAAGAAACAAAAAGATTCGATTGCAAGATCTGAAGATATACCTTCAAGCACTCACCTCCCCGGCAAAGGCGCCAGAAAAGATCTTGATGTCTACTACACAACCTTCTTCTTGTAGACGTTGTTGGGCCTCCAAGTGCAGAGGTTTGTAGGACAGTAGCAAATTTCCCTCAAGTGGATGACCTAAGGTTTATCAATCCGTGGGAGGCGTAGGATGAAGATGGTCTCTCTCAAACAACCCTGCAACCAAATAACAAAGAGTCTCTTGTGTCCCCAACACACCCAATACAATGGTAAATTGTATAGGTGCACTAGTTGGGCGAAGAGATGGTGATACAAGTGCGACATGGATAGTAGATATAGGTTTTTGTAATCTGAAAAATATAAAAACAGCAAGGTAACTATGATAAAAGTGAGCGTAAACGGTATTGCAATGGTAGGAAACAAGGCCTAAGGTTCATACTTTCACTAGTGCAAGTTCTCTCAACAATAATAACATACTTGGATCATATAACTAGCCCTCAACATGAAACAAAGAGTCACTCCAAAGCCACTGATAGCGGAGAACAAACGAAGAGATTATGGTAGGGTACGAAACCACCTCAAATTTATCCTTTCTGTTCTATCTATTCAAGAGTCCGTAGTAAAATAACATGAAGCTATTCTTTCCGTTCAATCTATCATAGAGTTCGTACTAGAATAACACCTTAAGACACAAATCAACCAAAACCCTAATGTCACCTAGATACTCCATTGTCACCTCAAGTATCTGTGGGTATGATTATACGATATGCATCACACAATCTCAGATTCATCTATTCAACCAACACAAAGTACTTCAAAGAGTGCCCCAAAGTTTCTATCGGAGAGTCAAGAAAAAAACGTGTGCCAACCCCTATGCATAGGTTCATGGACGGAACCCGCAAGTTGATCACCAAAACATACATCAAGTGGATCACGTGGTATCCCATTGTCACCACAGATAAGCACGACAAGACATACATTAAGTGTTCTCAAATCCTTAAAGACTCAATCCGATAAGATAACTTCGAAGGGAAAACTCAATTCATCACGAGAGAGTAGAGGGGGAGAAACATCATAAGATCCAACTATAATAGAAAAGCTCGCGGTACATCAAGATCGTGCCATAGAGAGAACACGAGAGAGAGAGAGATATATATCAAACACATAGCTACTGGTACATACCCTCAGCCTCGAGGGTGAACTACTCCCTCCTCGTCATGGAGAGCGCCGGGATGATGAAGATGGCCATCGGTGGGGGATCCCCCCTCCGGCAGGGTGCCGGAACGGGCTCCCGAGAGTTTTTGGTGGCTATAGAGGCTTACGGCGGCGGAACTCCCGATCTATTCTTGTCTTTGAAGGTTTTAGGCTATATGGACTTATATAGGTGAAAGAAGTCGGTCAGGGGAGCCACGAGGGGCCAACGAGGGTGGAGGGCGCGCCCTCCAGCCTCGTGGCCTCCTCGAAGCTTCCCTGACTTCAGCTCCACATTGCCTGGATCACGTTCGTTCCAAAAATCACGCTCCCGAAGGTTTCATTCCGTTTGGACTCCGTTTGATATTCCTTTTCTTCGAAACACTGAAATAGGCAAGAAAACATCAATATGGGCTAGGCCTCCGGTTAATAGTTAGTCCCAAAAATGATATAAATGTGTAAAGTAAAGCCCATAAACATCCAAAACGGGTAATATGATAGCATGGAACAATAAAAAATTATAGATACGTTGGAGACGTATCAAGCATCCCCAAGCTTAATTCCTGCTCGTCCTCGAGTAGGTAAATGATAAAAACAGAATTTTTGATGTGGAATGCTACCTAGCATAATTCTCAATGTCATTTTCTTTATTGTGGCATGAATGTTCAGATCCAAATGATTCAAAATGAAAGTTCATATTGACATAAGAAATAGTAATACTTCAAGCATACTAATCAAAGCAATCATGTATTCTCAAAATAACATGGCTAAAGAAAGTTATCCCTACAAAATCATATAGTTTGGCTGCTGCTCTATTTTCATCATACAAAGTATTTAATCATGCACAACCCCGATGACAAGCCAAGCAATTGTTTCATACTTTAGTAATCTCAAACTTTTTCAACTTTCACGCAATACATGAGCGTGAGCCATGGACATAGCACTATATGTGGAATAGAATGGTGGTTGTGGAGAAGACAAAAAGGAGAAGATAGTCTCACATCAACTAGGCGTATCAATGGGCTATGGAGATGCCCATTAATAGATATCAATGTGAGTGAGTAGGGATTGGCATGCAACGGATGCACTAGAGCTATAAATGTATGAAAGCTCAATAAAAGAAACTAAGCGGGTGTGCATCCAACTCGCTTGCTCACGAAGACCTAGGGCATTTTGAGGACGCCCATCATTGGAATATACAAGCCAAGTTCTATAATGAAAAATTCCCACTAGTATATGAAAATGACAACATAGGAGACTCTCTATCAGGAAGATCATGGTGCTACTTTGAAGCACAAGTGTGGTAAAAAAGGATAGTAGCATTGTCCCTTCTCTCTTTTTCTCTCATTTCTTTTATTTGACCTTTTTTTATTTGGTGGGCTCTTTGGCCTCTTTTTTTTATAAAGTCCGAAGTCTCATCCCGACTTGTGGGGGAATCATACTCTCCATCATCCTTTCCTCACTGGGACAATGCTCTAATAATGAAGATCGTCACACTTTTATTTACTTACAACTCAAGATTACAACTCAATACTTAAACAAAATATGACTCTATATGAATGCCTCCGGCGGTGTACCGGGATATGCAATGAATCAAGAGTATGGAAGAATTATGAAGGTGGCTTTGCCACAAATACGACGTTAACTACATGATCATGCAAAGAGCAATATGACAATGATGATGCGTGTCATTATAAACGGAACGGTGGAAAGTTGCATGGCAATATATCTCAGAATGGCTATGAAAATGCCATAATAGGTAGGTACGGTGGCTGTTTTGAGGAAGGTATATGGTGGGTGTATGGTACCGGAGAAAGTTGCGCGTGATACGTCTCCGTCGTCTCTACAATTTTTGATTGTTCCATGTCAATATTCTTCAACTTTCATATACTTTTGGCAACTTTTTATACTATTTTTGGGACTAACATATTGATCCAGTGCCCAGTGCCAGTTCCTGTTTGTTGCATGTTTTATGTTTCGCAGAAAACCAATATCAAATGGAGTCCAAACGGGATGAAAACGGACGGAGAATTATTTTGGAATATTTGGGATTTTCCGGAGGAAGAATCACGTGAAACGGTATCCGAGGTGGCCACGAGACAGGGGGGCGCGCCCACACCCCCGGGCATGCCTGGCACTCTCGTGGGCCACCCGTAAGACGGTTGATGCCCTTCTTTTTCCGCAATAAAGCTAATTTTATGAGAAAAACCTGGGCAAAAGATTCACCCCAATCGGAGTTACGGATCTCCGGATATTAAAGAAACGGTGAAGGGGTAGAATCTGGGAACGCAGAAACGCAGAAACAGAGAGACAGATCCAATCTCGGAGGGGATCTTGCCCCTCCCACACCATGGGAGCCAAGGACCAGAGGGGAAACCCTTCTCCCATCTAGGGAGAAGCTCAAGGAAGAAGAAGAAGAAGAAGGGGGGCTCTCTCTCTCCCTTGCTTCCGGTGGCGCCGGAACGCCGCCAGGGGCCATCATCATCACCGCGATCTTCACCAACACCTCCCCCGTCTTCACCAACATCTCCATCACCTTCCCCCATCTATATTCAGCGGTCCACTCTCCCGCATCCCGGTGTACCCTCTACTTGAACATGGTGCTTTATGCTTCATATTATTTTCCAATGATGTGTTGCCATCCTATGATGTGTGAGTAGATTTTCGTTGTCCTATCGGTGATTGATGAATTGGTATGATTGGTTTGAGTTGCATGTTTTATTATTGGTGCTGTCCTATTGTGCCCTCCGTGTCGCGCAAGCGTGAGGGATTCCCGCTGTAGGGTTTGCAATATGTTTATGATTTGCTTATGGTGGGTGGCGTGAGTGACATAAGCACAGACCCGAGCAAGTAGGTCGTTTGCGTATGGGATAAAAGGGGACTCGATACTTTAATACTATGGTTGGGTTTTACCTTAATGAAATCTTTAGTAGTTGTGGATGCTTGCTAGAGTTCCAATCATAAGTGCATATGATCCAAGTAGAGAAAGTATGTTAGCTTATGCCTCTCCCTCAAAAAGAATTGCAATAGTGATTACCGGTCTAGTAACATAGTCAATTGCTTAGGGACAATTCCACAACTCCTACCACCACTTTTCCACACTCGCTATATTTACTTTATTGCATCTTTATCTAAACAGCCCCTAGCTTTTATTTACGTGCTCTTTATTATCTTGCAAATCTATCCTATCACACCTACAAAGTACTTCTAGTTTCATACTTGTTCTAGGTAAAGCGAACGTTAAGCGTGCGTAGAGTCGTATCAGTGGCCGATAGGACTTGAGAGAGTATTTGTTCTACCCTTAGCTCCTCGTTGGGTTCGACACTCTTACTTATCGAAAGAGTCTACAACTATCTCGTACACTTGCGGGTTATCAAGACCTTTTTCTGGCGCCGTTGCCGGGGAGTCATAGCGTGGGGTGAATATTCTCGTGTGTGCTTGTTTGCTTTATCACTAAGTAATTTTTATTTGCTGTTCTAAGTTGTTCTCTATCTTTAGCTATGGATATGGAACACGAAATACCAAAAAAATTAGGTGTAGATGCTACTCATGGAGATGGGGAACCTCCTAAAACCCTCGATGCTTGTTATGTGAAAGAAATTATGTACTACTTTAATAATTCTGAGAAAACCCCATTCCGTTATCTTATGGCAGACACATTGGATCAACGTGAATACTTTAGGGATTATCGCTTGACACAAAAAGGGAAACTATTATGGGATCAAATTTCTATGTTGCGTTGGTATGCTCGTCAACTTTGCGTGATACATGATTATACTTGTTGCTCTAGGATGAAGGCTCCACACCTTCCCTTTTCATGCAAATTCGATGATAATGAAACCTTAGCTTCTTATACTAATGGTATATATGATTACTATGATGTGGAACAAATAGAAGAATTTGTTACTTTTATGGGTGCTTATGAGGTTGAATCTATGTTTAAAGCGTTTGATGATTTTGATGATTCAGTTTATAGACCAGAAAATCTTGCTATACTTATATATTGCTATGAAAATTATGAATACAATTACTATATTAATGCATTTATTGAGAAAGTCTCCGCTGTCCAAGAAGAGATTAATATTTTGCAGGAAGCTATGGAAGAAGAAATTGATGAAACTATGAGCTAATTGGATGAAAAAGATGATGAGGAGAGCGAAGAACAAAAGGAGGAAGAGAGGATTGATCACCCGTGCCCACCTTCTAATGAGAGTAACTCTTCAACTCATACATTGTTTAATTCCCCTTCGTGCTTATCGAAGGATGATTGCTATGATGATTGCTATGATCCCGTTGATTCTCTTGAAATATCCCTTTTTGATGATGCTTGCTATGATTGTGGCCAAGATGCCAATATGAATTATGCTTATGGAGATGAACTTGCTATAGTTCCTTATGTTAAACATAAAATTGTTGCTATTGCACCCACGCATGATAGTCCTATTATCTTTTTGAATTCTCCCTACCACACTATATCGGAGAAGTTTGTGCTTACTAAGGATTATATTGATAGGTTGCCTTTTACCGTTGCACATGATGATTTTGATGAATATAATATGCATGTGCTTGCTTCTCCTACTTGCAATTATTATGATATAGGAACTACATCTCCGCCTCTTTATGTCTCCAACACGATAGAATTGCAAGAAACTGCTTATACTATGCATTGGCCTTTACTATGTGTGCATGAATTGTTCTTTTATGACATGCCAATGCATAGAAAGAGAGTTAGACTTCATTGTTGCTTCATATATGTTACTTTGTGCTCACTACTAAATTACAAATCATTGTTAATTAAAATTGGCTTTGATATACCTTGGGATTCGGGTGGATTCATTACTTGAGCACTTTATGCCTAGCTTAATGGCTTTAAAGAAAGCTGCCAGGGAAACAACCCGGAAGTTTTAGAGAGTCATTTATTTCTGTTGAGTGCTTTTATATAGTTTAAAAACAAAAAAATAAAGAGGGGAACCTAAAAACTTTTCAAAAAGAAAAGTGAAAGTGAGAAAGACAAGCATTGTTGAAGTGGGAGAGCTCCTTGAACTTTGTTCATGCTCACGGAAACTTTGTGAATCTTAATTACAAAAACTTTTCATCAAAATTAATTATCCCCTTGTAAAATTCCATTGTATTATAAGAATAATGTTCCAAGGTTTGCCTTTAGGATGTTTACAATGCTTGTTGGTTTGTACGGTGCAGGACAAAAACTTTGGCTGTAGTGCGCGATTTTACATTTTTAACTGGAACGTCAATTGGTTATGATTCCTTTTGCACTGTCTTTATGTACAACTTTTTTATTTTTCCTCATTTTGGTAGAATGTTTGGGGTACCAGAAGTATAGTGAATGTTCATATTGCTACAGACAGTTCTGTTTTGACAGATTATGTTTTTGATGCATAGTTTACTTATTTTGATGAAACTATCAATTTATATTTGTGTATTAAGACATGGAAAAGCTGTATTACAGTAGATACAATGCAAAAACAAAATATGAATTGGTTTGCAACAGTACTTAGAGTAGTGATTTGCTTTATTATGCTAACGGATCTTACCGAGTTTTCTGTTGAAGTTTTGTGTGGATGAAGTGTCTAATCAAGGAGGTTTCGATATGAGGAAAAGGAAGGGAGGCAATAGATCAAGCTTGGGGATGCCCAAGGCACCCCAATTAAATATTCAAGGACACTCAAGCGTCTAAGCTTGGGGATGCCTCGGAAGGCATCCCCTCTTTCTTCAACAAGTATCGGTATGTTTTCGGATTCGTTTCGTTCATGCATTATGTGCAAGTCTTGGAGCGTCTTTTGCATTTAGTTTTCAATTTTCTTTTATGCACCATGCTGGTATGAGATAGTCCTTGGTTGATTTATAGAATTCTCATTGCACTTCATTTAAATCCTTTGAGTATGGCTTTATAGAATGCTTCATGTGCTTCACGTATATCGTTTGAAGTTTGGATTGCCTGTTTCTCTTCACATAGAAAACCACCATTTGTAGAATGCTCTTTTGCTTCATTTATATTTGTTAGAGCGTGGGCATATCTTTTGTAGAAAGAATGAAACTCTCTTGCTTCATTTATATCTATTTAGAGAGATGACAGGAATTGGTCATTCACATGGTTAGTCAGAAAATCCTACATAAACTTGTAGATCGCTGAATATGATATGTTTGATTCCTTGCAAAATTTTTGCGATATAAAGATGGTGATATTAGAGTCATGCTAGTGGGTGGTTGTGGACACTTTTGTTGAGGTTTGCAAGTCCCATAGCATGCATGTATGGTAACCATTGTGTGACAAATTTGAAGCATGGGGTGTTTCTTTGATTGTCTTCCTTATGAATGGCAGTCGGGGACGAGCGATGGTCTTTTCCTACCAATCTATCCCGCTAGGGGCATGCGTAGTAGTACTTTGCTTCGAGGGCTAATAAACTTTTGCAATAAGTATATGAGTTCTTTATGACTAATGTGAGTCCATGGATTATACGCACTTTTACCTTTCCATCATTGCTAGCCTCTTCGGTACCGTGCATTGCCCTTTCTCACCTCGAGAGTTGGTGAAAACTTCGCCGGCGCATCCAAACCCCATGATATGATACGCTCTATCACACATAAGCCTCATTATATCTTCCTCAAAACAACCACCATACCTACCTATTATGGCATTTCCATAGCCATTCCGAGATATATTGCCATGCAACTTCCATCATCATCATATACATGACTTGAGCATTCATTGTCATATTGCTTTGCATGATCGTAAGATAGATAGCATGATGTTTTCATGGCTTGTCCGTTTTTGATGTCATTGCTACACTAGATCATTGCACATCCCGGTACACTGCTGGAAGCATTCATATAGAGTCATATCTTTGTTCTAGTATCGAGTTGTAAGTAAATAAAAGTGTAATGATCATCATTATAGAGCATTGCCCCATAAAAAAAGAAAAAAAGAAAAAAAAGGGAAAAGCCAAAGAAGCCTAAATAAAAAGGGGGGCCAAAGAAGCCCACCCAAAAAGAAAAAATATGAAAAAATGAAAAAAAAGAAAAAGAAAAGGGGCAATGTTACTACCCTTTTTCCACACTTGTGCTTCAAAGTAGCACCATGTTCTTCATATAGAGAGTCTCTTATGTTGTCACTTTCATATACTAGTGGGAATTCTTCATTATAGAACTTGGCTTGTATATTCCAACGATGGGCTTCCTCAAATGCCCTAGGTCTTCATGAGCAAGCAAGTTGGATGCACACCCACTTAGTTTTCAGTTTGAGCTTTCATACACTTATAGCTCTAGTGCATCCGTTGCATGGCAATCCTCGCATTGACATCAATTGATGGGAATCTCCATAGCCTGTTGATTAGCCGCGTCGATGTGAGACTTTCTCCCTTTTTGTCTTCTCCACATAACCTCCATCATTATATTCTATTCCACCTATAGTGCTATATCCATGGCTTTCTCTCATGTATTGCGTGAGGGTTGAAAAGGCTGAAGCGCATTAAAAATTATGAACCAATTGCTCGGCTCGTCATCCGGGTTGTGCATGATGGGAGCATTTTTGTGTGACGAAGATGAAGCATGGCCAAACTATATGATTTTGTAGGGATAAGCTTGCTTTGGCCTTGTTGTTTTGAAAAGACATGATTGCTTTATTGGTACGCTCGAAGGATTATCGTTTTTATGTCAAATGATAGACTATTGCTTTGAATCACTCGTGTCTTAATATTCATGCCATGATTAGACATATGATCAAGATTATTCTAGGTAGCATTCCACATCAAAAATTATCTTTTTTTATCATTTACCTACTCGAGGACGAGAAGGAATTAAGCTTGGGGATGCTGATACGTCTCCGTCGTATCTATAATTTTTGATTGTTCCATGCCAATATTCTTCAACTTTCATATACTTTTGGCAACTTTTTATACTATTTTTGGGACTAACATATTGATCCAGTGCCCAGTGCTAGTTCCTGTTTGTTGCATGTTTTATGTTTCGCAGAAAACCAATATCAAACGGAGTCCAAACGGGATAAAAATGGACGGAGAATTATTTTGGAATATTTGGGATTTTTCGGAGGAAGAATCAACGCGAAACGGTGTCCGAGGTGGCCACGAGACACGGGGGCACGCCCACACCCCCTGGGCGTGCCTGGCACTCTTGTGGGCAACCCGTAAGGCGGTTGATGCCCTTCTTTTGCCGCAAGAAAGCTAATTTTATGGGAAAAATCTAGGCGAAAGATTCACCCCAATCGGAGTTACGGATCTCCGGATATTAAAGAAACGGTGAAGGGGTAGAATCTGTGAACGCAGAAACGCAGAAACAGAGAGACATATCCAATCTCGGAGGGGCTCTCGCCCCTCCCACACCATGGGAGCCAAGGACCAGAGGGGAAACCCTTCTCCCATCTAGGTAGAAGGTCAAGGAAGAAGAATAAGAAGGGGGCTCTCTCCCCCTTGCTTCTGGTTGCGCCGGAACGCCGCCGGGGGCCATCATCATCACCGTGATCTTCACCAACACCTCCGCCGTCTTCACCAACATCTCCATCACCTTCCCCCATCTATATTCAGCGGTCCACTCTCCCGCATCCCGCTGTACCCTCTGATTGAACATGGTGCTTTATGCTTCATATTATTTTCCAATGATGTGTTGCCATCCTATGATGTCTGAGTAGATTTTTGTTGTCCTATCGGTGATTGATGAATTGGTATGATTGGTTTGAGTTGCATGTTTTATTATTGGTGCTGTCCTATTGTGCCCTCCGTGTCGTGCAAGCGTGAGGGATTCCTGCTGTAGGGTTTGCAATATGTTTATGATTTGCTTATGGTGGGTCCCGTGAGTGACAGAAGCACAGACCCAAGTAAGTAGGTTGTTTGCGTATGGGATAAAAGGGGACTTGATACTTTAATGCTATGGTTGGATTTTACCTTAATGAAATCTTTAGTAATTGCGGATGCTTGCTAGAGTTCCAATCATAAGTGCATATGATCCAAGTAGAGAAAGTATGTTAGCTTATGCCTCTCCCTCAAATAGAATTGCAATAGTGATTACCGGTCTAGTAACATAGTCAATTGCTTAGGGACAATTCCACAACTCCTACCACCACTTTTCCACACTCGCTATATTTACTTTATTGCATCTTTATCTAAACAACATCTAGCTTTTATTTACGTGCTCTTTATTATCTTGCAAATCTATCCTATCACACCTACAAAGTACTTCTAGTTTCATACTTGTTCTAGGTAAAGCGAACGTCAAGCGTGCGTAGAGTCGTATCAGTGGCCGATAGGACTTGAGAGAGTATTTGTTCTACCTTTAGCTCCTCGTTGGGTTCGACACTCTTACTTATCAAAAGAGGCTACAACTATCCCGTACACTTGCAGGTTATCAGCGCGGCACAAGAGAGGCTAGCAATGGTGGAAGGGTGAGAGTGCGTATAATCCATGGACTCAACATTAGTCATAAAGAAGTCATATACTTATTGCAAAAATCTACAAGCCATTGAAAACAAAGTACTACACGCATGCTCCTAGGGGGATAGATTGGTAGGAAAGACCATCGCTCGTCCCCGACTGCCACTCATAAGGAAGACAATCAATAAATAAAATTATGCTCCAACTTCATCACAAAGCGGTTCACCATACGTGCATGCTAAGGTAATCACAAACTTCAACACAAGCATTCTTTAAATTCATAATCACCCAACTATCATGACTCTAATATCACCATCCTAATATCTCAAAACAATTATCAAGCATCAAATTGATCATAGCATCCAATTCACTTTCTATGATAGTTTTTATTATACCCAACTTGGATGCCCATCATTCTAGGACCAATTTTATAACCATAGAAAATACCATGGTGTTCTAAGAGACTCTCAAAATAATATAAGTGAAGCATGAGAGATCAAAAATTTCTTCAAAATTAAGACACCGCCGTGCTCTAAAAGATATAAGTGAAGCACTAGAGCAAAAATTATCTAGCTCAAAAGATATAAGTGAAGCACATAGAGTATTCTAATAAATTCCAATCAAGTGGGTTTCTCCCAAAAGGTGTGTACAGCAAGGATGATTGTGGTAAACTAAAAAGCAAAGACTAATATCATACAAGATGCTCCAAGCAAAACACATATCATGTGGCGAATAAATATATAGCTCCAACTAAAGTTACCGATAAACGAAGACGAAAGAGGGGATGCCTTCCCGGGGCATCCCCGAGCTTAGGCTTTTGGCTATTATTGAATATCTTGGGGTGCCTTGGGAATCCCCAAGCTTAGTCTCTTGCCACTCCTTATTCCATAATCCATCAAATCTTTACCCAAAACTTGAAAACTTCACAACACAAAACTCAACAGAAAACTCGTAAGCTCCGTTAGTATAATAAAATAAAACAACCACTTAGGTACTGTAATAAACTCATTCTAAATTCATATTGGTGTAATATCTACTGTATTCCAACTTCTCTATGGTTCATACCCTCCGATACTACTCATAGATTCATCAAAATAAGCAAACAACACATAGAAAACAGAATCTGTCAAAAACAGAACGGTGTGTAGTAATATGTATCAAACGTATACTTATGGAACTCCAACAATCCTACCAACTTAGGAAGTCCTAAGAATTTGTGTACCAATCTAGAGCAAAAAGAATCAGACCAGAATCACGTTTCTATGAATTATCAAAACCAATTTACAGAGCGCAAAAGTTTCTGATTTTCAGCAGGATCAACACAACTATCACCATAAGCTATCCTAAAGGTCTTACTTGGCACTTTATTAAAACAAAAACTATAAAACATGATTACTACAGTAGCATAATCATATGAACACACAAAAACAGTAAAGGTAAATATTGGGTTGTCTCCCAACAAGCACTTTTCTTTAATGCCTTTTAGCTAGGCATGATGATTTCAATGATGCTCGCATAGAAGATAAGAATTGAAACATAACGGGAGCATCATGAAGCATATGACTAGCACATTTAAGCCTAACCCACTTCCTACGCATAGGGATTTTTTTTGACCGTGTATGCATAGGGATTTTGTGAGAAAGTAATTTATGGGAACAAGAATCAACTAGCATAGGAAAGCAAAACAAACATAATTTCAAGATTTTAAGCACATAGAGAGGAAACTTGATATTATTGCCATTCCTACAAGCATATATTCCTCCCTCATAATAATTTTCAGTAGCATCATGAATAAATTCAACAATATGACCATCACATAAAGCATTCTTTTCATGATCTACAAGCATAGAAAATTTACTACTCTCCACATAAGCAAATTTCTTCTCATGAATAGTAGTGGGAGCAAACTCAACAAAATAACTATCATGTGAGGCATAATCCAATTGAAAATTAAAATCATGCTGACAAGTTTCATGGTTATCATTGTTCTTTATAGCATACATGTCACAATAATCATCATAAATAGGAGGCATGCTATCATCAAAATAAATTTTCTCATCCAAACTTGGGGGACTAAAAATATCATATTCATCAAACGTAGCATCCCCAAGCTTGCGGCTTTGCATATCATTAGCTTCATGGATATTCAAGGAATTCATACTAACAACATTGTAATCATGTTCATCATTCAAAGATTTAGTACCAAGCATTTTAATGCATTCTTCTTCTAGCAATTGAGCACAATTTTCCTTTCCATCATTCTCACGAAAGAGATTAAAAAGATGAAGCATATGAAACAAAATCAAATTCATTTTTTGTAGTTTTCTTTTATATACTAAACTAGTGATAAAACAAGAAACAAAAAGATTCAATTGCAAGATCTAAATATATACCTTCAAGCACTCACCTCCCCGACAACGGCGCCAGAAAAGAGCTTGATGTCTACTACACAACCTTCTTCTTGTAGACGTTGTTGGGCCTCCAAGTGCAGAGGTTTGTAGGACAGTGGCAAATTTCCCTCAAGTGGGTGACCTAAGGTTTATCCATCCGTGGGAGGCGTAGGATGAAGATGGTCTCTCTCAAACAATCCTGCAACCAAATAACAAAGAGTCTCTTGTGTCCCCAACACACCCAATACAATGGTAAATTGTATAGGTGCACTAGTTCGGCGAAGAGATGGTGATACAAGTGCGATATGGATAGTGGATATAGGTTTTTTGTAATCTGAAAATATAAAAACAGCAAGGTAACTAATGATAAAAGTGAGCGTAAACGGTATTACAATGGTAGGAAACACGGCCTAAGGTTCATACTTTCACTAGTGCAAGTTCTCTCAACAATAATAACATACTTGGATCATATAACTAGCCCTCAACATGCAACAAAGAGTCACTCCAAAGCCACTAATAGTGGAGAACAAACAAAGAGATTATGGTAGGGTACAAAACCACCTCAAAGTCATCCTTTCTGTTCTATCTATTCAAGAGTCTGTAGTAAAATAACATGAAGCTATTCTTTCCGTTCAATCTATCATAGAGCTCGTACTAGAATAACACCTTAAGACACAAATCAACCAAAACCCTAATGTCACCTAGATACTCCATTTTCACCTCAAGTATCCGTGGGTATGATTATACGATATGTATCACACAATCTCAGATTCATCTATTCAACCAACACAAAGTACTTCAAAAGTGCCCCAAAGTTTCTACCGGAGAGTCAAGACGAAAACGTGTGCCAACCCCTATGCATAGGTTCATGGAAGGAACCCGCAAGTTGATCACCAAAACATACATCAAGTGGATCACGTGATATCCCATTGTCACCACAGATAAGCATGACAAGACATACATCAAGTGTTCTCAAATCCTTAAAGACTCAATCCGATAAGATAACTTCAAAGGGAAAACTCAATTCATCACAAGAGAGTAGAGGGGGAGAAACATCATAAGATCCAACTATAAGAGCCAATTTTGGCCCGTTTCGTGGACTATTACTCACTATTTCGGGTCCCGGAGTGATTTGCATGATTAACGAACGTTGGGGTGCGTTTACGTGTTGGTCATCAACACTTGTAGTTTTTGGATATTCTAACCCGTTTTGTGGACTAGTACTCACTATTTTGGAGTCCCGGAGTGATTTGCACGATTTAACGAACCCTGGGGTGCGTCTACGTGTCGGTCATCAATACTCACAGATTTGCCATTTCTGGCCCATTTCATGGACTATTACTCACTATTTTGGGGTCCCGGAGTGATTTGCACGATTAACAAACGCTGGTCGCGTTTACATGTCGGTCATCAACACTAGCAGTTTTTGCCAATTCTAGCCTGTTTGATGGACTATTACTCACTATTTTGGGGTCCCGGGGTGATTTGCATGATTAACGAATGCTGGGGTGCGTTTACGTGTCGGTCATCAACACTTGCAGTTTTGGCCGATTCTGACCCGTTTCATGGACTAGTACTCACTATTTTGGGGTCCCAGAGTGATTTGCACGATTTAAGGAACCCTGGGGTGCGTCTACGTGTCGGTCATCAACACTCACAGTTTTTCCGATTCTGGCCCGTTTCGTGGACTATTACTCACTATTTTGGGGTCCCGGAGAGATTTGCATGATTAACAAACGTTGGGCACGTTTACGTGTCGATCATCAACACTAGCAGTTTTTGCCAATTCTGGCCCGTTTCGTGGACTATTACTCACTATTTTGGGGTCTCGGGGTGATTTGCATGATTAACGAACACTGGGGTGCGTTTACGTGTAAGTCATCAACACTCACAGTTTTGTCGATTCTGACCCATTTCGTGGACTATTACTCACCGTTTTGGGGTCTCGAAGCAATTTCTATAGTTGTTGAACCCCAAAGTGCGCTTACGTGTCGGTCCTCAACACTCGCTGTTTTGGCCGATTCTGGCCCGTTTCGTGGACTATTAATCACTATTT